>NC_134409.1:29617776-29969276 GCF_038048845.1 Mixophyes fleayi
GAGATGTGATGTTCCATCAATCTCCCTATTGGTAAACCTCCACAAAAAAAGCCCCACAAAAATACTGCACGCCAGCCACATCTCAAACCTGTCCGGGTGTGGGGTCTGGGATCATTAACAATTCATTTTTTGAAAATTGTGCATATGGGGTTTTTGTTTTTTTTACTTTTTTGGTATAATTGGCAGTGGTCTTAAGGACTATTACACTGGGGTGAGTACAACAAAAATGATCACTGGAATTCCCTGAGTAACAATTAAGACCAAATTAGCTGACAAAACGTGAAAGTTCAGGGGCAAAGGTGAAACAAGGTGAAAGTTTTATTTCTCTAATAACTATTACAAACAGCTATTATCAAAAAAGGTGTCACCAAGGAGGAATTGAGTATGATTGTGAGAGAATGCCTACATACAACTTAATCATTGTCAGTCATATTTTAATTCTGTATCGATGTACCCAGCATAGATGTTTTCAGTTTAAGATATAGGCCAGTGTTGGCTAACCTGTGACACTCCCGGTGTTGTGAAACTACAGTTCCCAGTATACACTTACAGCAATAAGCTGCTATATCTTGGCAAAGCATGCTGGGACTTGTAGTTTCACAAACACCTGGGGGTAAATGTATTAACATGCGGGTTCTTCAACACCCGCGAGTTCAGCGTCTTCGGCGATTAAATTTAAAGCGGCGCTGCATTGTAAAGGGAAACTTCCCTTTACAATGCAGCGCCACTTTAAATTTAATCGCCGAAGACGCTGAACTCGCGGGTGTTGAAGAACCCGCATGTTAATACATTTACCCCCTGGAGTGTTACAGGTTAGCCAACACTGATATAGGCAAATGGAAAACCTATACATAACTTTTTTCAGTCTAGTCTATGTGATAAATGCACACAAATGATACAATTAGCCTAAGTGTACTATTAAAATCTTGCTGTGGGACTCCTAAGTTGTTTGATAAGTTGACCAGATAATTGTGTTTATCAACAGCTCTTCATCCATAATAACAAATAGTCAACATTTTGTATCAGGCTGACATGATTTATTTGTAATATGACAGTTGACTTTTTCCTCCATAACTGAATGTCCTCTTTCTGCTCCTTACAACAACGAGCGATACAGTTCACATAGGGAGCTGCTAAGTGGCTGTAGAGGACAGATTGAATAATAAGTATGACTTGCTAAATAGTCTCCCTCTCTGAGACTGAGAACAGAGCACTTTACAGTATATACACTTTTCTAAGGCACTGAGCAATTTTTTCCAGCATTTTTACCAGATTAGGAGGTTCTTATTTGTGTACCGCGTCAGGAACCTCAATGTTTTGAAATCCTGTTTTGGAACCTGCAAAGTCAACCGTGACATCATTGTTGGCTTTTAATTGAAAGGCCATTGATCTTGAAGTCTGTTTTAGTATGAATGGCTGTCAAGTTAGCCTCTTTGTAGCTCCTCTTACAATCTAGACTGATATCCAGGTAACAGTTTGAGACTGTGATTAACAGTATCTGTGTAAATGTAATTTAGTCGACCAGAACCTGCAGAGGACCAGCTGAGAGCTCTGCAGCTGTTATAAAATGATATTAAACACTAAGAAGAAACAGATTAAAGCACCAGTTATGTTTGCCTTATGAAGGAATGAGATATAGCAAAAATAAGAAAGTAACACTTTCACACTTCCAACCCAAACTGTGTATCATTAAGGATAACAAAATAATGCCAATTGAGCTCCTAACATTTTATTTATTAACATTTATTAATATATAGCACCAGCATACTCTGTATCCTCTGTATTTTTTTAAAGCAACTTGGTTAGCAGCCGCCTTTCCCGTAGAGACTGGTTACGCTCACAGGTACTCGGATGCCCCCAGGACTTACACTCAGTGTAGTGCAAGTTTATGGTCACATGGCAGCACTCGGGTAAGGGAGATAGTACACGGAGTATGGACAGGCCAGAGGTCTGCGGACTGGACAAAGATAATAATGTCTGACTGGCCTGATAGGCAAAGGTTCAGAGTCCGGGTACAGGCAGAAGGTCAGGGTCACAGGCAAAGGTCCAGAGTCTGCGTAGAGGCAGGAAGTCAGGGCCACAGGCAAAGGTTCAGAGTCCGGGTACAGGCAAAAGGTCAGGGTCACAGGCAAAGATTCAGAGTCCAGGTACAGGCAGAAGGTCAGGGTCACAGGCAGAGGTTCAGAGTCCGGGAACAGTCAGAGGTAATACACGAGAAAGCAATCCAAGGTTTTAAACACCAACACAGCACAGAAGCAGGTAGCAAACTGGAACAGAACGATATGACCAGCAGTGAAGCTCAGTCCTCACTGCCTTAAATAGTACTAAGAGCCAATCAGGGCAAAGCCCTGCAAGTATTCCCAGGACTAGCTTAATTAATTAGTAGCGCTGGTGGCCAATGAGGATGCAGTGCACAGCTGCATAATTTCTCAGGGCTGCAACATCAGCCGAGGATGGCTGATCATAAACAGCCCTGCGCGCCTGCCCGGCTGTTTGACAGATGGCCGGGTGCTGCAGAAGGGAGCCTCAAGCATCCCGGTTGTTGCCTAGGCAACTGGGACGAGGGAGCCGCAAGTAATGGAGACGGCCGGAACGCCACCAATAGGAGAGAGAGAGGCGCGTCAGATGTTCTACACACATGTAATGAGCTTATTATTCCAGATTAAATAAAGAATATATCCTATAGGAAGTGACACTTCCTTTTTAACAAGAACGATTGTTCTTCAATTACTCATCTTATAGAGAATTATATTAGCAAATATTTGCTATATTGATTTGTATACCTCGACATGTGTGGATTTTACAGTAATTACAGCTTATGTTCATTTGATAGAAGGATATATATGGGTATCTGGGAACTAGACCTGGATCATCCATTAGGCACCCTATGCTTGTGCCTAGAGACCAGGGGGAACTGAAGGACGCGGACTACTCTAACCAGGTTTTAAGTGGTTTTTTTTATTGTTAAAGGGGTCCAAGACATTATATTGCCTTGGACCCCATAAGGGTCTTAATCAAACACTGTGGGGGAAAAGGTAGTTTCTAGGTATAAGTGAAGTGGGGGATTGGCCAGGAAATAGCGTAAGGGATGTCACGACAGTTACATAGCTTGAAAACACGCTACTGCTAGAGCTACAGCAGACATGCCAATCTATCAGACATATAAGCCTTTCAAACCTCAAGAAGTTAGATAATGAGAGCCCTTTGGATCAATAAACAAACACAAAATTGGAGAAGAAAGGAGGCAAGAGGGAAGAGGAGCAGAAAGGAGGCAAGAGGGAAGAGGAGCAGAAAGGAGAGAAATAGAGCAGAAAGGAGGTGAGAGGGAAGAGGAGCAGAGAGGAGGGAAGAGGAGCAGAGGAGGGAAGAGGAGAGAGGTGAGAGGGAAGAGGAGCAGAAAGGAGGCGAGAGGGAAGAGGAGCAGAGAGGAGGGAAGAAGAGCAGAAAGGAGGCAAGAGGGAAAAGGAGCAGATGATGATGATGATGAAAGGAGGGAAGAGGAGCAGAAAGGAGGCAAGAGGGAAGAGGAGCAGAAAGGAGGCGAGAGGGAAGAGGAGCAGAGAGGAGGAAAGAGGAGCAGAAATTAGGCAAGAGGGAAGAGGAGCAGAAAGGAGGGAAGAGGAGCAGATTGGAGGGAAGAGGGAATAGAAGCAGAAAGGAGGCAAGAAATTGGAAGGACAAGGGGAGCACAGAGGTAAGAAAGATTTTGGTCAAGAACAAAACAAATTGCAAACAAGGGGACAGACATGTAGCAGCAAATCCATAGAAATGTGCAAATCGGTACCTGGACAAACTACAAGAGACACAAATTTAATTTTTCCTTTCCATGCGGGGGGACATGCATGTATCACACAAATACTGGGCAGCTTTATTTTAACACTGGGATTTGGAGTTGAGGTAAGATCCACCCCCTCAGAACTTTAAGTCTGTCCACATATTTTAAACTTGCAACTCCCTGCAGTGCAACATAAATAAATGTGTAAAAGTACATTTTCTTAACACGTCCAGTCACCCTTATAGCAGTTGGTTACTGAAGCACGTTAAGCTTTTTGTTGTACATTTTTTGGGATGGAATCAAACTATTGATTTTGTCATGGTCTTCGTTCATTTTGATGGTACTCAAAGAACGGGCACCTCTAAGAACTGTTTGTTCTTTTACTGATCGTGATGTTCAAAGTTCTTTTAATGCTGCAATTTATTTTTTTTTACGAAAAAGTGAATAGCAATGTTAATTACTTTAAATCTACTAATTCCGCTTTAGCGAATAAGGCTAATTACATTTTTTTACTTTATGAGCACAAAGAAAAGTCTGAGAAACACATCTGTGATGCATCTAACTGGATCATAATATGAATTACTAATGCAAATTATTCAGAGCTGTGTTGACAATTCACATGTGATAGCTATTTTAATCGGTTTTAAAATTCACATAAGCATAGCTTCTAGGCCACATATGGCAAAACAATATACTGTATTTCTTCTTAAAGGGGAAATAAAGGACTATAAAAACCCAATGCACAAGAGCTAACTATCTACGAATCTGAACACGTTTCCAATTTGTCCAATGCAATAGGCACCCAGGTTCATCAAAATCCTTATTTGTACTTTATAGTATAAAAGATTAAGCACTCCTAGACTATGGTAAAGCACTGCAGCTAATTTTAATACATAGGAAATCAGTATATCACTTGTCATGTGTGGAAGATTAATACATTTATAGCCCAATATCAATGACATAAGAAACTTCAAGAAAACAGTCAAAGAATAAAAGAAAACATCTGATAAAATATTCAGCTCCAGATCTATTTACTGGCTATTAATTGATCAAATTAAGATTGAACAATTATATATTTTTTATATATGCAAAATACACATGTAATATGTATACTCCTATAAAGAGAAAATATCCAAAACATACATCTTACTGGACTGACACAAGCAGTTCTGTAGTTTTCTCCAACTGCATTTTGATTACAGTGAAGTCTGCAGCATTAACTTTAATTCAATCATGAATTTTAATTTCTGTTGTGCTTTTTACTGTATATGAATGAATATATGTGCATATATTATGTAGATCAAATGAATAATCCTTTAAATTAGTCCCACATTTTAAGACCCCTTTCTGTAATAGTATTCTCATTCTGCAAAGCTTTATAGCACTGATTCCCAAACAGGATTTATTAATTTATTATAATATTTTAGCTTTGTTGTTTCATGAAACAATAAATCACTTGGCATTCAATTTAGCAGTTGTGTCATAAATAATACCAAAGAGGTTGGGAACCTATGCTTAATTGTAAGAATGTAGAGGACCATTGTTTGCTAACATAGATTTTTCGTGTTAACATTCACGCAAATTTACCATTGACCAGAACAGGATCTAGACAATGATGACAGCCCCCCTGCTCAGTTACTAATAACTTAGATATCTGTAAAGATGTGTGAGATGCTTCTAGATAGTTTGTTACAGCCTCGGACCCACACAGAAGCCTTGTTTTTATTGACATTAGAAGTGAAACACTGAACGATTAATGGCTCAATCAAGTGGACCGATACTTCATTATACTTTGTGCATTATAACCAAGGTCATCATGTTTTATCAATTCTGGTCAGACCCAGACAATGGTCATAACACATATTGCAATACAGACACCTCTCAAATGTTAGTCTGTAGGAGGCTACATTAAAAATTAACAAAACAGGAAGAAAAGTGATTATTTGTTTTGGCCATACACTCTTTATTTTTATATAAAAGTCTAGGGGCTAGATTTACTATTGGGCGGTTTGCTCAAACCGACCCTTTTCGGCGGTTTTGAAACCGCCGGATTTACTAAAGCCCAAACCGCCGTTCAAACGGCCAGAATTTACATTTTTCAAAACCATCACTTTACAAACCGCCATCCCGATTTTAACAATGGAGAACATACAAGGAGCCGGATTTACTAAGCTGAGGTTTTCAAAACCGCCGCAAAACAGCCATCCAAATGGCCAAAATATAAGAGGTGGTTGTGAGTTTCGAGATTGCTCAATCTGCTGCTGTTTAATCTATTTTGCCATTCAGAACATAAAAGAAAGCACCATTGATATTTTAATTATTTAGAAAATCATTATTTATTGATTAAGGGGCAAAATTAATTTAATATTAACTTATGGGGGAATTTTTTTTATATATATTTTTAAGGGGACACTATTATAGCATTATATTATGGGGGAAATGTGAACATATAATATTATTAACTGTAATGTTGGATATAATTATTTATGTTGCACAATTTGTCATTATATAGTGTCTAAATAATAAAATAAATTAAATAATTTTGTATCATCATAAGTTAATATTAAATTAATTTTGCCCCTTAATCAATAAATAATGATTGCCCAAATAAGTTGAAGGCAAAATAAGAATGGCAAAATAGTTCAAACAGCATGTTTCAGCTATCAAGCCATTCTGAAGCAGGTATTAAAACTGTCCTGTCCTGTCTTTTGGATGGTGGTTTTGATGGCGGTTTCAGCTAAACTTTAGCAGAGAGGGAGAGACACAGACAGAGTAAGACACTGAAACAAGTCTATAATTGTACAATCAATAACACACAAATTAAGTGTCCTCTTAAGCCTGTAGATTTCATGTGACCTTCTTAGTATATACCCCCTGCTGCTTCAGTTAGGGTACTTTGTGCGTTTTTCTTAAACACTACCGATTGTTTATCTAGCACAGATCATATCTGACATTCTCCCTTCATACCTGCTTCCTCTACAGTATTAGAATTGTACTTCTGTGTGACATTTTACCAGATAATAAAGACAATTACAATCACTTTGACGACATTAGCAAATGGGTATATCTCCGAATGTCAAAAATAGATACAAATAAAAAACATAACATGTAATTTGCCATTACACTGTTCATCCTTTGCTTTACTTATTACACCATTTATCTCCCCCAGACCAGATGGAGAAAGAGCTTGTAGGAGACACTCACCCACTCAGCACCACAATGAAGTCCATGACATTCCAACCATTCCGAAGGTAAGAGCCTTTGTGGAAAACCAAGCCCAAGGCTACAATCTTAATTCCAGCTTCAAAACAAAATATCCCTATAAAATAGGGTTCTGTTTTTTCCTGCAAGCAAAAAGGGAAAGATGTAAAAATAGAGGTAACTAGTAACTAATATATGTATAAAGGGCACATGACACATAAATGTTTAAAAAACTTTAGTTAAACGGCATTGAATAAATATTTATTATTATTATTAAATATAATTTTATTGTATTATTATAAACTTGTATGTGGTATATGCATTAAGACAACTGTGGAGGGAAGAGTGCACATACTCTTTCCTCCAAATTCACCTCCTGTAGCCCCTATGGGGGTCATGCCTGCAGGAGAAGTTTTGTTCAGCTAGACGGCCTGTGTTGTATGTGATAGGAGCAATGTGGCGCTCTGTTCATTCATACATAGAGCCTATAGCGTTCTAGGGAGGTAGGAAGCAAGTGGGAACTAAAGATAAAGGAGGCTTTTAAGCACATATTTTAAAAATATATTTTTTAAAGGGGTCTTATCATTTAGTTTTTTTATTTTATAAATTAAATTGCAACAATGGTGCAAAATATTCTATTTTTAAATAAAATGTACTTCTGGTTTATTTTTATACTTTTTTTAAAAAGTTTTTTTTTTCCCATTTATATGTATCTTACTCCTCACACACCGACTCCCACCGATCTAGCCAGATGGCAATTGATTCTACTGTGCAATATTTGCTTACCGAAGGATACATGGGGCTTGGTACTGGCCCTATGCATTTAATGAGGAAGTCGGGATGTAGTGATGCTATGGTGCACAAACTGCTTAATATTCTTGCCAGACTCTGTTTTTGCTGGAAGCTCTGTTGCTTTTCTGAACAATGTGGGCTCACTAATCCTACCCGAATCTCACAGGCCATGGGGTATTATAGGAGCTTGTAGAATACACCCCACACAGACACACCTGCTCTATACTTCTGAGTGTCTCCCTCTGGCTCCCTCACTCGGCACTTATCCCCCTCCCCCAAACTCTCTTGGCCACTGGCGATCACCTGCTCCGGAAAATTGAAATTACATTGCGGGTGCTGGATGAGGAGTAGGGTACAGAGTAAGAGCTGCAGGATTCCCCTTAGAACTATGCAGTAGTGGGGGTGCAGTATGTCTGCGGCAACCGACGACTTTTGCTGTTGAAGAACTACAGGTTCTAAGACTAAAGAGCCACATATAACTAACTGTTCTATATTGGTCTTACTTTGTATAGTATAGTGCCTCTCTTCCCCTCTGATTACCTCCTCTCACGCACATATCCAAGACTTCTCCCGCGCCGCTCCCCTCCATTAGAACAAGCTTCCCCCGCTCCATCAGAACTTCCCCTAATCTGTCCTCTTTCAAACGAACATTAAAAACCCACCTTTTCCTTAAAGCCTTCCAGTCTCATGCCTAAACTCCCACTGGTCGGCTACCTCTCTTTCTCATCCCTTCTTCCCTTCTCCCCCTTCCTCGACTCCGTCTCCGTTTCTCCTGTCTCTCCATCTCATCCATGTGTCTGTCTGTCTTCCCCTCCCTTTAGATTGTTCGCTCCTTTGAGCAGGGCTCTCCTACTTTCTGTTTCCATGACTTTTAACTGCGCTCTCCAGCTACTCAGCTCACCTCCTCTCGGTCCCTCTGCCCTCTGTCTCCTCTCGCTTCTCTCCGCTCCCCTCAGTGACTCTCAACCTGTCATCCGTGCCAACCCTCTTGGGCCATAGTTACCTGCCTATACTCACTTTTCCCCTCCCTCCCTCTCTTTCATGCTGTGCCTGAGCCCCCAGAGTATAGTGCTTACTGTTACTTGTACTGTGCTGTTTCACCTTGTACTGTGCCATTGTTTGTCCTTGTATGGCGCTACGGATACTTTGTGGCGCCCTATAAATAAAAATTAATAATAATAATAATAAAAATTAATAATAATAGTGGGCAGGGTTCTTATGGGTCCCTTGTTCATTGTGCAGGCAACACAGGGTGGCAAAGTTACCCCTTCATATGACCTGTTCATTCATCACTGTAAGAGCCCCAGTGACTTTCACAGCAGGGCTGGTACCTTTAAGGGAGAGCGGTCACCCAATAGTGCTGGTATAATTGCATATTCAACTACCCTGTGAATTTTGGCTTCTGTGTACTGGTGTATTTCTGAGGATCAGTTCCTATTTTCTATGTGTAAAGAAACTCACACCATCATGCTGTAGTAGAGTTTCACTTTGTTTATAAAGAATGGAGCCTTTGTTCTGTGTCCCTTTGTAAACAGAGCAATTTCTTACAATGTTCATAGTTAGTCATCCATTGCTCCCACTGTTAGCTTCGGCACAGCTCTAATCTAAAGTGAACAACAGTCCACTAAACCTAAGCTCTAAAGGTCATTTTTACATTTTCTTTTCAACTCTTTACAAACACGTTTACCACCCACATACTCTGTGAAAGCTTAGAAGCCTTCAGACACGGGCCTCCAACACCAACATTGGTCTGCCTATCGAGTGATCTCAAGATCTGACCCATTATCAATCCAGAATACTTTGTACATGTGAAGCAATGCAGAAATAACTGTTTAATTGTTGTTACAAGTCGCGGCGGGGTCCATAGACATGGACACCGCCGCGGCTCGCTTCCTGCACTGCCTGGCGATCCGGCCGTCTCCTTGACGACCGGGACGTTGCTTCTGGTTCTGGGCCGACCGTCGCTAGGGCAACGGCTGGACGCCAAGTCTCTCAGCGCCGCGTCCCATAATTATTGTATTTACTAATCAGACAATGCCTGGGGGTAATTACAGGGCAAAGCCCTGAATGGCTGCCATTGGTATTTAGGGCAGCGAGGGCATAGCCTCCCTGCCAGTTATGGCATCCAGTCTGCACTGTTGCTGACCTGCTCTGGATTCCTGTATTTGCTGATTTACTATTGAGACCCTCTGTCTGTACCTTGGACCCTGCCTGCTTGCCTGTGACCCTGAACCTTTGGCCTGTATCTTGGACTCCGCTGTTTTGCCTGTGACCCTGACCCTTGGCATGTTATCTGACCATTCTACCTTGCTTGTGACCCTGGACCTCGGCCAACGTCTGACCATCCGCTACCATCTACTCAGCCTCTTCTGGCCTGCCGCTGCGGTGTTGTATAACGAACTTGCACTACACTAAGAGTTAAGTCCTGGCGGCATCCAAGTACCTGTAAGCACATAAAGCTCTACGGAAAAAGGCGGCTGCTAAAGGTCAAGACCTCTATTATCTGTTCTGTAAGTTAGTTATCAAACCGGCAGCCTAACAATTGTTGGTGATATTTTCTATAATGAAACCAACACATTCTAAAAAGAAGCAGTGACTTTGCCTGTTAACGAAATACAATTCAAAATCAGGTGTTGGATGACGATTTTCTTTGAAGTAAGCACAGGTAAGAAAACAATTCGCAAAACAATAACTGGAATATCCTACAGGATCCAAGCAGTGTATGAAGACCATATGGCTAACACTAGTCATACATATCTAGTTCTGATCCTCCAGTTCTCAGTACTGCTCCTAATGTTCTCAGGTGTGTGTCCATTGTAGGAATGTGAGCTAAATTAGTTGTAGAGACAGTTGGGTGTGTGGATGTGTGCATGAAAAGAAATCACCCTATGTTCCTGCAATAGGAAAACAAGTGAGAAAATCAGGAGTAGAACATTGTGGACTGAGTCAGTCAGCTATAATCAGCTGATACATTATATAAGTTGGTGTCATTTTGCATAATACCATGCTCACCATTGCTACACCGTATACAGCAAATAAATTGATGATCTCCGATTTAACACACATTTTTCCACATTCTCTAAAGCCTGGACTTGCAAACCTTTCCAGAGCTGACTAGTTGGTTCATTAAAAATCCAGACTAAAATACAGTTTCCTACCGCAGCAGCCAAGCCATATGGGAACACAGATGGGAGTGATTCATCCAAATCTAATATTGGTTATCATGGCTGCTCTTCATGTACCTTTGGTTAAAGTAAATGGAAACTGTGTAAATCTTTCATTGAGTTGATTAGGTTTCCCATCTGTATTCCCCATGATGTTCGTCTTGTAAGGTGATATGCTAGATTTAGTCAGGTGAATGTAAGGTTATATTTGATGATCTCAAAACGTAAAACTACTGATTTGCAATAAAATTCTTGTAAAAAAATATACAAACACATAAGTTGTACATCTATTATAGAATATGAACAGAGGGATGCATAAAATGTAAATGCAATGGCTCTGACACTGCTATGAGGCTCTGACACTGCTATGAGGCTCTGACACTGCTATGAAATTGTGAATGCTTTCTGAACACGCCAATCTACAAAGCATTATATATTATAAGCGATAGAGTCCTTTCAATATGATAGAATGATTTAGTAGCAGTCCAATTGGAAGTATATTCACATTTGATAATCTTCTCACAATACAACACCTTGGTGACACAGCCTATTAGCAGGATTCCCAACGCTATGCCTAACATAGTGGCTGGATTACCAATTAAAGGATAACTACACTCTTATGGTAGATTTCAATGAATTAAAATAAAATAAAAAGGATTTACCTTGTTTTCTGGTCCTGCCATGGTCCCCAGTGCCTCTAATGATCCCATCACGCCTCACTACTCTTATCACTGGCCTGTTTCAAACAGGTTGAAAGGGTGTCAATACCCCTCCCCTTAACTTTCCATCTAAGCATTGACACCCTGTTAGCCAATGGTAAGAGTGGAGAGCAAAGTGCAGTGAGACTGTAGGCATTGGAGACCCCAGCGAATAGCGCTAACAAGGTATCATTTAGTTTTTCATTGTAACTCAATGAAAGCAACCCACAATGAAATGTTTTAGTTTGGATTGGGTTTTTCCTTAATTTAGAGTACCTTTAAGGGGGTCATTAAATTTTATGCAAACTCTTTTTAAAAAAAATGCCCCCCCCTGTTTATTGGGACTTCTCCCTTGGAAATCCCTCCTTGTTACCTGAAAGTTTGTAAGTGCGGATTCTGGTGGCTGCTATCCCTGCAGTGTAGTGTATCACACACAATCCGCCCATAAGTCTTCAATAGAACTCATTGCAGATTTACAGGCGGACTGTGTCTTCCATGGCGCCAGCTGCTTCACAGCTATTTGCTTTATGGGTTGGAAATGTTTGTTAAAGAAATGTTTGTTCAAAGTGAACACTTTTATTTTGCATCAGCTTCACAATAAAAAAAATAGCTGTTTGATTTGACACTTATTTATAGCATTGATAGTCATCTATATTTATCAGTTTGACACCGTTGCAATTCTTCATACAGTGTTCAGTTAACAGAGGCAATAGGATTCGGTAACATATAATAGTTACATTCTGACTGCTGCTAAGATTTTATGTCATGTCCAAAGGACACATATAGTGTATTATTTTTTTCAGAATGTAGAACTTTCACAGTAGCATCATCAGTGTTTAATTTTACTGTACTTTGTATTTTGCCTATTCTTGTTTTTTGTACATTTTTCACAACAGCATGTTGCAAGTGGGTAACTATTTGTCTTTCGTAGCGTTGATTTTTGTTTATTTCACAATGTGCAGATTTCCTGACTGGTTTTTAATTTTCACCTTTTCAGTATTGAATTATAAGAACACATGGGTCTGATTCATTAAGGAAAGGAAAGCAAAATAAATGAGTAACTTTTCACCTTGGCAAAACCATGTTGCATTGGAAGGGAAGATCAATTTGAAATGTGGGGACAGATTTATAGTTGGGTTAGGGCATGTCCTAGATCAGGGGTGGCCAACCAGTCAGAGATTAAGAGCCAAAAAATATCTATCGGTACCGCAAAGAGCCAACTTTACCTTTTATACATGTGTGCATATACATATACCCAGTACAAACACGCACATACATACCTTACGCACATACATTGAAAATGTAACACAATTTATAATATCCTGTTAAGCAAAAAAGAAAATATCCAACACAATTTTCAGAATAATCGTCATATCAGCACATATCTGCACTGCTCAGCTCTTACTTAACTGCTGTGTCCAACGGAGGAGGGTTCACAGGACTACTTATAGTTTCTTCACAGTGGCTCACACTGCTACTGCATCCACAATATCTCAGATCTCTTAATGTGATCTCTCCACATGCCCATCGGATCGCCCCATATATCCCTTACATGCACATCAGCCTCTCTACATGCCATCAAATCTAACCACATAGCCCAGACATGCTCGTCTGATATTCCCACATGCCCATGACACTCCCCCACATGCTCGTCAGACCCCCCCCGATATGCCCATCACACCTCCCCACATGCCCTTTAAATGCCATCAGACCTTCCCATGTGCCCCTTATATGCCCATCAGACCTCCCCCATGTGCCCCTTACATGCCCCTCATACCTCCCCGCATGTGCCCCTTATATGCACATCAGACCTCCCTTCATGTGCCACTTACATGCGCATTTGACCTCTCCCCATGTGCCCCTTACATGCCCATCAGCCTCCCCGCAGCCATCAGATGTCCCCACATGACATCAATCTACTCAAATGCCATTACATCTCCTTACATGCCTATCAGGCTCTTTACATGCCATCAGATCTCACATGCCCCTTACTTACCTCTCCCACCCTTAGCCGCTGGAGCCTGCGCAGAGGAAGGAGGAAGACCACACTATACGCTCTCTTCCTTCTTCCTTGATTTGATTGTCTGTGCTACTGTAGCTGCTCTCAGTCAATTGAACAGCAGAGCTTTATTACAATCTGCTTCTGCCGGCGCCTGGATCAGGACACTTTCTTGATGCTCCTGGCCAGGAGCCACATTTCAAAGCTCAAAGAACCACATGTGGCTCTAGAGCCACTGGTTGGCCACCACTGTCCTAGATCAACTTTACATTTCAGTGTATAAATAAAGCTATCAAGTATTTGTGTGTTATATGAAAAAACAGCCAGTATTTAACTTATGTGCAAAATAATAAACTAATTTAAACCCCTTGCATTGTAACATGGTTTTGTCCATGAGAATACTTTGTTGTATGTCATTGTAAATTATTTTGATTTGTTGGTTTATTATATGTGCATTTGTCTCATAGATCAGGTGTTTTGTTTTTTAAAGAAATCTCAATGCAGTTAGGTATATTCATATCCCCCCAATCAGGGCAATTCCTCTCATGATGCGAGGTTGCAGAGACAAGATGCTCATCTTAGCTTCCAATCCCCTGTCTGTTTCCGCTCCTCTAGTGCCCTTACCCACCTGGTCACTGCTTTCATTAAATACATCTGTCTCTGTGGAGGGGTGGGGATATTTTGTTTATTATTGCGTGCAGTGGAGGGTGGTGCTGTCAGAAGGACACCTCAGGCAACTATAGGGGAAGGAATGTCCCTGGCGTATTGATTATGAAGATGATTGTTAAACATTTTTTTACACTGGAAATTAAACACATAATAAAGTTGTATTCACACACCTATCGTCTTCAGACGAGTCCAACTGTAAGCTATAAATCCGGAATCATTCATTAAAAGAGAGCTTGGCAGCCAGCTAGCTTCTGAGTATTGATTAGTGTAACCCCTATTGCTTCCATTAAGTTTACATGTTGTTACATTAATAGCAGTGAAATACAAATCATCGCATCAACTGAGGGACATTATATGGTTACATCAATTTAAAGTTATTTTAATTTTATATTTAATATCTTCCCATTCTTGCAAGGCCAAATTTACCTTTACTCGTTGCGGCAAAGTCAGAGATTCTGCTTATGTTAGCAGAATGTTGGAGTGTGCGGTGTTCTAGCATAGAAAGTGTTACATTAGTCAATCTAGTAGTTCGAGGTGTGATCCCTGGTTCTGAGGTCATCCAACAATCTGATATGACACCTGCTGTGATCTGTTCTGTAATGTGGAACTTAATTGGACCAACAGAAGATAAAACATTGCGGGCCTAATTCATTAAGGAGAGTAAACAGGGGCTGGTCGTCAAATTTTAGCCCAGGGGGCGAGACTTGGCTCAGCAGCCTATTAGGAAAATTGTAAAGGAAAAAAATGCAGGTAGCCTAGTGACCCTGCCCAAGGTAACCCACTATGGGACCAGCACGGGGGGCATATGCCTGCCTGCCCCCCAGCCCTACTGATATACACCGAAATGTGCAGTATTTTGCATAATATTTTTTATACTATTTTCTCCTGCACATAGTTGCAAACATTTACCCTCCCTCATATTCAACAGACGTTTCATCAGATCTGCTTGAGGTTGAATACGGACGTGCGTATGCCTGAATTACTTACGTAAGCTCACAATACGTTCATTTTGCGTGCCTGATGAATCAGGCCCTGCATGTCTATTTTATTTATTAATGATTCTATACAACCTATGAAAAATACAACATGGTTGCAATTTTTTTTTAACTGTGGTATGAAGCCAGTTTAAGAAAATGTTTAGTCTCAAGATTAGTGGAATAGTATTTTTATTTGATTGGTTTGATTGATTTAATTTGGGCCTTAATAAGCCAATGTACCTACAGACCAGTGTCTGTTTAAAAGAAAGTAAACATGAAACATTGTAAGCGTTTCCTGTTTGTTTTCTGATTGTTTTATTGTTGATCAGAGGTAACTTACTGAAGTTCTTCTATCACATTCTACATCTTGTTTCCTGCACCCCCTCTGACACTGCTTGTGGCAGCTTGGCATAGATTTCTGTTGTGCTCTCTACACCATCCACCCAACTTCTCCCAATGGAAAGAGTACATTTTTGCATAACCACAGATGTCATAATCTTGGTCCTGAAATCACAGTTGCACACTCTCACAGAGACTCCTGAATTTTATGTACCTCCGCCGGACTCCAGGCCACCCTCTTGTATCCTGGCAACTTCCTGGTAAAGTGGGAGGGACGGGGGACCTTGATGATGAATCGCGTCATTTTGTCCCGCTGTATGATGCTGGCATTAAGCAGGTGGTGTGGCCAAAATGATGCTACTTCCCAGTTGACCTCCCCTCCAGGATCTCAGGAAGTTGACAAGTATGCATTAAGTCCATGGGGTATATTTACTAAATTGTGGGTTTTAAAAAGTGGAGATGTTGCCTATAGCAACCAATCACATTCTAGCTGTCATTTTGTAGAATGTGCTAAATGATAACTAGAATCGGATTGGTTGTTATAGGCAACATCTCCACCTTTGCAAATCTGCAGTTTGGTAAATATACCCCCATGTGTTTGTGAGTAAAAACAGGTGTATTTGTCTAAAAGTAGATGTGTTTTGTAAAAAGAAAAAGGCAGTTGCATTGTGATTTCCATTCCTGTAAATAGGCGTACAGCCAAAACAGATCCAAACAGAAAAAAAATACTTATTATTTGCATTGATTACCTACAATCCCTTTAGGCAGGTTTAATCCCTTTTTGCTGGCTGCCATCTACTAAAATATATTACATAAGGTTCCTTATAATCACCTCTGAGCTCTATATACTGTAACCTATAGTATTGGGAGGGGAGGCGCTTGTCTTATTAATGTTATTGATAATATTCCTGGATCAGACAGGGGAATGAAAATGAAAAAAAAGCAGGAAGCTGCAGTAAAGAGAAGAAAACTATGGGCATTCCGTCAGCCAATTATAAAGAAGACCAGATCAAATGTGATTGAATGGGAGACAGAGGAATCAATCATATTTAATGTGAAGCCTTCATTAGGATGCACACACCCTGGGCCAAATCTTTTATATTCAACGATTCACTTTTAATAAGATAAAATAGCTTGTACGTATTGATCCACTGTACAGTGGATGCTAGATTGTGTAATCATTGTTGTTTGTTTGTAAGGCGCCACAAAACTCTGTAGTGTATTTTAAAAGTGTTCTCTGTGTTACTTGTGGAAATCTGAGAAAAATAATGAATGTCTGTTTACAGACACCTTGATAGAATGTTGTTTAACCTTTTCACTGCCAGGAGCATGTCACAAATAGCGATAGCATTGACACGACCGGCAAATCAGAAATAAGCCCAGAAAAATCGAATGGCGGATACACCAAATGAAAGTGTGTAATTCATGAAGAGGTTCTGTGTGCTAAGGATCCTTAAGATGAACATGCACTTGGCTTTTGAAAGGCAGAAAAATGAGTACGTTTTCTCCTGGACAAAACCATGTTGCAACACAAGGGGTGCATATTAGTTTGTTATTTTGCACATAAGTTAAATGTTGGCTGTTTTTTCATGTAGCACTCAAATCCTTGATAACTTTATTTTTACACTGAAATTTAAAGTTGATCTAGGGCATGCCCTATCTCAACTATAAATTTGTCCCCACATATTCAATTTACATCCCCCTCCAATGCAACATGGTTTTGCAAAAGGGCAAAGTTACTCATTTGTTTTGCTTTACTCTCCTTAATGAATCAGGCCCAGTATGTTTTTGGGACATGGGACAAGGGGCAGATAGTTAATATTATTTTTTTCTGCATTTTTGCCATAAGACTTCCAGTTTGTCAATTTTACTGTACATACAAAAGTAACTCAAGGTCTATATTGATTTCAGTTGTCCTTCAAGTGATTTATTTTCCCAATTATCTTTTATTTCAATGTTTTTTATCACCTTGTTATCATTATAAAGTAAATTTACCTCCCCCTCCAATGTAACATGATTTTGCCAAGGTGAAAAGGTACTCATTTTTTTTTTGCTTTACTTTCCTTAATGAATCAGGCCCTCATTGTTTTGTGTTTGTTGTAAGAACTGCAAGAACTGTGGACATATATGTCAGTAAACAAATCAATATTTTAATGTCACACTGCAGGGAATCCCATTTTTTTAAGATATATGTATTTATGCTGCACTCACCAAAGATTATCCTCTGTCTAAATCGATCATGTTATATGCGTGACTCTATCATGGCTGACATAATGGTTTAATGATTGTCTGTAATAACGTAGAACTATATTAGCAATAACCATTCTATGAAACTGTTACAATTTTAGTTTTCAACAATCAATAATCCTCGAAGAAGAGAAGAAAATCAAATTAGAGTACATGGTGGAGTAATCTCAACTTTTTGGTTTAAAATAGACTATACAATATTCTTGAAAGTACTTTGAGACACTTTCCTGTGTTAAACAGGAAACGAAAACATATGAGACCAGACAGCTTGGACGGACAGTATAAGAAGACTCACCAATCTGCGAGCCATGGGCGTCTTGTCGTCCCCCGGAAGATGCTGCTCCAGTGCAAGGACAATGCAGTTTGCGATAATCGTGGCGAGGATCATGTATTCAAATGGAGTAGAGCAATAATTAAGGAAAATATGTAGCAAAAAGACACATAAATTAATATATATAGACTAATACATAGATTATTGCAAATTAATCTCTTTATATCTACTAAAGAGAAAGACGGGTAAGTTTGCCCCACTCAGCCAAGTAGCGGCTTGTACCTTTCTTATGGGGTAACCTTGATTTACTTACTTTGTTGCACTCTCCTTTAATTTTCATGGTAATCTGAGACATCATATGCATGGGTAAATCAGCAGTGAGGCATATTAGCAGAGTTATCTTATTGAAACTGTTTAATTCACTTTATACAGCAATACAGAGTCAGATCAGGTCATTGCAATTGGGGACACACACTCTAAAAGTCAGCAGGCTGTCTTTATAAACTGCTTAAGTTTTAACTAGTACAAAAACACAACTATATTGCATGTATCATATACTGATATTTAGAATGTCAAGAACAAGTATTAGACTTAAGTAGAACCTTTAATTTATTTGGTCAGCTCATGCCCACAGGACCTAATTCACAAAGCTCATTGGAATCACAGCACAAATCATCCTGGTTTTGCAGATGTGCACATAGATATTTCGCCCAGCACACACATCAAGGTGCACACGGCTTTATTAAGAATCAGAGCAAAGGGATTTCTGGGCTGTCTCTATTACATGTGCACTTTTGTGTGTTTGAATATTTATTTTACATTGGATATAGTGCACATAGAAGTTTGCTTCTACGGCAAACTGTAGCTGGATGGCGCAATATTCGTTTTATTACAAGTCACCGTTCCCCAAAAAAATGCCCCTTATCTTGTTCCAATAATCTCTATTTGCCCCTAATTCATACCTTTGCACTGAATAC
The DNA here is from genome assembly GCF_038048845.1 of Mixophyes fleayi. NCBI lineage: Eukaryota > Metazoa > Chordata > Amphibia > Anura > Limnodynastidae > Mixophyes > Mixophyes fleayi. The sequence continues at coordinate 29,636,886 of NC_134409.1, forward strand.
TCTCACTCTGCTGATCGGCTTTAAAAGCCTGATACAAACGTCTATTCCTCCACTAACGTCCACAAACCTGTGCGTGTTGGTGGAAATATAGCCTCACGTGAACAAATCCTGGCACCATCAAAGGGGATCCTGGCACCATCAAAGGGGATTTTGTGCTGTGCATTGGCCACTTTTCACTTTGTAAATGATGCCCACAGACAGGGACAGGCTGGCCCGGGGGGAAGGGGGGCAGGGGGGCAGCGCCCCCCGGGCCACTCAGTCTTACCGCTATTAGGGCCGGGGTGTAGGCCGGCTGGCCGCCCCCCCTGGATGCAATATAGCCTGTTTTCACCAGTGGCCGCATCTCATGACACGGGATGCGGCCGCCTGTGCGCCCCCCGAGCTGATATCTCCCAGCCCGCGCCTGCCCACAGACGCTCACAGTGTGTGCTTTGATAATGAATATTTAAAACCTCTGAAATTCCACTTTGGTCATTGACTATGAATGTAGGTCACATTTTAGTGAAAGTACATAAATATAAGCATGTAAACCTGTAAACATTACAAAAACATCTGGCAAGTTACGATTATTAACCAGTTGCATTTTGATCTTTGGGTTTAGTTACTTATGCAGTTACTAAGTAATCACAGTTGCTTTAATTTTAGGCCACGAAGATATTAGATTGTGTAAGGAACTGCTTCATATCTGGAGAGATACAGTTTACAGAGACATCTTACAGTAGGCTCATCAATATGCATTTAAGTTGTCATGACACCTTTAAAATCTTTGCAATACAGTACAATAAATTTTGCTATCAGTTTATATTATGATATAACATTTCTGCTATTCCTGTGGTATAGCAAGTGATAAAATCATTGTTTATAGCATAACCATATTGCCTTTAAACATTAATATCATTGGTTAATAAATGATGAAAGGTTTATCCAGACCAGACATTAAATAAAGTATGTTTTATAGCAAAGAAAAGTATCACAATATATCTTGCTAGGTAAGAAGTGCAGTTACTATCCTTGTGAGAACATGTAGCACAAAAGACTCAACTGATATAATTGCTTAAAGCGTTTAAGGGGTTATCCACTTTTGGACAAGGGCCCTTAATATAATCTGCAATACTCATTTAACAAATAGAACCACACCACCCCTTCCACGGTAATCCCACTGTTACCTGAAGCCAGGACTTGGATCACCCCACTGTTCATGCCGGAGAATGCAGTCCCTTAAGTCCTCTATAATAGCGCACTATGTAGTGCTAGGCTTAGAACTTTAGAGCTGTGATCTGTCTTCACAAAGGCAGATGTTTTGGGGGCACCCTTCTATGTGCTATATGGTGGGTGGTTGTGCCAACATGTGCAACTCCCTAACATAGTAATACATCGACTATTGCAATTCTCTCCTTACTGGTCTTCCCAAAATCAGACTTGAAGCCCTACAATCTATTTTGCACACAGAGGCTGGATTGATTTTCCTTGCAAACCGTTCTTCCTCTGCTGAGCCACTCTGTCAGTCTCTACATTGGTTGCCTGTTTTTCAAATAATCCAATATAAAATTCTTCTACCAACATACAAGGCTGTCAACAAAATTGCACCGACATACATTTCCTCATTTGTCTCAAAATATATCCCAACTCGACAACTCCGTTCTGCACAAGATCTGCGTCTCTATTCCACTCTCATCACTTCCTCCCATTCTCAGTTACAGGACTTTTTTCGGGCTGCACCCACTTTGTGGAATCCCCTCCCTCGCACAATATGACTTTCCTCTAGTCTTCAAACCTTCAAGCATTCTCTGAAAACCCACCTCTTCAGACAAGTGTATTATATTCCTCAACTAGCATCTTAATCCCCCTAGGTTACCCTATTACCACCCTCTACACAGCTAACACAAAAGACAACAACCCTCTGACCAACATTGCTGTGTGGCTAATCACACAGCCCACTCAGTACTTTTTACCTTTGCATTCTAGCTGGTCCAATGTGCAATATGATGTAGCACATTCCCTTTGTCCCATAGATTGTAAGCTTGCGAGCAGGGCCCTCTTACCTCTCTGTTTGTCTGTATTACCCAGTATTGTTTTAGTAATGTTTTCTCCCAATTGTAAAGAGCTACGAAATTTGCTGCCGCTATATAAATAATGTTGATGACGATAGAAAATCGTTTTCTTTCCAACCCCGCTCCATTTTTGTTTGTTTTTAAACTTGTGCTTTTGTTATGATATGCCAGAGGTTAGGACGTGTGACACCTTTCCTATGATACAGTTTAAATAATATGTCTAACATATGTCTAGACCTGCAATTAAAGTCTGGCATAATATAGGAATAGTGTTAAATATGAGGAACGCAAGCATGAAGTATAAAACAAAGGTTGAAGCTATTGAACGTTCTTTATTAAAACAAAATGGGAAGCAATTCTAAAAGCATACAGAATATAAAAGCAAGATTAATTACTTTATTTTGCATTTAACAGACATCAAGGGAAATGTTCTTTTATGATCCTACAACTCAAACAAATCCTTTGCACATAAGAGCTCTACCTGAATGCTTAACAACAGTTATTGGTTTTGAAATGCTAACTCTTGAAGTACATTCCCTGGCAATTTGTAATCATTATACCCCCACTCATCTAACAGTCTATAACTGCCTAATGGCCATAATTTGTATTTATTGCACTTTACCATATTATGTACGCTGGATTCTGTGTTCATTTAGGGTGGGGGTCATGCAGGGTAGATGCCTGGCAACTTTTTATATATTTATATTTGTTAAATAACTAGGTACAATGTTTGCTCCATTTTGAGTTTATAAGTTGCAATTTTGTAAATGTGAACATTTAGAATACAACAGACTGCTCCAGCAGTTATATCTTGTTGAAGCTACAGCATAGTGCCATATATCTAAAAAGACATTGCACATGACACATTTAAATGCATCACCTCCAGCAGTATTGAGGCTAAGATAACTTTTATTGACAACTATGCAACATTGTCACTATAATAAAACATCATGTCACTCACATTGTGCATGTTGTACATGGACAATGTGTATAAACAGTTATGTGTATGTGTATGAGCAGTTATGTAATTGGCAATTATGTCATCAGCATTGCTAACTTCTGGCACCAAGGGTCTCAACGTGGTATCCATATATATTAATTTTGTAAGTGTGGGAAGCTTACTTGTGGGTTTTGAGATCCTGGTGTAAAGCCCCCTCTGGAGTGTAGTTGGTCGGCTATGCCCACCCAGAGACTGCAGGCAGGGACACCGGGAGGGCGAGATAGTGCTGAGGTGCAGGCCTCAAAGAGCAGGAGGTGTGTCCTAGGAGGTATATAGCTGCATCACTTGGTAGGTGAGGGCCAAACGGCAAGGCGTAAAAGCACCCACGTGGGGGCTAAAATATTTAAGACTCTGGTTTCCTGCATTAGAGTAGTAGTGTGAGAGCTGGAGACCCGGGACAGAGAAGAGGAGATCTCAGGCTCCACCGGCAATGCCCAGAAGTAGGTTTGCAGCAAAGATGCGTGGAGCAAGGGGGAGTTATGAAAAAGAATTCACACATCAGCAATGACCCCCATCGAAGTAAAATAATTGGATGAAGTAAATCAAACTGATTAATATTGTTTTGCCTTGTGATTGCGATCAGTACGCCACGTGTTATTATGCAATCGCACGATAAATAACGCACACATACACTGACACATTCACTTGTAAATAGTTCATATTAAAATTAGTTCCAACACATAGCAGAGTTTATGGTTAAATATTATAATGTTATATACACTTTAGTAAGATCTAAGGTTCAGGTTACAGAAAACATATCATGTCTACTATCATTGTAATCCCCTATTTATCCTCAGACGTCCGGGACGTATCTATCATACGTCAAGGACTGCACCTTGCGTATGAAAGATATGGATTATAGGGAATAAATGATCAGAATGGTATTGTGTGTGTAATGTAAATAGACCAGTTTGAACCATCTTTCGGTGGGAAGATTAGTATGCATCTTTTGGAGAGCTGACCCCCACCCTTGGAGGGCATCGTTTGAACTGGCCAATGACCTGCATTACACTGGACTGTCCTGAAGCCTGAACCTATGGAAACATGCCAGTCATCTGTATTGTTTTCACTGTATCACTAACTATATAAGCAGGAGCTATGGGACCAAAGGTCAGTCTCTTTGACCACAGACTTCAGGATTGAATGACTGTAAGCTGGTTCCAGGGCACCTGCGTATATATATCGGCTGTACTTATATTATTGAATTATTATTATTTTGCCTGTGCTAATAAATCGCATTGTGAGTTGGAACCATACAAAGTGTAGCAGACAATGTTTATTGGTAAGCGATAAAATAACTTTAATAACCCTAACGAGGAGGGGGCCACAAGAAACAAGGGAGGTTGCTGCCAAAGCAGTGTGCCTACATTGACAAGGGGGAAGGAGTCTCTAATAGCAAGAAGCCCCTGTATAGAAAGGGGTAAGCCCAAGAAGACACCATAAAGAGAAAAGGGGAGATCGCAGCAAGTGGCTGTGTGTTTGCATTATGTGTAAAGAGACTCTATGGAGAGAAGTTTGCGGTTCCGCAAACTCGGTTCCGAGAACCGAACCCGCCCGAACTTCACCTATCCGAGTACCTAGCCGATCAGGCCATTTCCTTTTATATTACACAGTCTATGCAGGCTGCTTTCTTTCTATTTAACTACAAGTGGAGGGGGGGGGGGCTATACAGACAAGCACCAAACTGCCTTTGTCCATTTCCTTTTATACTTTACAGTCTATGCAGGCTGCTCTCTTTCTATTTAACTACAAGTGGAGGGGGGGGGGGGCTATACAGACAGCCACCAAATTACCTTTGTCCATTTCCTTTAATATTGTACACTCTATGCAGGCTGCTCTCTTTCTATTTAACTACAAGTGGAGGGGGGGGGCTATACAGACAGCCACCAAACTGCCTTTGTCCATTTCCTTTTATATTGTACAGTCTATGCAGGCTACTTTCTTTCTATTTAACTACAAGTGGAGAGGGGGGGGGGGCTATACAGACAAACACCAAACTGCCTTTGTCCATTTCTATTTTTATTGTACACTCTATACCTGCTGGTTTTTTTTCTATTTTACTACAAGTGGAGAGGGGGGGAGGGGGCTGCTGCAGACAGAAATCAAACTGCCTTTGTCTATTTCTTTTTATATTTAACTATAAGTGTAGGGTGTAATATACACCCAAAGACGATGGCTGCATTGCCAATAATCTAAGATGGAGAGGAAGACAATCAGGTTTGTGTGTAGAATTAAGGACGGCCTACTAGGGATTAAACTGTTTTTTCATAATTTATTAGCTTTAGAAATTCCTTACTTATCCAAGAAGCAGGTGGAGCACTAAATTAGGTTATTTTAGCCCCCCAAAAATACATTTTTAAACAAAATTGCTAAACAAAACCAAACAAAACCAAACAAAACCAAAACCAAAACATGCAAGGGCGGTTTTGGCAAAACCAAAACACGAAGGTAATTCAGATCCAAAACCAAAACCAAAACACGGGGGTCAGTGACTATCTCTAAAGCACAGTGACACCTTGATACTATGAAATGGCTTTATCTATAGTCATGAGTTTGCTATAATTGAAATGGTATTGTCCATTGATGCAATGCAAATGAATAGTTAATGTGGGACTGTAACTACACTGTCAGTCTACGATTGGTGCAGGAGGAGTATGGAGATGTGAACTGTCCTATTACATCTTAAGACATGTTTAAGCTTTGTGCAGGAGGAGTATGGAGAAATGTATTTTGCAACCGTATTTTTATTGATCCTTTATAAACTGCGCTGGAGGGGAGAGGCATGTAAAATAAAGAGTTTACTTTGTGATAAAGACAGTCTGGAACCCAACTTACTGTTCATCTTTTGCACCACCATGTGACCACACCTGTGTCCAAACACTGTAAAGACATAGCTGTAAAACATCCATGTACAGGGACCTACTGGTCATTTACACCCACACCCAAGAGCTATCCAGGGCAGGAGAAGGAAGCGCAGGTGAGGGGGTGCACTACCAACCCATGCACCCTAAGACCATACGCAGTGACTGTGGGTTACACTAGCTACAACCGTGAGTGCGGCGCAGTACAAAGCTTTTCCAGCGGTTTGACTCCCCACTTCAGGTTACATTAACAATTCCATTTTTATTGCCTTAAATATTGGTTTATCCCACAAAATTGCTGCCATGTCAACTTTAAGAAATTAAACAAAATGACTCCTAGCAGAGGATAATCTACATCTGCGAAAGAATACCTCAAAAGAGCAAGCCAAGCTATATAGTACATTAAGAGAATTAGAAAAAACAACTGATTTGAATTATTTGCACTAGGTTCTAGTCAGTTGGAGGAATGAGAAAACCAGCTAATGTTCGTTGTATATGTTGTGTGGTTTGTAAAGGGTATAGCTTAAAGTGTCTCAAGGGCTTGTACACATTCTTTTTCACCTGGGCATCAACTAACTTGTAGACTAATACAATCATCAGTAACCTTTTAATCATATGCAAATATAAGGCTATGTGGCATAAAAAAAAATATCAAAACTTCTCTCTCTCTTTGAAAAAATAACAATCCCAAATAAAGTTCCAAAGATAGACAAAAACAACACAGAATTATAATACAAGCCTTAAACTAATTTGCTTTCCAGGTATTTAAAATTAACAGGCAGACACAATTTGCAGTAACAATTTGCTCTGTATTTAGTTTCCACTAATTACCTACTTGATGATTAATTTTCTAAACGAGTTATTGTTAAACAAACACCAGCCAGCGTATCATTTCTACCCAATGTGTGTTGTTGTGAGGGAGTGTGTAAAATGGTAGGGTAGTGAGGTGCCCCTGTGGTTTTGTTATAATGAAATACTACTACACATTGTTGAGGTGTATAAAGAAGCCCTGACAAATCCTTGCAGGCTGCCTTCTTCAATGAATAGCTCGACTGAAGCTGACAAAATGTCACTAACAGCCAGACAAGAGGTTAACATTAGACAGATTCCAAGCATTAGCAGATGACCCCAGATAAATATTCATTACCTGGCAATGACTAAAAGTAGTAACAATTCCCATTAGCCAGCTGTTTCTAACCGTGAGGTATATGTATCAAGCTGCGTGTTTTCGGCGGGTTTGAAAAGTGGAGATGTTGCCTATAGCAACCAATCAGACTCTAGTTATCATTTATTTAGGACATTCTACAAAATGACAGCTAGAATCTGATTGGTTGCTATAGGCAACATCTCCACTTTTCAAACCCGCCGGAAACTCTCAGCTTGATACATTTACCCCTGTATCTAGATTTACAAAGCAAAATGCACCACACTGGAGGATGATCGAACCTTGGGCCTGATTCATTAAGGAAAGTTAAACAAAAGTAGGCAAGTAAGGCAAAACCATGTTGCATGGGAGGGGGAGGTACATTTAAAATGTGATGGCAGATTTATATTTGGGGTAGAGCATGTCCTAGATCAACTTTAAATTTCAGTGTACAAATAAGCTATCAATTATTTGTGTGCTACATGAAAAAACAGTCAGTGTTTTCCTTATGCGCAAAATAATAAACTCATTTGCACCCCTTGCATTGCAACATGGTTTTGTCCAGAACACTTAAGTAAGAAAACTTACTCCATTTTTTGCTTAACTTTCCTTAATGAAACAGACCCTTGTGTTTAATTTATAGTTAAGCTGCCACCATGGATTTTAACTGCACTTGTGGCATTCAAATGGAAGTACATTTTATTTCAACCTCTGCCTCTGATTGGTCCGTGTAATACAGTGACAAAATTTGCATATGAAAGTTCCAACCTATGTCTAGGAATTAAAGTAAGATGGCCAAGTGTGTTTAATGCTGGCCACATTTTAGAATACCATGTCGTCCATGTGTTTAATTAAGGCTTTTCTAATTAACGGTCTTAATTTGTGAAATCTCATTTGTCAGATTTTTTCCAACTCTTCCATATGCCGGTTTGAGTACAGAGACATTGCATGTCTTCCACTGCCCTGCTGTCTGTAAAATGTGATTTATATTCCTTGCAAGAGAAGGCTTTACCAAGAAGAACACGAGCAATTAGTCTCTCAAATATGGGATTTCTCATATGCAAAATAAGCATATTGCAACTCATTGGTAGTAGAGATCGAAGAACTGTACACCTGTTATAATATTCTCCTTTCAAGGCCATGAACCATCAAGACAAAGAAGATAATAAGTACAATAATAAAAAATATTTAGAATAAATTTAAGTACAGTCATGATAAAAAGTAATAATGAACAATTAAAGCATCTGAACAACTGTTTGAACCATAGTTGTGCGTTTGATACCACAATCTTCATGCATCAGTATGATAGTCAATACTCTGTTCACTAAGAAGCTTTCAATCTCCAGCTTCCCGCTTGTCTCCATTCCCTAACTCATCATGACACTTGTATCCGTGGCTCACTAACGCAAACACAGGAGTATACAGGTACCTACCTCTAGATCAGCACCCTCGCCTCCTGAGATGCTCAGCTGCTGTCAACACTCTGATTATCTGATTGACTACAGGTAGTTTTATCTGCACTAACAACACACAGACAGGCAGGGAATAGAGATTAATAACAAAAAGGTGCCATCATCTTTGTCATATGCTCCATAAAGAACATGAAATGCATTTTAACAGAACCCCTTGTAAACACATTAACTAAACCATTCCATATATAAAACAAAAGCAGCCAAGCAGTGGCTTAACAGCTACTGTGGGACTACAAGTCCCACCATGTCCTGCTGGCCATACTCCCCAGTAGCTGCGCAACAGCTAGAGATCCTAAGCTTAATCTAAAACACAACATAGATAAAACATTAAGGTCTTCATTTAGCATAAGGAGTAAGTCCAGATAAGTTGTGTAATTTTGCACCTTTATTATTATTATTATTATTATTATTATTATTGTAGATTTGTAAGATGCCCCAGTGCTCCACAGCACCATACAGTAGGGAAAACAGGACACACATAAAACAAGGACATACAAGGCAGACAAAATAAATACAGACATGTAAACAAAGGGTATGCAGGACCCTGCTCATTAGAAAGCTTACATTCTACGTAGAAGAGGGCACAGCTGAAACAAGAGGAGCGAGTGTGGCTTAGAGTGGAGATTGGGACAGCTGTGAGGGTGTATTAGTGTGAATAGTGTCATCAGAGGTAAGGTAAACTTTAAGAAAGAGATGTGTTTTTAGAGAACGTCTAAAGATTTGAATTCTGTGGGAAAGTCTGATTGAGCGTGGTAGGGAATTCCATAAGTGGGGAGCAGCACAGGAGAAGTCTTGTAGGCGGGAGTGAGAGATGGTTACCAGAGACGAGACAAGGTCAGAGGTAGATCTAAGAGGGCAGGAGGGAGAGTATTTTGATATGAGATTTGAGATGTATGCAGGGGTAGTGTTGTTGATGGCTTTGTAGGTAAGGATGAGTAATTTGAATTTGGTTCTGGAGGACACAGGATGCCAGTGTAGGGATTTGCAAAGGGGTGCAGCAGATGTGGAGCGGTGAGAGAGGAAGATCAGCCTGGCAGCAGCATTTAGGATGGATTGAAGTGTGGATATATGGGTGTCAGAAATGCCAGATAGCAGAAGGTTGCAGTAGTCAAGACTGGAGATGATGAGAGAATGGATAAGAGTTTTGGTAGCATGTTGAGTAAGAAAAAGACGTATTCTGGCAATGTTTTTAAGGTGGAATCGAGAGGACTGGGAGAGAGTCTGGGACACCAAGGCAGCGGGCTTGGGAGACTGAGGAAATTGTGGTGTTATTGACAGTGAGGGAGATTTGAGGGGAGGTGGTAACTATGGTAGGAGGGAAGATAATAGGCTCTCACCTTGGCAAAACCAATGTATTTTATGTGCACACGTGTGCCTATGTATCCAGAAAACACATTTATTGGTGCTACTATCCTTGGAAACACCTCCGTTAAAGCAATCTGTGGGTAATTTAGAGGATTGAAGGATGCTCTGTAAAATGCGCTGGATACATTATAGACATCACATTTCAACCTGCTAATACCGTGACACCATCCCCTTCATTCATCTATTCTGCTCATCTCATAATATTGCTTTGTTTTGTCTCAGTTGTGAATTAAGTTAATCATGAGAATGATGGGACATCTGTGCTCTCTTTATTACATGGACCACTTTTTTCTCCAGCAGATCAAATGTTGCAGTGACTGAAATATACTGGTTTCTCTGTTTGTGAAAACCCCCCCAAAAAACATAAAAACAGGTTACAGAAATCTAGACCCTTCAGTGCCCTCTGAGCTCTAGGCAGGAGCCTGGGCTGCCCAATGGATTATCTGGCTCTGCTTGTCATGAGGTAATCTGAGCAATGCTGATTATTGTCAAGGACATACTATGGCTAAGGACTGGCTAAGGACATACTATGGCTAAGGACTGGCTAAGGACATACTATGGCTAAGAACTAGCTAAGGACATACTATGGCTAAGGACTGGCTAAGGACATACTGTGGCTAAGGACTGGCTAAGGACATACTATGGCTAAGAACTGGCTAAGAACATACTATGGCTAAGAACTGGCTAAGGACATACTATGGCTAAGGACTGGCTAAGGACATACTATGGCTAAGAACTGGCTAAGGACATACTATGGCTAAGGACTGGCTAAGGACATACTATGGCTAAGAACTAGCTAAGGACATACTATGGCTAAGGACTAGCTAATGACATACTATGGCTAAGGACTGGCTAAGAACATACTATGGCTAAGGACTGGCTAAGGACATACTATGGCTAAGAACTGGCTAAGGACATACTATAGCTAAGGACTGGCTAAGGACATACTATGGCTAAGGACTGGCTAAGGACATACTATGGCTAAGGACTGGCTAAGGACATACAAGCATTTATGTACTTGCATCAAAAACAAGAAACACCTAAAACACAAACTTAAATCTAATCCCCGATGTTTGGAAATATTGGACCATATTTAGTTGTATTCTTTTGTCTTTAATTCAAAATGCACAAAAATTTTGAAGAGGAAATGATAGCTAAGCGTAACTCCTCCTCAGATATGATTAAGATGACCTGATGTGATAATCTGAAATAGTCAAGCTTAGAGGTCTTATAGTCAGGAAATACAATCTTTTACTGAGGAATCCAAAGCACAGTTATGAGGGGGAGAGGGGGGATTGCATATGAATAGTTCAACTTGAGGCTCAGCCTGCATCTTGAGAATAATGCAGTGCCTTTGCGTAATGCTACAAGTCAGTATATTTGCTGTACAACAAGAATATATTTTGTTTTGAAGGCTACTTTTACATCTCAAGGGGCTAACAGATCTACCTGTCCATGTTCATCACTGCTATAGCAATCACCCATATTAATTGAGTCATTAAAACAAACTGGGTCATTTTATGGGGTCCTGGTCTATGTGTATTATTGTGAGATATGTAAACTGTTATGTAACAAGCCGGGATGACAACTGTCCGGAGGCAAATAAAAGTTTGACCATACTGTCCATGTAATTGATCAAGTCGAATAAAGAATTATCTATAATATAAAAGCCTAGCGGCATGTGTTAGTTTGTGTGTGAAAAAAAACAAAAAACAAGCTGCAGCGCAACCTGCTGGGCGGAGTTATACACTGACCTACTAAATTCTTAGCATTATCTAATATCTATAATATAAATGTCTAGTGGCGTGTGTTAGTCTGTCTGTGTGTGGAAAAAATAAAACCAAGCTGCAGCGCCACATGCTGGGCGGAGTTATACACTGACCTACTAAATTCTTAGTGTGTGTGGAAAAAAAAATTCAGAAAGGGCTGAAATTTGGTATACTAAGATGTTTTTAATTTGTTAATTTAATTTGTTAATTGTTAAAAGTGTTTATAAAGATTTAAAAAATATATATATATATATTTCTTGAAGGAGAAGTGACAGTTGGGAGTAGTTGGTGGTTGCCTGGGGTGACAGTGGGGAGTGGTTGGTGGTTGAGGCCTGGGCTATGGCCCAAATGCATGACAAGAACCTTTTTAACACCTTAAGTAGCTTGATTTGACTAGAATGCATGAGTATCATGCACGGGTTAACTTGTATAAAAGTAAAAGCCTAGCGGCGTGTGTTAGTGTGTGTGTGTGTGGAAAAAACTATTTTCTCGAAGGGCTCATCCAATTGACCTGAAATTTGGTATACTGACATTATGTGACAAAAAAACTTAGAATAGTGAAGTCAGTTAACTTCCATCATCCCCCCTTCCCCCCGTGGGAGGGGTAGTAAAGGCTAAATTTACGAGTTGAGGGGTCAAACTCATTTTCGTGAGGTAATTTTACCTCATGAACACACATTAAAAAGGGCGCTTGCGTCGGGAAGTAATGCTCTTCCCCTGAGGCCTGGGCTAGGCCCAAATGCATGACAAGAACCTTTTTAAGACCTTAAGTAGCTTGATTTGACTAGAATGCATGAGTATCATACACGGGTTAACTTGTAGAATCAATATGTCTCAACAGCAACTTTTCTTTACAATCCCATCTACAGTTTATTGCAGTCAAAGGTGCACAGCTGCTGTGGATCAAATATAGAATCTGTACTATCTTGTCACAGATCTCTGATTAGTTTGGTTGTGAATTCCTTGGGATGGTTGAATCACTGAAATAAGCCCCCTCTTCATTTATAAATAGATCAGGCTCTAACAGCAGCTCGGTTGTGACACCATTTTGCAGCTGGCTACAGGTAATCATAGAATATTTATATTTTAAGTTTTTCAACTTAACATAAACTACCCGACAACAGCAATCCAGAGTATTTATTATTATTAACCCATTGATGGTTTGTCAGTCCAACTCTGTGTGAATATTAATGCATGACACATTTTGTATTAGGTCGAGGTGACGCACTTCTGGTTAAAGTCCTGCAATAGGTAAATACTGGTAGAGATTTCAGGTACATGGAAGCAGAATTACAGGTCATGGGTTTGGTTGTGGACCAAGGGGTTAGGCAGTACAGTGGCTCAGTGGTTAGCACTTCTGCCTTACAGCACTGAGTTGAATTCCTGACCATGGCCTTATCTGTGAGGAGTTTGTATATTCTCCCCCTGTTTGCGTGGGGTTCCTCCGGGTGCTCCGGTTTCCTCCCACACTCCAAAAACATACTGTTAGGTTAATTGGCTGCTAACAAATTGACCCTAGTCTGTGTGTCTGTCTGTGTGTGTGTCTGTCTGTGTGTGTGTTAGGGAATTTAGACTGTAAGCTCCAATGGGGCAGGGACTGATGTAAGTGAGTTCTCTGTACAGCGCTGCGGAATTAGTGGCGCTATATAAATAAATGGTAATAATAATAAGAGGTTACATATGTGGGGTGAAAATGGGTCAATTTGGCAAGAAAAACATCTGGTTACCTTCATAGAAATCGGACAGACTGAAAAAACTGTAATTCTCCAGAATGTATCATTTTGAATATTTTTAGTAAATATGATTGTCACTAATTCAATCAGCCATTATTGAACCAAAATATGCCACATCTGTTCATCTGGGATTGGTACTTTTGCAGCAAAATATATCTTATCATTATTTTATTCAACAACGTCACAAAATGTATTTCCATTTTCTTACAGTCTTTTACCACGGGGAACAGTTCTGGCATTTCTGAAGTTAATGTTCAGCTGAGCAAGATATTTTTTGACCAGCTTTGGGCCCCTAATTGATAAATTGAATTGATAAATATCAAAGGCCACACCGTCCAAATGCTAATCCAGACTTTTCATGAAACGTAAGACTTTCTCTTGGTAAGAAACACTGACTAACCAGGTGGTGTCAGGGGCTGACATTTCTCATGCTAATTAGAAGCTGCACAGATCCATTTTCTAATTAAGCGATAACCAGTTACAGAGCCTGTGAGATAGCACAGTGGTGCAATATGTGCCAGAGATAGAGAACCGGGGCTATGACCTAAATGTTAGGGATACAGCCGCAGACCGCGACTATTTCTAGGTTAATTTAAATATAGGCAGTCAATTTAACATAACATATGAAGGAGCAAGATGCAGATATGGATTAGGGAGTGGATTAAAGCCATCCCTACGTAAATCTACATTGGTGGCTTAAACAAAATAATAAAAATGATAAGGGTTATTTATAAAAGTGCAAACCTGACAATTTTGCACAAATGCAACTGATTTCATGGTTAACGCATAGAACGGAAGGCCAATGTGGTGCTGTCTGGGCAGAGTGTAGGAGTTACTGGCGAGTTAGGCACATGACTGCGCTTAGTTTTGCGCTCACATGCAAAGATGAGATTTTGTTTGGTGGCAGATTTAAATGAGATAAAGGAGGCGGAGACGGTGCATTTAGCGGGGTGTTAACTGCTTTACAGGAGAGCAAAATCTTTTTTCTACCACTCTAGGACTTTTCCACCACCTTTAAGATGAAAGAGATCAGTTCACTACTTTTAATAAGAAGCATCGTGCACCTTCACTGAAAAGCGTCTTCTGAGCACACTTTGATAAATATAATAGAAACACAGACACATGTAATAAAGACAGTTCTGATGACCCCCTCGCTCTCTTGATTAATTTAAGACGTAAATAAGAATAAAGCAGTATTTTAGGAGAAAAACTGAAACGTTTATATGAATAAAGGGGTGGTCTTAAAGTGTTAGTAGATTATACTCTGTAAGCGATATTTTTGGAGTGGTCAGCGATCAGATAAAGTGTATCAGATTAATACAGCCAGCCGGAGAGTCAGTGAAATACACACAGGTCTGGCATTGCAAACACTTTGATTTACTCAGACAAAGACATCAGTTTTGAATTTCAGATTACGTAGACATATCACAATGGCGCAAGCGCATAATATATTGCATTATGCCAACAAATAGAAAAGTACATACCTCAAGGCTAAGCAGACTAGAGAAAATACATTAGGTGTAGGTATAATGATATTTCAACGCATTTATAGAAATTTTGCTACTAAGCAGGCACCTTATCTATACACACCATAAGTCCTTGGTGCAAGTAACAAAGAGCTGAGTAGCTTACATGGCACTGAGCAAGCTTAGAGCGGAGTACAGATCTCCAAAAACTAAATAAGTGTTTCTAAACAGAAATTGCTTAGTTTCGTCCTCACATTCCTTTGAACAAAGACAATCAAACCATTAGCACTTTCAACTCTAAAGTGACCTTTCACTATTTACACCATGTACATTTTCACGTGGATCCGCAAACCCACGACATTAGACACACTGTGAAGTGGGTGTGCACCTCTAAAGGTGGTAGGCAAACAGGTAGGCACTAGCTCATATAACAAAGCAGGGCCGGTACACATATACTGGTGGTTTGTAAACAAACCTTTATGTGTTAAAACCAGAAAGGAAGTGTTACTATTACATTTTCTATTATTTCCAACATCCCAGTGACAAACGCCCTTCTAGGGAGCATCGCAATCTTTCTGTTTCTTCACGGAAGACACAGTTTTAAAATAAAACTGTAATAACTAAAGACAGTGCTTCTGGATCAATCAGCAAACAGGATATATTGCTTGTTTTTATATGCTACTGAATCATAAAATTTTAGTCAATGATACTTGACTTACATAGAAAAAATGCTTTCTTATAGAAAAATGAATTGGAAACAACTATGCTAATAAATATAATACTGTTTCTGAACTGCTGTACACCATGGAAGCAGAAATGTACATTAACAATAAATTCAACATTGTTTAATAGTGATATTATATTTGTAAATACATTAAACAGTAGAATTGTCATGTCTGAGTGGGGCTGTGTTCAAATTATTGATTGGTAATTATAAATGTATCACTAGATGGCGCTATTCTGTTTAGGCTGATGTAGAATCAAACATCTCAGCTGAGTGGTCAATATGGT
Source organism: Mixophyes fleayi (assembly GCF_038048845.1). Lineage (NCBI taxonomy): Eukaryota > Metazoa > Chordata > Amphibia > Anura > Limnodynastidae > Mixophyes > Mixophyes fleayi. The sequence continues at coordinate 29,652,758 of NC_134409.1, forward strand.
CATGGCCATAATAGCAAATGCAAATATACAGAAAAACAAGGTACCTATGTAGATAATTGGTAATTGCTCCAGAAAGGCAGAAGGGTCAGAACATTAAAAAGCAGAATTGATGGTTCTAGCTCAGTCAACTCCTGTATGTAAGGAAGGGTAAAGTGGGAGAGACTATACCAACATGTCTACACAGTAACATCAGTACAGAGCATACTTGGCAACTGTCTCGGAATGTCAGGGTGACTCCTGAATTCTATGTTAGGTCTCCCGGACTCCCGGGAGAGTAGGGCATCCTCCTGCATCTGCCCACTTCCTAGTGAAGTGCTTACTTGCCAACTCTCCCGGAATGTCCAGGAGACTCCCGAAATTTGGGTCAGTCTCCTGGACTCCCGGGAGAGCTGGCAAATCTCCCGCATCCCGCTACAGCCACCACTAAATGACGTGATTCACGGTGAATCGCGTCATTTTGGCCCCACCCCCCGCGACAAAACGACATTTCCGCCGCAGGGGCGGGGCGAAAATGACGCGATTTGCCCCATCCCGCCCCCTCCCGCTCTATAATCACGCCCATCTCCCGGAAACAGATTAGAGAAAGTAGGTAAGTATGGTGAAGTGGGGCAGGATCAGAGCCACCATGACACTTTTCTTAGGGAATCAAAAAGGGGGGCGAAAAGTAGGCAATTCGTCAAGCCACCCCCCATCCCTGGCCACACACCCCACCTCTCCTCTGGGAACTTCCGGATGGGGACAGCAGAAAGTCGGCAAGTATGGTACAGAGTAGTGATATAAGCCACCTGCCAAATCTCCTCTTTTTCCTCTCTAATTTCCGATGTGAGTGGCTGTAGTATGAAAATTAAAACAAGTCATGAGGTTCAGCACAGCAGTCTAATGCCCCATACACAAGGCTGTATTTCATGTATTCACACTCTGAAACGTGACTGGAATACATGAGATGATGTAACAGCGTGATCCCTATTGTATATTACACATGTCAGTGCTGTATTGTGTGTGCGCTCTGCTAACAGAAGAAACAGTATTCAGAACATTGCTTAAAATGCATATATAAATGTATGTTTTCAATATCAGTTTAAGAGCCCATTCACAAACCTTAACAGTATGTGGCAGGAGACCTTCAGACACTGATGAAGTTTCATGCGAAAGTAATATTCTGTTAATATTTGGTTATTTAGTGCTTCAGTGATTTTACTGGTCGCTAGTGAATTAATAGGCTGAATTCTCAAAAGTATTGTTTCAGACACCAAAATGCATGTGATCAAGCAATGGGAACACTTTTATGGGAATATTTTACACTGTAGGTCAGAGGAGAGCAACAGAAAGATTGCAGCAATATTCCATGCAAACCAAAGGCTGTTTGCAGAGGTCTTGGAGTCTATCCCGCATCTGATCACATGATGATCGGGCTCCCAGTTACTGATAGGCTTGGTGCTAGTCAGTGCGATGACTACATTTCCGACATGTCCAACATGTTCTACCTTGTATACACAGCCATCATCACTAGTAATTGACACTTACACCAGACCTGTAGCTGGGGCAAGAGATACGACTGAAAATCACTTACCGTTGAGATGCTAAAAGCTTGAATTGGACGCTGCTGCGTCAGCTCGTGCTTAGCATGTCCTTCCTAAACACTGACTATGTGCCTACGCCCCGTTCCCTCCCCTTCCGCCCCTCAAATCGCAGGCTGTAGTAAGGGCCCTGTATGCTCGAAGATGAATTGGACGTTTCTGGGTTCTCTGGCATATGGTCCAGTTCTGGGCATGCATAGAGTAATTGTGTGCATAATACACAACATATCGCCATTTTCGCTCCTTAATGAATTAGGGCCATAATATATAATCATTCATATCAGACTCTGCTCTATTGGAGCTCCCATTCTAAATCCCCTAGAACAAACAAACATATTCTGGGGTCCAATGGGACAGAAGCCAATTAATCTACAAGTAACCTTTGGGAGGAACCCGGAGTACCCATGCAAACACGGGGAGAACACACAAACTCCTCACTTATAGGACCCTGGTCGAAATCGAAACAATGACCCCAGCGCTGTGAGACATCAACCTCTGTGCAACCCCTACCCTTGTTTTACCAAAACAGCTCTCTAAATGGTTAACGTACGACTGGTTCGAAAGACAGAGGTTAGAATTGTTGGGAGATATGAGTATATCCAGCCAGTAATGGAGTACAGTTATATTAACATGCCACACTGGTGCCCAGGAATCCTATTACAGAGATAATGCAGTGAAGCTTGCCTATTTAGCAGCAAATGCTACGTGTTATCATCTTGAGGCAGCAAAATGCACATGGCCAATGTAAAATATTATATTTCCCTCCACTGATCAAGTGGAAAGTTAATTTAATTTGTGTTACTAAATAGAGCATCTATTTAAGTACTAAAAGGAACACCATGAACTTTATAAAACTGCAAAAGAGATTTTAATATTCTATTCTATTGTATTCTTTTTCTAATAACAAAGGAAATTGAAAGTTGGAAAAAGATTTTTCACTTACACCATAACTGCTTGTGAATGTTTCCTCCTGGGATAAGGAATAAGGATTATGTCTCTCTACGGTACTCACACTAAATGGAAGTTCTGTACAATAGAATGTTAAAATAAGTTACCCTTTGATAATGGTAAAACTGACAATCTCAATTTACCTGAGCTTTTTTTGGGCTGCTATTGATGATTTAGGACTCTGGGCGACCATGGCAACCACAGTCGCATAACACACAATGTAGTGAGCAGAAAGGTTTTACAATGCCCCTCTATATTCTGTCTGCGCTTTGACATTCTACTTCCCCTCCCTCTGTCATCAAATGAGAGCTCTGAGCTAAGACCTGTGAGCATGAGCACACAGACTGTGTCTGTGACTGGCAACCATTTTTATTTGCCAAGTTTTGAAAAGGAGATACTGATTTGTAGGGGGAAGCTAAGAAAAAATAGATTAGATGAATGCTTAAAGGTTATTTAACTTGCTATTTAAAATATATATATATATATATATATATATATATATATATATATATATATATATATATATATATATATATATACAGTATATTTGTAGGATTGCTGCTTTAAGCTTTCATTACTGAGTAGCTTCATCCCTTGATGACCATGGCAATTTTCACATTTTGATTGTTTGTTTGTTTCCCATGAAACAACTTTTTTATGTATTAGTTCACATGAGTGAATTTTATATTTTTTTTAAACTGTAGAACATCATTTTACATTATTTTATTGTTAAAGGGGGAAAACAGGCAAGCAAAGGGAAAAACAATTCCTATTCCATGATTATATACCCTAGTTACATTTACACAATTATTGAAAACCAATAATAACCATAAAATGAAATCAGATAATTCTCCAAAGTCTAGAAATACCTGTAGTAATCATAGAGAAATTACAGTTATAAGGATTAACCTATAACATAACTGGAGTGAATAAGGTCTAATTATAACTGCAGTGTATATATGGTATATCAAATGAATCCATTGATAGATTGAGTTACTAAGGTGTAAAATGTGAAGTCAGAGGGTCTGTTGTGTGTTTATTTGGTGGCTCTGCACATCCCAGTGTTAGAACATAGCAGTGTCACCTGTGTCAGCATCAAAGACCTCATGGGTGAGCTATATCCTCGCCTAGGATGGAGTTTTGACACCTGAATAGACTTTTAGGAACCCCTCAGCATGTTGTCTTGCACAAGAAGACCATGTGATGACAGGCTATATTTTATATAGACAAAAATAATTCAGTTTTCAAATATGCCACTTAAAATCAATAAAAGTAGTTATCAATCACATATTCCTCAATAGTATGATGAAGGGCAGCTCATATGTCAAATTAAGCATTCTGTAACACAGAGAAGTTGAGGAAATGAGTGTAAGCTCAACTAATACCCTTTACCTAGGCCTGTTTGGTATCAATAGATGGGTAAATTCATAGGGGATCTATTAATAATCAATTTGGATCTCTGTGACTCTCCACAGAAAAGTTAGGTCACCTAGTAGAATTGTGCATTAAATCAGGAAATATGCAAAACGTGGTTGCAAACAGCGTCACAGACAACAGCCCCTGGAAGTGGGGAAAGGTGTGAAAGTGTCTTTAAAAAGATGAGAACACCTACAAGAAATTGTCAGTCTTTTGGGAAAATCAATCCATATTGATAAGCTGTCCATCTTCCAAGCCAATTTCCCATGGCACAGATTAAACAACTCATCTAAATTATATTCTGAAACTGTCTTTTATTTTTAAATCTGTTTTGGTCATGTATGTCAATTGCTTATCTATTTGTTTTTATATTTGAATGCCCTGTACCTTTGTATAATAAATCTATAAATTTAATAAGTTGCATCCTTGATACTCTAATGAATCCATTAACATGTTAAGAAGAATATAGTTCGACCAAGTTAACCCTTTGAATGCTGATGTGTGATTTGTTAATACATTTGACTAACAAGCCTAGTGTGTGCTTGTATTTACATTTGTGTAACAGTCTGGAGGTGTTGAAGAGTTAACCCTTTGATTGCTGTTGTGGGCCTTGCTAACCCGTGGGTAGCCAGAAGCCTTGTGTGCCAGTGTGGGACACTATATTGGGGTTCTATTGCCCTTATTCAATAAACCTGAAGTGTGTGGGGGTGTGCGAGCGCTGTCATGGGGGCGATTCAGCAGGTTTATAACCTGTGTGATAGGTAAAAGAGAGACTGAGAGCTGGAATTATCTGTAACCCTATACAGTAAACACCCAAAGTCACAGAAGCTGGGAGTGTGTCCGTGACAATACCAAATACCTATACATTATACAAAGTCTGAAACAGTTTATATGGTCCAGCAACAAAGTTCTGCATTTTATATTTATTCATATCCCCATGCCATGATCTCATTGTTTATGGGTACAATTATTATTATTATTATTATTATTAACATTTATATACAAAGAGTCAGAAAAGGTCTGCAGCTCAGTACACTGGGAGTAGAGGAAAGCAACAACAACCTACACAATGAACAAACAAAAACGAGATACATAGTAAAATAAAACAAGTACAAATTACACGATGAACAAACAATAACAAGCTGCACAGTACAGAGGGGAGATCAGAGCAGGGATGGGGACAAAACAAGAAGCATATCGGTGTGGAGTCAGCTTGTGCCCAGGAGCATGGGCGCAACACACCGGACCAGAGTTGATGTAGGCTGAGACTAAGAGACCAGGCAGAAGGTGCCTGGCATGAGTGTGTAGGTGGAGCAGAGAGTGTAGGCAGGAAAACATGAAGAAAGAGGAAAACATGAGAAAAAATGTTCTTGTCTGTGAGAGCTTACAATCTAGAGCAGTGTTTCCCAAACCCAGTCCTCAGGAAGCACTAACAGTGTATGTTTTCCATATCTCTTTGCTGGAGCCCAGGTGTAGTCATTACTGACTGACACTTTCTGAAAGATCCACAGGTGGTACAATTATTTCACTTGTCACCTGGAAAACCTGCACTGTTAGGGGTACTTGAGGACTGGGTTTGGGAAACACTGAACTAGAGGGAAGGAGCAGACACAAACAGGATGATAATGGGTGGGTGAGTAGGTGAGCAGGGGGGCTTTAGGGGAAAAATTAGGAAGAATAGTTGTGAGGGGGCAATAGGGCATGAGTAACGAGGCTTAGATGAAAAGACGAGATTTTAGGGCGCATTTGAAGCCTTAGAGACTAGTGGATAATGTGATTGCTCGTTCCTAAGGTGGGGAGCAGCACAGGAGAAGTCTTGGAGGCAGGGGGTAATCAGGTGCGCAAATCCTCAGGATGAAAGTAAGGGATAGAGTTGGTGGCAGGAGGACAAATGTCAGGGGGCTGATACCATTCGGGACTTTTGGAGTGACTGTCATTCTGTGTGACATTCATGCATTGTTGCAGAAGATTGTGATAGTCATGCAGAATTCATCAGTTTCACACATTATGAATGAAGTGGTTTCATTGAGCAAGGGATGCAGTTAGGGAACAAAATTGCTTTTAAAAAAAAAAAAAAGAAAACAATTAAATTGTTTAACATTTTTTTTAATACTTCCAGCCATTTCTAAATATATATTTTTTTTCTCTAGACCTAGTGGAGGTTCTGATGGATCTCTTAATGTGGACATTACAGCTGACTCCTGCATTTTACATTAAGCACTGTATTGAAATAATCGAAGGGCAGTAACCAAATAACTCAGTTCCTGCCTATCTCCTATATATATTATTGTAGTGAGAGAGAAGGGCCCTGTGATTGCTTCCTGTCATACTGTTACTGAGGTGCCAGGATGCTGAGAAGACTACTGCTTCCAATCCCATGTCACTCAGCAGCCTTGAAAAACATAACTTCATTACTTCCCAGAAGCAAGGACAATATCCCCTGACAGATGTGGAAATGTAGTCAGACATCAATGTAGTGGTAGGGAATAAATTATAGGCTTTTAGAAATGTAAAACAGATCAAGCAGGAAGGATAGGAGAACCAATGCAGAGGTAAAAAAACGCATATGGTTTCTCTAAATTGTGGCATTTTAAGTGAAGGGATGGTGGGGGTTTTTAAAATTTGTTATATTTTATTATTTTATGCTAACTTGATTGGTTGCTATGGGCAACACCTCCACTTTCTCTTTTTAGATGGTTTGATAAATCTACCACCTGACCCATAGGCAAACCGAAGGGGTGGTTTTCTAGTGCCTGGGAACCCCCTCCCAGTCTGTGGCACTGTATGCTTGAGGTGGCTGGACCCCTCCCCCGGGACCAGCCACTTTGCAGCTTGTGTGCAGATCGTTTCTGTCTGCACTGTTCACAGCCGTCTCTCCCCCGCTGTAAGTCCCCGCCCCTTTCACCCCCCCCTGCTGTGTGTCTCCGCCCCTTTCTCTCCCACTGCCTGCATGTCTCATGTGTGCAGCAGGAGGTCACAAGACACAGCACTAGATGATGAAGGTAAGTGTATGCGTGTGTGTGTGTGTCAATGTGTGTGTGTGTGTGTGTGTGTGTGTGTGTGTGTGTGTGTGTGCATGGGGGGTTCTTATGTGCTTTTAATGTAAGTAGGGGAATTTAATGTAGAAGTACAATAGTTCCTTTGTAAACATAGGCTTGGAGGGACTTTTAATATAAGTGTGGGGGGAAAGGGAAAAGGGATTTTAATGTAAGTATAGGGTATTTTATGTGATGTGGATGGGGTGTGAAATATTAATTTCATAGTAGGTTGAGAGTGGGTGGTTTTAACTCATTGGTGGGGTGAAGATTGGGGATATTTAATTTAATAGTGTTTGAGGGGAAATGGATCTTTTTAGTAAAGGTAAATGACATTAATTTACTGTCCAGGTTGGCTACAGGGAGGGAGTGGGTGCTTTTGATTTAATATCAGGCTGCTTTGGGGGAGGGAGATCTACTGTGTTCAATCATTGCTGGAATATATTATGTACCTGTCCTTTTTCCAAACAGGGACCCAACATTCCAGGATCCAGACCAGCAGCAACTGAGCTTAGGACACGAGCAACAGCAACAAGTAGTGACAGATAGGAAGAGTTGGAGAGCAGCCAAGCACTGTGTAAAATTATATCCAAGCCCTCCATGCATGCTGGTCACGCCCACTGGCGATGTGGCATGGAAACCCCTCTCTACAAATCCTGCATTTGCCCCTGTGACCTCTAGCAGCTCAGATCTGGTGTAAACTGTCTTCTAAAATTCATTTATAAGTGACCTTTACTGTTTGTAGGTGTCAGGTCCACTTTAAATTCAGATGATCAAACCACAACATTCTATAACTGACTGGTAAAACATTGCATCTTGAGCTTTTTTTTTTTTTTTTTTTGCAATAACGGGCATTTCAGATTTTTCAATATGTTTTCTGGTACAACAATATGTTTCCCAGGTCACAAGGTAATTTCAATAAGGTCAATGATTATGAAACAGCCCTGAAAACAGGATAATTGTTTCTATGATATCACTATCCTTTAAGCTGCAGTGTTAAACTGATGGCATTTCAAAGTGTGACAGACCACAGAGGGGATATGATGAAGAGGATCTTTTATCAAGACTGAATGTACATACGTGAAAAAGAGATTATTCAAAGGGGGTGGGGGGGACACAAAGGAAGAAGACGTACTGTTCTCTGCTTATGTGCTGACAGACTGCTGGTATTACTCTCTAAGAAATAAGTCTCAAAAGAACATTGAAAGAACGCTTAAAGTGTTTTATGATCATTAAACCGCCATTCTGCACATCTGATATCTGGAAAGCAAATTGCTTTCACATAGGAACAAATGACAAACTGTAATAATTCTGAAATACCCTCTCAACAAAATGGCTCAGATACTATGGGGTGTAAACGCTATTCCCTAAGGAGCACGCTGCTGAAATAAGTAGCATCTATTCTGGAATTAGTTATTGTAACCAGACGTCCTCACTAACCAATATATTTCAATCATGCTAAAAAAACAGACGTTTTAACCACTCGTGATCCACTCTTGTTTTGCTCACATGGACATCACAGTTACAAACCCACTACACAGAATTCAATTAGGTATTTGTGAAACAGATATCTGCTCCTATCTGACATAAACGAGACCTGCACATTGATGTGTTTTCTCCACTCTGAGGGGCCTAGACACTACGTTGGGGATGGAGTCAGTCACAGGTTTCTATAGCAACACAAGTATGCGGTAGTTTCTCACTGGCTGCACCTGCAATTTCCGTGCTTCCTTTCATGTTCAATTGGTTAGTGTTGAAGGATGAGGCCTTGGAGCGAGGTGATCTCTGCTATCAGGACCTTTCATAGCCTGTATACAACAGGCAGTCAGCTGGGTGGAAATAATCTCCAACCTGCTTCTGTGCAGCTTTGTTTAGCCAGTGATGATAACTCCAGAGATGCAGTGTGCATACTGATCGTCCATGACGGGGGCACAAGAGTTAATTTTAGCAGACATAAGAGCATTGGTTCTTTAAGGGAGAAATATGCCCCCAAACTATGGTATTTGTCTTTTATTTAGGTGTCTACTTGGGAAAGGGCAAAGAGTTCTATTGCTAGTTCGTTGACACATCACCCTATAAACCTAAGTGGTTACCACGCAGGATAAGTTTCACCGGCAAAAGCTTCCCTAAGCCTTATAAAAATAAAGCATTTTGTAATATATTAATGTTTCAAAATAATCTGGGCTTTCAGTTGCATTGTACATGCATTCACTAGAATTTCTATTGAGAATGCCTGAAATAATATATTCTAGAGGAATTTTAACGGATAAGTCCACCTAAAATATATGTTCCCCTTTACACCCCACCTGCCCCCCAATTATCAGAACTGTGGGAGATGAGTGCAAGGGATCCATGCGTTTTAGAACTCACTCCCACAAATGCTTCCTTTCACTGTGTAGATAACCTCTCAAATTTTCACTAAGACTGTTTCCAACTGGAAGGAGCCGCAACTCTGCCCAATCAGGGACTGTATTAGAATCCTGCACTGTACAATTTGAGTTTAAACTGTTCCAATTTGTCAATGTGTAAAAAAGAAGAAATGGTTACGCTGGTGGCTTTGAGCTCTGACCGAATGGAACTCCATAGTTTAGCTTTTTCGGGTGAGGGCTAAAAAATTAGATTTTATGTGGACTTATCCTATAAGCTATAAGTAGGCAGAACTTCACATTTAGCATGCAGAATGTGCCTAAAATATGAATTCTTCAGTGCCAGTGTTTCATATTTTTTGTAGGTCTTCTGTAAATGTTACTAGAGACCTGAATGGTTAAGTTGCAGATGAAGAATTACAGAATAAATGCTCCGTAGGCTCAAGGGGGTATATTTACTAAACTGTGGGTTTGAAAAAGTGGAGATGTTGCCTATAGCAACCAATCCGATTCTAGGGCCTGATTCATTAAGGATCTTAACTTGAGAAACTTCTTATTTCAGTCTCCTGAACAAAACCATGTTACAATGCAAGGGGTGCAAATTAGTATTCTGTTTTACACATAAGTTAAATACTGCCTGTTTTTTCATGTAGCACACAAATATCAACTTTAAATTTCAGTGTACAAATAAGCTATCAAGTATTTGTGTGCTACAAGAAAAAACAGCGAGTATTTAACTTATGTGCAAAACAGAATACTAATTTGCACCCCTTGCATTGTAACATGGTTTTGTCCAGGAGACTGAAATAAGAAGTTTCTCAAGTTAAGATCCTTAATGAATCAAGCCCCTAGTTATCATTTATTTAGCACATTCTACAAAATGACAGCTAGAATATGATTGGTTGCTATAGGCAACATCTCCACTTTATCAAACCTGAAGTATAGTAAATATACCCCAAGGTGTATCTGAATTTTCTGGTCATTTGTGAAATACAAGCCATCAGCTTCAACTTTCTAGGTCTTCCTGCAATGGGTTAAGGATTTTTTAGACACACATACAGTACATCCACTTTGGGGTATATACAGTGGTCGAAGTGCAAATTTTGAAGTGGCGGTATGGAAAATGTAATTGGAATGCATGTGAATAGAATTTGACAGTTTTACATTGAAGGCAGTAGGAGAAGTGGCGGCATGGCATACAACCATCTACATCCCCATTTTGACAACTGGGTATATATATATATATATATATATATATATATATATATATATATATATATACATTCCATGCTACCACTTCTAATTTTCCACTGGGACCACTGTACATGTGTGTGTATATATATATATATATATATATATATATACACACCACATATATACAGTTATGGCACATAACAATAATACTACTTGAATAGAAATAATTTCTTATGTGACAGTAATAATAGATTGCTATTAAAGCCCTTTGGATCACTTTAAAACTGTGTTTAACGACCTGTAATTTACTGAATCTGACCTTTAAGTCTCTCTTTTTTGCCTTTAGATAAAAATATGAATTATAACACAAGACTTTTTCTTCACATGGACAATAATGACAAGAAACCTCTACTTCTCTTCAGTTCCATGATATTTCTCCTTAGTCAGAATTAATACCACATAGGGATCTAGACTAAGCTGATAATACACTGAGCTTTCTGCACATTATACAGATTTAATTACCATTTACATAGTGTAATAAAGAAGTACATTGTTACAAAAATCAAGCAGTGCAATATTTATACATTTCTATTAATAGAGGAAAGGCTTAATTGTTTGTATGTATTGTTTAGGGATAAAGGAAGAAATCAGAACAATAAGATGTGAGCTGAATTAGCGAACCTATGTTTCCAATTGAGTTTCAGCCTGTTCTATATTAGCTTAATGTATATAGATTGATTTAAAGTAAAACATGGGAGCTGATTTCATAATTTAATATTTAAAGGAGAACTTTTCTTAGTTATTGAAAGATCAATATATATAAACTGTAATTTGGGGGACGTTTATGAAGACTGTAAGCACAAGAGGCCTGATTCATTAAGGATCTTAAATGAAGAGGAATCTTATTTCAGTCTCCTGGACAAAACCATGTTACATTGCAAGGGGTGCAAATGAGTGTTCTGTTTTGCATATAAGTTAAATACTGACTGTTTTTTCATGTAGCACACACATATCAACTTTAAATTTCAGTGTACAAATAAGCTATGAAGTATTTGTGTGCTACATGAAAAAACAGTCAGTATTTAACTTATGTGCAAAACAGAAAACTAATTTGCACCCCTTGCAATGTAACATGGTTTTGTCCAGGAGACTGAAATAAGAATCCTCTTCATTTAAGATCCTAAATAAATCAGGCCCAAGGTTACAATGTTCAATACATTCATTGCAGCATTGTAACAGGTTAAAAAGATAAGAAAAGAAAATAAGTGTCCTCCAAATGAGGCATTCCTAAAGCTCTATAATGTGTCATTCCAGGAAAATCTTTGTAAAAAAACAATCATTAACAACAAATGTAACCTCTGCAATAGAATAAATTCATATTTTGCTGTAATAATTTTATTCGCAGAGATTTAAGCTATTTGATATTCCTACGCAGACTATAATTTTTGGAGCAAAGTGACATTGTAACCTTGTAAAACAGTTGCCATGCCTGCATGGCATAATCCAACAAGTAGATGATTGTGTCTATAATTATTCAAATCTTCCAACACCGTAATCCGTGATCTCTCACTAAATTATGTTATTTCTCCTAATGAAAAAAAATACACCTAGGCTGTATCGCCACTTTATTTTCTAAACATGTTTATTAGACAATGCAGATAAATAACTTATTCAGAACAAAGAGTCATATTTCTCTAAATATTTTAACTTTTAAATTGTTTTTCCCCCACCAGGTTCCTTTGATATACAAAGTAATATTATAAGTTGTATTTTTCTTTAGGGACCGTTGTTCTGTTAATGTTTTCTATATAAACAGAATTAGTGCGGTCAGTGAAACAGGTGAAGGGATAGGATTGTTCCCCTGTCTTTACCGGTACCTTATAGCACATACGGCTTGATTCATTAAGTCACGTGAAACAAACTTGCGTCTTTTTGAAAAAGCAGGTAATTCGGGCTTACCCATGTCTGCGTTCAACGGCAAGCAGATCTGAAAACACATGTTCTAGCACACGTGACCGCCATCAGTATCACTCGGCACTTACACCTGACTTCTAGCTGGTGCAAGTGATAAGACAGAAAAACACCTTTGAAATGCCTGAAGTTAGAATCGTTTGCTGTTGCGTGCCCTCGAGCTTGGTGCGCCCTTACTTTACATTGACTAAGTGCCCATTCCTCTCCCCGTTCCGCCTCTGAAATCAGGGCAGCACTGTGGCTCAGTGGTTAGCACTTCCGCCTCACAGTACTGGGGTCATGAGTTCAATTCCCGACCATGGCCTTATCTGTGTGGAGGTTGTATGTTTTCCCCGTGTTTGCGTGGGTTTCCTCTGGGTGCTCCGGATTCCTCCCACACTCCAAAAACATACTAGTAGGTTAATTGGCTGCTATCAAATTGATCCTTGTGTGTGTGTGTTAGGGAATTTAGACTGTAAGCTCTATTGGGGCAGGGACTGATGTGATTGAGTTCTTTGTACAGTGCTGTGGAATTAGTGGCGCTATATGAAAAAATTGATGATGATGAAATCGTAGGCTGTCATAAAGGTTCTTTGTGTTGACAGATACATTGGATACACTTTTGTTCACTGGCGTATGATCCAGTTCTGGGTATGTGCAGAGCAATTTCACACAGAATACAGCATTTACATTCCTTAGTGAATCAAGCCCATAATGCATAGTTCAGTGTATAATGTGTAGTGGTGAATCCTTGTCTGGAAGCATTCCAGAATTTCTATGGTAAGAATACAGTTATTACAGGCCAGTACTGGCCACAGTGTAAAGCATTGGTAGTGGGTGAGTATTAAAAAGCCCACTAATTCATCTATTATATATATATATATATATATAGAAGCATTAAGACATATAATAAACATTTTATAAAACTTTATGTCACAAAAAAACCTACCTGATGGAAAAAAGATCTGAATGCATACTCGAATTCAGCACGAAAAATACATTTAGATTCAATTTATTTAGTTCTTGTAAAAGGAAAAAAGTTTCTTTTAGTAGACCAGTGTTATCATTGGTAAGCGCTGATCTTTTCTCCTTACTGGGAGATTAATTTGTCTATTGAGAGTATAATCAGTAAATTAATATTTCCTTATTTAGAAGGCTTAAGTCAACTTTATCTCTTCTTTGTGAGATCCAATGAAATTGTAAAAGCACACACACACTGACCTAGGCATGTGCAGACAGGCTGACTTATTAATTGTTTGGGTCTCAGAACTCTCTTTGATGGAAAATTGTCACACATTGAGTAAAGGGCAGATGTCTTTATTGTAAGGTACTGTATATTTTGAGGAGTGTGCAGAGACATCAAACCTGTTGGTTCTTTAATTGAACTGCAATCCTAAACTATGGGCCATCGCTGATGTGTTGAGGTTTAAGTTCTGCCACCAAGTGACAAGAATATCCTGTCAGAAGAGAGAAAATGTCCCTCTCATTGGGTGGCATTTATAGGACTTCGGTAATATATATCTACTATATAAATACCTAGTGGCGTGTGTGGAAAAAAAAAAACCAAGCTGCAGCGCCAACTGCTGGGCAGAGTTATACACTGACCTATATATTTCTTGAAGGAGAAGTGACAGTTGGGAGTGGTTGGTGGTTGCCGGGGGTGACAGTGGGGAGTTTTTAACACCTTAAGTAGCTTGATAAAGGAAGTGGCGATGAAGATGAAGGATGAGGTGATGGAGAAAAATGATGAGGTGGTGACATATGGACAAAACCACGTTAAAAAAGGGCGCTTGCGTCGGGAAGTAACGCTCTTCCCCTGAGGAGGCCTGGGCTAGGCCCAAATGCATGACAAGAACCTTTTTAACACCTTAAGTAGCTTGATTTGACTAGAATGCATGAGTATTATGCACGGGTTAACTTGTGTGTATATATATATATATATATATATATATATATATATATATATATATATATATATATACTCTGCCACGTCTCTTACAGCTTTCATCTTAAAACTATCAAATTCCATTCACTTATATTTTCCATACCGGCACGTCTACATTTCCACTATTTACATCATTCTATGTATATGCAGTATATATATATATATATATATATATATATATATATATATATATATATATATATATATATATATATTTAGATGTATATATTGTATATATATCATTGCAGTTCTAGAAATGTATGGCATTTATGGCCATTAATTTTCTGCTGCAGTTTTTCTGTGCAATCCTGTTTTTTTTCCTATAAATGTCCCCAATGTGGAGTGTAACTATGTGTTGTGATCTGTGGCTTAATCCCAGGTATGATTTATCAGCTGTGATATATATCTATTATGACAGATTGACAGTGTTATGGGAAAAGAGTACAATAGTCTCTTGTGACTGTACCATCTGCACTTCCAACTGGTGAGGGAAGACTCAGCAATTGAAACCTTTTACATGTTCAAGTTACTAAGCTTCTCTTGTTATTTGGGTCTGATGCTCAGTGTGTCTAGTCATCCTAATGAATACAGGTAAAGGCTGTAATGAAACAAACTTAATCTTCACCATGCACAATGAATAATAATGTATAAGGATGCAGTTTTCTATCCTCCTCTGAGACAACTTTTAGGTCTCCAGCAATTCCCACCTGGCAAATTAAGGTATACATAAAGTAGTTCATGCTAAGTGATTTCAAGATCAGATAGATATTATTATTATTGTTGTGGTTGATTTGTAAGACGCCACAGTGCTCCAGAGCATGGGAAAAACAGGGTATACATATAAGAGGGACAAGGTAGATAAATTAAATGCAGACATGACAAAATGATTAGGGAGGCCCAGCTCATGAGACCTCACAATCTAGTGAGGGGCTGAGCCTTAAGGTGCCAGAGAGTAGAGATTGTGATAGTGGGTTGGTGCACCAGAGTGACTAGTATAGGCGGGAGTAGAGTAAGCTCTAATAGAGAGGATAGATTAAAGGTTTGAAGGCTGAGGGCATCTGATTGGACGTGGTAGGGTATTCCATAAGTGTGTAGAGGCCCTGGAGATGTCTTATAGCCGCGAGTGAGAGGTGCTTATCAGAGATGAGTTAAATAGATATCAATAACTTGAAAAGTAGACAGTTCATAGATAAAAATGATTAAATGCATTTATTTAAAGAGCAATAACACATTTAAGTTTACATTAAAATATATAATTAGTTATGTGTAACTGAGCTAATTGGTATTCCTGTGTTACGAGTGGCGGTTCACGGCTGCCCGCTCCTACCCGTGTCCCGGCTGTCATGACAACAACCAGGAATCACTTCCGGGAGTTCTGTCCTGGCTGTTACCTGGGCAATGGCCGGGACGCTATTTCAATCAGCGCAGCGTCCAGGCATTTGTGCTAGCCGGGCGCATGCACAAATCAAGTTAGTTAATGAAGCGCAGTCTGGGGAGGCTCATTAGTACATTCCTACCCCCTATAATTGGCCATTTTCTGTATTTAAGGCAGGGAGGGCTTGGCCTCCCTGCCGGTTATAGCGTCTCTTTTGAGGAATTGCTGACCTGCTCTTGTGGTCTGTGGATTCTGCTGACCTCTGGATTGACCTTTTGTTGTGACCCTTGGCTTGTTATTTGGACCCTGCTCGCTCTCTCTGTTTCCACTGAGCTCTGGATCTGTTTCTTGAATATTCCTGTTTGCTGCCAGCCCTGATGTTATTGCCTGTCCCCTGACCATCCTGTTTGCTACGGCCCCCTGACCCCGGCTTGTTCCTGACTACCCGCTTCCATCCTGATTCCCTCCTCCTACCTTTCCTCTGCGGTATTGTTCATAAACTTGCACTATACTAGAGTTAAGACCTGTGGGCATCCAAGTACCTGTGAGCGCGTCAAACTCTACTGTAAAGGCAGCTGCTATAGGTGAAGACCTCTACCACTAGTCCTGCAAGTTTATGACAAGAGCTGCTAGCCTAACATAATGATATAGTTTTAGAAGTTTTTTCAATTTTTTTTCCATTTGGAGGGGTAGGGAATATGTAGGAGTAGGTTCATTCATACTTTAGGGGATCATTCACACAAAAACTTTCAAACATAAACTTTCCTTTGGTTGTGTCAAAAATTGAACGCTTATGCAAAGGAGCCAAAGGGAAAGTTAATGTCAGGGATGGTTTTTGGATTTATTTATTAAATGTAAATTATATTAATCTATTGCTGGTGCTGTTTCAGGGGAGGGAAATAGGTTTATTTATGAAATGTGTATGCTATTAATTTAATGTCGGGGCTAGTTGGGGGAAATAGTTCTATTATCAAATGTGAATACTATTTATGTATTCTTAGGGCTGGTTGCAGGGAAGGAGGGCCTAATTATTAAATATGGGTGCTACTGATTTAATGTCAGGGCTGGTTGGAGCATTTTAAAATATACTTGTCTTTTCTCCAAATAGGTCCTCAACATGCCTTGATTTAGACAAGCAGCAACTGAGCGTTAGACACCAGCAGCAAAAGGTAGTGAAACCTGCAAGAGCATACGATTGTCCTGAACCTGGGGGAGCAGTCTGGAATGTAGGTGACTGTCCCACTTAGTCAGGATTTTGTCTGAATGCATGGTCAGTTAAGAGGTATGTCCTGCTTCACATTGCTCTGCTGACGATGGGTGAGCTGCATGCAGCTAACAGGAGTGCACACATAGTTACATGTGTATTTGTCTAAAACATACTTGCCAACTCTCCCTGAATGTCAGGGAGACTCCCTGAAATAGGGGTGATCTCCCTCACTCCCTGAAGAGTCTGGTATTCTCCCTGATGCTGAGCCAGTACAAGACGTGGTTGGATTTGCCATCTGTGGCATGATGACACAGTTCAGAAATTGTGTCGTATGTCTATGTATTGATGCCTATGGAGGTGGCCATTTTCATGGAGACCAAGATTTAATCAAAGACTGACAGGTAAGACAACATGACTTCAGTAATGGAGTCAGAAATGTATAAAATACTCTAATCTCTAGAGATTCATTAGCTGCTCTACCGGAATGTCCTGGAGACTCCCGGGACAGCAGGGCAACCTCCTTCTCATCCCCGCAATAGTGGCAGGGAACGGGGCTTACTGACGCAAATATTGAGTCATCTTAGACCGGCCCCCCTGCTGTAATCGGCAATAATTAGGACAATCGTTTAGGAGGCGGGGCCAAAATGATGCAATTCCTCATGCCCCGCCCCCGCAAACCCACCTCCCCCGGGATCTCCCTGAAGCCAACGAGGAAAAGTTGGCAATTATGGTCTAAAATGATAGCATGTTAGACCATAGGGCTTCCCTGTCTTAAGTGCCCCTGGTCCACCATAGCCTTAATCCAGCTCTGGGTGTGTAATGATCATATGGTCAGGAATTATTCTATATGGTTCCTGGTCTGTTCACTGGACCTTGGAGAAAGCAATGTGCAGATCTGTCCTATCATTGCTAGACAGAGAACAGCAGGGATTCTTGTGCTCTCCCCTAGCATTGCACGATATGCCCCACCTAGCTAACAATCTACAGAGTATGGCAGAGAGAGAAAATAAGTGATAAATGGGAACTATCCTATAAATGTTAATTAACCTATATTAATGTGAAGGAACACAGTGACAATACTTTGCCTCAAACCTCTATTGTTGCCTGATCTACTTTTGACCCAACAGAATTCCACTAAATGTCCTTTGGGTATTTCCATGCGTTCCCCCATAGAGATGTATGGTCCCTGTTTTTAGTTTCATGCACCAATGCATGTTCCAATACCATGGTGTAAGAGCACTAATAATTAATTGCTATATTCTGAAATCATGATTCAGTGTTTCTAAATTACAATTGGGAATAAGCGGCGTCACAGCCATGAATCTACCATCAGATGAGTCTTGTCTTGTTTTTATCTTAAGTGACTTTGAAATTGACATGAATAATTTCAAAGCGATTCCGTGTACATTTACAAGAGCAAAAATATGGTGCATCTGTTTCTTTTAAATGCAGCAGGTGTGTATTCAATCAATAAGCCCTACAGATTGCAGGCGAGACCAGATGTCTGTCTTCTGCCAGGGACTTAAAGAAAGACCATCATCAAAAATGAAAAAAAGGCTTCTACAAGTACAATGACAAATCTACACACAGGTTGTGCAGTCATAAGAAACCTCCTCAGCTGCAGCATTTACCGTAACTTCCCTGTTACCATTACAGCAGAAGAGAGTAACATAACACAAATGTGCTACACCCCCCTGAACAATTCCTTACAGGTAACTTCCATTCGTGTTATACAAAGAAAATTTGCATTCCCATTAACCCAGATCAGTATAACATTTTTACATATATACATTTTGTGTTGATAGCATGGTACCAGCCTAACTGAAAACAATGGTTAAGCTCACTTATCATCCTCTCTCACCAGTATAAACTGTATTAAATGACACTTACTATCACGCTAATGTTAAAGAAGGTCTTAATGTTAAATTATTGCAACTGCTCTTAAATATCACAAGGTGGGTTCTATAGACACCGCTGTATTGTGCACAATGCTCTCTGAAGAGCTTTTGGGATTTCAGTTTATTGGGGACAACAGGCTACTGCCAACAAAGACTGTTAATATTAATTCACAAGAGGTACTGATCAACATGATTTTACCTGGAAAAGGATAGATCAGGAGGAGGCTCTAGAGGCCTAGATACAGGAGTAATCATACTTCCTTGTGTGGACAAGTGTGAACACATTGTTTAACATCTCAGCCAAGCAAACTCCTGGGAGCCCAACACCGCAGGGCACCTGCTGATTATGTGAGGGAGAAGGGGTAGTCGCTCTCAGTCCCTCTACTGTTCAAGTTCCACTCCAGAGAGACTCTGTAAGGTAAGCAACCTCCTTGGCGGCAGACCTACACTATGGGAACCAGAGGGGTAGTAGAAATGGATCGCTTCCTGGTAAAAGGAGTCTTACGTTTGGGACTAACTATGGGTTTTAGCTTTTGTTACACTGGTCTAGGAAGGAACTGTGGATCACAACTGCAAGACTCAGCGGACTTTGTCACTTTAAGAGCCTTGAAAACTGGGGAGACATTGGGCTTGGTCTTAGAAGAGAAAATGATCATATCCATCAGCAGGATTGGTGCTTCGGGACCAGATTATAGCCCCATTCGGATAGGGTTTTGTGTGAGGCTTGGTGAGGTGTACTTAGTCATGTACTGTGTGTGTTGTTACACTGTAAAGTATGTTTACTGTAACCAGTTACTTGCCAAGGTGATTTTCATACCCACAGTGGTTCTGGCTAGTACATAAGGATGTAACAAAAGGATTAAACATGAATGCATTAGCGCCAACATATTTATTAACCCTTTTGCTGCCAAAGGCCAGTGTAATTTTTGTACCTCAAGTGGCCACTTTCAAAATGATGACTTACATCACCTTAAGCCTCTTTTATGCCTCATTCAGGTGAACACTTTCCTCTCACTTAGAGGGTCATTTCCAAACTGCAAAAGTTTAAAGCGCAAATGCCCTTTCATGACATCCCAGATTTACTTTTGTACCAGTGCATCTAGATTTATGGATGTGTGGGCCAATGTATCATATCTACGAGTGTGTAAACTATGCTGAGTTAAAGGGGTGGAGCAAATGCATTTAAAGGGCGTCCCCTGCTTTGTGGGAGGGAGCACTACCTTTTATTTCCTGCAAAAGGACTTGAAATCTCAGCTACAGCTGAGATCATGTGTTGTCCGTATACTTATCATGGGATGGACTTTCCAGTTGTACTTCTGCAGGAAATCACATTTCTCCCACTCTCCCCTCAATCTCATGATTATTTAATACATAAATTAAGCTAAAGTGAACAGTATCTTAGAAGGATGATGAAAAATATTAGTGTGGGGGTAGATAGAACTGTAATGTGATAATAAGCTATTTCTTAATGATACGGCCACCACACTTGGAAGATGAGCCGTGCAGGATCCTGCCTTGTGTCTACTGCTGCCCTAATATATCAAAGAAAGTAAGGCAAATAAAGAAGTAAATGTTCTCCGGGACAAACCATGTTACAATGCAAGGGGATGTGTCAGCGACAGGCAACGAAAAATAAAAACCATTGTAGAGAGTGTGCGATTTGGACTCTCCCACTCTTCTCCAGCCATTTTCTCTAGTCTTTTTCTACAAAAGCAAGGTAAACATTAGCCACATGTACTAAAGCCTTTTCTGGTATGCATCATCCAAATAGTGGTTATTTTTGTGATTGGTTCCAATGAATTTGTCTGATATTAGGATAGACCAGTAATAATATTCTGTAAATATCTGATTGTAAAGAAAGGTTCATTAAACTAGTTGCTCTGATTGAACACATTTACTAGGAATGCCACGCCCTTTTATTTGGCTTCTTCTATAGATTGATCTAGATCGATATCAGGATTGTAACCTTAAGCCAGATCAGACATATCTTTGCTTAGTTTTGGAAATCTGCTGGCTGACTGGACTTGTACCTGAGCCTCAAAAACTGGCATTTTGGTATATTATATAGCCTTAAAAAGATAACAACTTATTAATAACATAAAGCTGTTAGGGTCAACGGGATTTTGATATCTATTGGTATCCAAATTTTCATTCTACAATTATCATTAATTCTAAAAAATAATAATAGTTGATTGAGTAACATTTGGGGTTTTACAAAGCAAATCATTCACCCCTGTCCCTGCCCCGATGTAGCTTACAATCCCCTCTAACCACCAGCACACACATACGAAGGTTAATTTCTTCAGTAATCAATTCACCTACCAGTATGTTTTTGAACTATGTGAGAAAACAGGACCATCCGGAGGAAATCCACGCAAAACACGGGTAAAACCAACAGATGCCCGGTCTGCATAGAATCTAAAGCACCAGTGTGAAACAGCATCACTAACCACTGTGTCATTATGCTGGCCACATATTACATTTATTAATATAATCATTTAAGATCTGCAATAAATTGTTCTACAGGGACCATTTGACATTTTCATACGAATAGAATATCATCTATGTACCGATAGACACAGTCTCTGCACATATGCTCCACAAGCAAAATGGTTAGAGTATCTGACATGCCCATATAGAGATTGATATAATTAGGCATAAACTTGATGCCCATTACAGTTCCCAAATAAAAGGCATTATTGTATATTTAATAGCTGTATTAAAATATAAATCTGATTTAGTCTACTATAAAAACTGAACATAAGGAAAACAAGTCTGGAAACTGAAAAGCTTCACCACCATTAGTGCTATCAATAACGAAATACAGGGATGATAGAGTCAATGTACCAATTTTCCATTCTTCCGCTCACTTGACTCAATATATTTAATATATTAGGAATGTCCTTAATATAAGTGGGTAATGTGGTAACACATTGCTGTAAATATTGATCTATGTATTAAGATAGATTGGCCGTGAAAGATCCAATGCCTGAAACAATGGGCCTAACAGGCTTGAATTGTATTAACTTATGGATTTTTGGTAAGTATTTAAATATTGGGATTCTTGCAAATATGTTAAATAAACAATGATATTCTGATTTGAATTTTTGGTAATCAGCAGAAATATTTATGGACCATGAGATGAGCTTTTTCAGGCTGGGGTGGTTAAACGACTTGCATTATTGCAGTGTAACTCTGATTTAATAGCACTTCTAAAATACATAAAATAAAAACAAGACATCAAAAACACTCTCTAGCTTTCATGTGTTCACAAGTGTCCACACATTCATTTCCACATGACCTACAAACTACAATAAGATGATCATAGACCTTTCATAAAATTTAAAAATGAACCAAGAAAATGTCCTTTATGATCATTATAAGTTCCTTATAAGTTCCTTCTTTATCTCTTATGCAAAACTATAGCAAAAATTATATATATATATATATATATATATATATATATATATATATATATATAGAGAGAGAGAGAGAGAGAGAGAGAGAGAGAGAGAGAGAGAGAGAGAACTCACTCAAATAAATCCAACCACTCCTGTCATATCCTAGAATACATATTTATAAAGATAGTGACGGCAGGAAGGCACACTTACGAATATTTAGGAATAGTCAGTTGAAGCATGTTCCATTATTGGATGTGTTTATTTAATGATAACTGTAAACATTTGTCTATGGCAGGACTTTTTTAAGCAACATGCCATTAGATCTAACCTGACCACAAACCTTACGTGCACCACCACCAGTGCATACTGCAACACGATGGTACATATGTAAGTGAGGGGAGGGAGGCATCCCAGTGAATACTCCTGGTAAGTGCTGACGGTGAGGGAATGCATACATGGAAGTTACCATGTATGGCATCTCCGCCCCTCTTGGTGCATGTTGCTGAACCTGACTTTCCTTACTCTGAAGGGACATTACTACTGAAGGGCATGCACAAGGTAGTGACAACACTTTCCCGAATTTGCAAAGAAATTCACACTTTAAAGTAATTCTTAGGTTTACTCAAAAAAAAATGTGAATTTCTTTAAAGATGACCACCTGGTACAAACGTGATCTGGATGTTCCTGAGCGTGCTCAGTAGTAGGAATGCCCATTAGGTGTGAGGTGAGCCAAATTCAGGATCTTGCACAAAGGATGATGGGGGATGTCCTGCATCCCATCTATCATATAATACAAATTAAAATTTAGTTTTTTATTCTGTTTAAAATGGCACAGGTCTATCGTTGTGGCTATTTAGAAGTTACTTTTGCTTGTTGTTGTTTATGAAAGCACCGTTTCTCTCTGAAAAGAAACAGGGAAAGTTGCATGCCAAAATTATATTAATTTTATTATTCCTAAATTAAATTAGGCTATTCTGTTTTTCAGTTCTTTTAATGTGAAATAAAGGAAGCATAAATGTAATGTGCAAATCATGTTAAATATCTACAGGTTTGCCTTACATACAATATGTAATATTGTGCTATTTAATGTATTAAAATAATAGAAGAAAAATAGTGCAAGGCTTAACACTAGTTACCCTAATCTCATCTTTTCCCTTCCCTTCAGGAATCCCAGTGGAATTGCCTGATGCATCATAATCTGCCCTTGGATCTAAAATACATTTGTATTGATACATGTATAATAAACACTTGTATGGTATTTGTATAGTGCATATGTAAGAATACCGGGCTTAATGTATCGCTCTGTATGGCACAGATCGCCTTCCCGGTATCTATCTAAGGTTCAAAATCACCCAGGCAAATACCCAAAATAAAAATAAATAGGGTTATTTAACAAAAAGGTAGCAGTAATAACATTAATATAATAACCTGCAATAAATCACACTACAGTCAAGCACAATTAACATACACGGTATAATGAAAATACCTCAACAATGTCCTAGCTACTCTCAGGAGGTTTTGTCCATCCAAGCTTCTCCTGGGATGCAGCTGTTCTCCCCTATGAGGCTACCAGCATGGCAGCGGTCCCGGTTCACTGTCACTCTGCTTTTCCAAAAGTCTAATTAAGGGAATCACTTTGCTAAAGCTAGCAGTGTCTGAGCTCACTTCACAGGTGACTACTTTGAATGATTTCAGCACCTTGCACAACACAGAAAGTATTTTCCACTGCGCTTGAGCAGGGCCATCTTTTCCATGCTGTTAAGGCGGTAATTTAAAGAGGCGCCGGCTGTACAATGTACAAGGCTTTGTAAAGAACATTGTACAAACGGCGCCTCCTGAATTACCACCTTACCTGCATGAAGAATAGTGTCGTCCTTCAAAGTGACTTTGCTGTAGGCTGGTGGGATCTTTATAGTTCGGAATTCTTTGAAGTCTCTTTTTCAAGCAGTCGGTATGACAAGTCTGTTGGGAATGCCAACTTGGTGCCATCACATCGGGGCATGTCTTGCCGGCATTTAGATCAACGCAATAATGACTACCATCAAACAAAATAATTACCCAATTTGTTAGTGTCAGATTATGAAATGTTAGACATACGAGTCATGGATGTCCTCACGCTCTCCTCAGGACTATGTGAAGGATCAATTGATTCTCTTTCAGCCTCAGTGTCCTTCTGATTCTTGGATGAGCCTGTGTTTGGAGGTGACAGACGCATACTAAGAACTAGAAGGTGGTGCATGGGAAGTTGCAGAAGATGTATGACATAAGTAGACATTCTAGTATGAGAATAAAATACCCAAACAAGTGCTTGGTAAAAAAAAAAAAAAGTGAAATCTCAGCAGCTTCCACAGAAGGCTCAACTCTAATACTACAAATACAAACAATTAAAACAAAACACTGTAAAATAAAAATACAAAAACAATAAAAATGCTGCAAAATAATTACCACTGGGATGAGGTAAACTCTGAAACATAATAATTTCATTCAACGGCTTCAAATAAAAAGTGACTGGAATGCAAAAGAGTCGGGATTGACAACAGGGAGCAAATCCAAAGCGCTGGTAGGTAGTAATCACTGTGAAAATGGTCCATTAACGCACAATCGCCACAGCTCGAAAAATTGATCTTATTCTGAATCTGGATGTTGAAACAAAGCTTTACTAATGTACAGTCTGAGATGCCGAGATGAATGAAAATAAGCTATATGTACTTGCCTAACGTCCTGTGCCTCCACTATTTGGCTTATTATGAAAAGCAATTTGTGTTGCTGGGGTAGGAGAATATTAGCAATAGACAATTGGAAGCAATACTATATATCCAGCAGCTCACCTGCAGATCTTTACTCCTGTTAATATCAATGAGTGCACAATCTAGTGTATGTGCAGTCATAAAATTTGGCAAAATAGTAAGTCACTCTGGATCCAGTATAATAGTCCAATAGCTTTTTTGGCTCTCTCATTATTACTCTTTCTCAAAGATCAAACATTTATTTTAGAATAGACAGATCAGACCTCATTAGTCCCAACCCTGAGGTACAAAAATCTGCTTTGTTTTACTGTGCACATATATTTGTGTCAAATGCAGCATGTAATGTAAATGTCAAATGCAGCTTCTTAGTAGCCGAAACTACATGTGATATCACTGCCGTTCAGCGTCTTGTCTACATTCACCGACAGCTAGGCAGCCTCTCCATGGTGAATCCTGCAGTAAAACCACTTATAATATTCACCACTACATCCTATACGGTAGATTTTTAATGAGTTACTTTGTGTGCTGTTTCCTAATTGATCTTTTACAAGTGCTCATATTTTTAACTGATAAAGTAATTATTCAGCAATGTATTATTTCTTAAATAATTGCCTTAATTCATTATATTTTAACTACAATACTTGTAATCCTTAGGCAACATGAAAGTGATTAAAAGTAGATCCAGTACTAATTTATAACTGCACCGTGGTTCATAAAATTGACTTGCACACTTAGGTTTGTGTCACACAGATACCTTGTAATGCTATTCCAGACATGACAAGGACAGTAGCATTCCTAGTGCTGAAGTTTCTCTGTGCTTTACACTGAAGTGAATGGGGAATGCTCATCCCCTGTCTCATGGTTAAGCTCATGCTTAGCAGTAGCTGCCTGCAATGTTTTCAGTGTTCACTATTCAGTTCAATGTTTCATCACAGAGCAATATGAGAATTATGAACGCTAGTGCATTTATTGTGCATCTGTAAGAGGCTTATTTATTAATTAACAGGGTTTTGCTCCGTCAGTTATCATCTGTCATGGCAACAATGACAGAGGACTTTTCGTTTGAATTTATTAAATAATCATCCCAGCACACAGGGGCGGATCTAGAAAAATGCTGTACCCGGGGTGATTTAGGGGGGGGGGGCGATTTAGGCCCCGCCCCTTTCTAACATCTTAGGCTGCCGACGGCTGCACAGTATGTGCAGGTACGTCCAGCCGTGACAGGCAGGGACAGTGTGCTGCCCGGCTGCTCTGATTGTGTTTTAAACACAGTCAGAGCAGCCGGGCAGCACACTGTCCCTGCCTGTCACGGCTGGACGGACCTGCACATACTGTGCAGCCGTCGGCAGCAAGTGTCTGCTAGGGGGGGCGATCGCCCCCCCTGGATCCGCCACTGCCAGCACACCGCAACCGTTAAGAGGCTGTCCCGGCATGACTTACCTTACAACTGCGGTAGTCTGTCCCTACCCTCCGGTTACTATCATATGTGCAAAGCCACTTTGCAATAGTAACCAGAGGGGAAAGCTGGAAGGTTGCGGAGAGGGATCCCTATAGGGTATAATGGCTATCTTACACAGACTCAAGAGATAGGCTTTTTGGAGCTTGTTAAATAGCCCCTGACCGCAGTCCCCATTGAAAATTATAGGGACTGCGGTTTAATGTGAAACTTAGCCTAATGCAGGAGATATCTATGATATCTTCCTTGTTACGCTTTTGTTACATAGCTATGTAAAACATTTCCGCCTGGTTTATGACTTACTAAATAGGTCCCCGAAAGCGAAAACATTCAAAACCCCTCCGTGACACCAGCCTTGACCTGGGTATAAGCTTACAAAGGGTTACAGTTCCTGGAATATATTTTTTATCAGGGGTTATAAAGCTTTTTAATAGAATTATTACTATGTACATGTAAAAGTATGTAATCTTTGCGCCCAGTTAATTAATGAATCAAAATTATTACAATTTGACTGATTTATTACAAAGCATATAGGAGGAAAACAGGAAAGATTAGAGCTTGTTTTCTAGCTGGGATGAGGCTGGATTGTAAATGCAACATCCGTACTTAAATCATTTGCAAAGCTTACATCACACTGCTGTCACATCCCAGATAAAGTGAGGTAAATCACAGAGAAGATTCAGCCAGAGCTGCAGGGTAATATAACCTAGTGCCGTCAGACTTCCTCCGTCTTGCTTCTGCTGATGCTCCTCTCTATGACAAGAACACTACAACATCACATTAACTGTTACGCTTTATTAAGAGAATAAATATTCCTGACAGCACTCCAGAGAATGAGAACATTTAGGGATAATGGGCAGTTACTAGGGCTCTGAGCACATGTACAGACAGTGGCAAAAAAGAGAAACACCCGGGTAATTGAGGGTCAACAAGGGCTCTTACACAGGGGGGGCTCATGTGCTAATTATATAAATAACATCCCTGGCATGGTGAGGGTCCTGTATACACATACTTGCCAACTCTTCCGGAATGTCTGGGAGACTCACGAAATCCGGATCAGTCTCCCGGACTCCCGGTGGAGCAGGCAAGTCTCCTGCATCCAGCAAATACCTAGTCAAAATAATGCAATTTGCGGTGAATCTCGTCATTTTCGCCCTGCCCCCCCATCAAAACATCATTTTCAACGTGGGGAGCAGGGGCAAAATGACATGATTGACCACGCCCCATCGCCTCCCGACCTCTAGTCACGCCCCCTGTCCAGGATCTCCCAGACTTCAGTGCTTAAAAGTAGGCAAGTATGTGTATACAAACGCTGGACTTCCCTGGTTGCTATAATTATGACTAGATGGTTGCAGGATGACTCCTCAATGACTTTGAAAAAGGGGCGATTGTTGTGACATGTTTGCAGGAGTTTCATTGTCTCATGTGCAACTATGGCTAAGGTGATGTCAGCATGGGAAATACATCATCAACAAAGGGCAACAATGGATCAGCATCTGGAATGATAGTGAGATCCGTGCATTAACACAAAGTGCAAAGCAGCAAGTGCCTGCAAATCAAATCACTACAAATGTCAACATGATGTAAGCTCCACAGTGCAGGATGTCATAGTCGTGATGCAGTGCATAGACCGCTCAGCGTCACTGTTAATGCACGTTTGTGAGTTTAGTGGTGCAACAGGCACAGGCGATGGACTACCAAGCAGTGGAGGAAAGTGATCTGGTCAGATGATTCAGTCTTCATCCTGTTCTCAGGCAAATGCACATTTGAAGTCAACCAACAGAACTCAAAGCCCTTTGTTCTAGTTTCCAAAAATAAAGGCTTCTGGTTGCTCTACAATGTTCCTGGAATGGTTTGGGTGTACTGATTTCCTCAGAATACAATGTCAATGTTAATCATTACTTAATAGAAATAAGTGATCATGCCCCCATGTTGCAGCACGTGTGGTCACCCAATGGTTTGATGAGCATGACACTGATGTTCTCCATATGTCATTGCCTTTTCAGTTACCAGATCCTAAAATATGCACTTCAACCTAATTTTGCCATTTGCAGATGATGGTTTTCCCGTGCAGAGTTCCAAACGCCGTTTCTCGTGTAACACTGACAGACTGAGCTGTTTTGGTCACTGAAGCTCCTGACAAATGTTCCCCAACAATCACTTTCAAAGTCCTTAAGGTCTCCTCTTGTAGTCATTCTACCTATAGCTTGGTACACAGCTTCATTAGTATATAGTATGATTCAATCATTTCAGTCCACTGTGTAAGTGGTGCAATTCTTCCATATCACATTGCAGCTCAAAGTACCATCTGCCAGATTAGTCCTCAAAAAGACACATTTTTTCCCTTCCCTCCAGAAAAACAACACTTAGTTATATTTTTGTCATTAATAGGGATTCATGCAGTTTCTAGTAAATTAATAATAGTTGCATTTTCATAAATATTGGTTCGCAAAATAACTGCCTCCACTGAAAGTATGTGACATTTCCACTTTAAACAATGCACCGTTGTTGTATGAAATGTGTATAAATACCTTGTGCTAAATAAGAGTCCTAGTAACCCTAGACATAATCTACGGTGGTAACATGAAGGTATGCAAAGAGAGAGCATTATAAACTATAGGGGGAAAAAAAAAATCTATATTTGTATATACTTTTTCACTACATATACAACATAGCTCTCATATTCTTGTCAGTAAAATTTCTTAAGTTCCAATTTGTGGGGAAAAAGTTGAATAAGATCCTATGGTTTTAGGCACATTATATATTTTTTATAACTTTGGTTTCCATGGCAATGAGATGCAACAGAGTTGCCATGACAACACCTGACTGTTTAAATTCAGCACCTGACTGCGAAGATGCTCTAAAGCCGTCAAGAATGTGAACAAGGATGAGAATGCCCTCCAGTCAAAATGCAAAGATACAGCAGGATGTGGGGGGGAAGAGTTGATACTGAGATTGTATTGCATCTATATGAGTGCCCAGCAATGAATAGGACTTGAGAAATGCGCTTGCGTAATTATTACTTTCTGACGCACTGTCGTCAAATATCTGATAAGATAACCATCAGCCAGCTCTGTGCAGTTTGAAAAACCTTTTGAAATACGTAGTATTGTTAAAAAAATAAAGTATTGCTTCTTTTCACACTCAGTGGAGCGAGAACTAACTTGTGAAGACATAAAGGGAGCATTGTAGGTGTGTGTGTGTGTGGGGGGGGGGGGGGGGGTACTGTCATCTAATGCATTTAGGGAGATATTCTTGCTGTTTACTTTGATTACCTGGATTATGGGGCTTACTGTGTATTTTTACTAATCCAGGGTGAATATTAAAGAATTCTGAGTGTTTCAGTGGGAGATCAAGCAGGTGATTTGTGATGTCAAAGTCGTGGCTGGAGTGTCATGTAGGATTCATGGCTTTAAATTGTACTTTGAAATACGAAATATGAAATATGTTTTGCTCAAAAGTAATTGCAAAGTGCACTCTATTGTAAATAGATGCTAGTACTGGAATAATGGCCAACATAGCCTGACAGACGTTACTGGAAGCACAGGTCAGCTGGAGGAGACCAAAACCTATCAACAGGGTTAATTCAGGGAGGGTACAAGATACTCTTAGGAAAATTTCTAACCTTTTGTTTTGGGTGATCAAGAACCACTGTCAGGAACTTTTCTCAGCTGACAGCAAAGAACCACAGCCAGCAAGGGATCTTCATCATCATCATCATCACCATTTATTAATATAGTATCACTAATTCCGCAACACTGTACAGAGAACTCACTCACATCAGTCCCTGCTCCATTGGACCTTACAGTCTAAATACCTTAACACACAACACACACACACACTAGGATCAATTTGATGGCAGCCAATTAACCTACTAGTATGTTTTGGAGTGTGGGAGGTAGCGGGAGCACCCGGAGAAAACCCACGCAAACATGGGGAGAACATACAAACTCCACACAGATTAGGTCATGGTCGGGAATAAAACCCATGCACCAATGCTGTGAGGCAGAAGTACTAACCCCTGAGCCATCGTGCTGCCCAGGGGATCTCTGAAAATGATAGCCAGAGACTGAGTGCCCATCAAGCCCATGCAAGACAAGCTCGACCAATCAGCAATTGGGTAATGGTAGAGACTGGCTCCCCTCCTACAACCCAACATCCTAGAGCATGGGAACAAGAGGGGCATACAAACAGTACACAGAAAACTAGGAAAGTTTTCTGTGACAAGACTGGCTGGCGATTAGGATTCCCTCTGTACTGTTATGTACCAGAATCCCATAGACAACACCGGGACTTTCTTCACCACTGTGGAACTTTGCAAGTCCGCTCTGTGGTGTTTGCCTGCATAAAGCGGGGTGGCACTGGACTAGACTGCTGCCTTGCTGGCGGAGCAAAAGACATAGACCAGAGAACATCAGGGGCCTGATTCATAAGGATCTTAAATGAAGAGGTATCTTATGTCAGTCTCCTGGACAAAACCATGTTACAATGCAAGGTGTGCAAACTAGTTTTCTGTTTTGCACATAAGTCAAATACTGACTGTTTTTTCATGTAGCACACAAATACTTGATAGCTTATTTGTACACTGAAATTTAAAGTTGATATTTGTGTGCTACATGAAAAAACAGTCGGTATTTAACTTATGTGCAAAACAGAAAACTAATTTGCACATCTTGCATTGTAACATGGTTTTGTCCAGGAGACTGAAATAAGATACCTCTTCATTTAAGATCCTTAATGAATTAGGCCCCAGGATTCTACACCAGACACTGGCCATGTGCGTTGCTCTGTATTCCTATTTTTCAATGATTTTGTATGAAGGTTAATTGTTCTTAAAACAGTTGACGAACTGGTGTATTAAACTCCAATTACTTTAATCAGATAAAACAAACATGAAACAAATAAACCATAAATGGATGTTACTAGAATAATCTGTTGGATAAAAGTTTTTGTTGTAGACCAGAAATGGATTTTTATTACCCAAAAAAGAATATCCCTCTGTCTGATATATAAGCCCACCACAACACTGGGTTAATGCATTGGGTGGCAGTAAGTTCATTTCATTTTAATTACATATCACAGCTTTTGTCATTCTTAGTCAGTGTAATGAAAAATCTACTTTTCAGGCATCTACTTGTTGTTATCATAGCAATATATCAACACCCACTAGAACATGACACTATTGGAAGTGTCAATTTGTAAAATGCTCCTTACATTTGTAGAATTACTCTGGAACAGTTAATATTATCCAGACCTGTCACAGTTCTAAGCTGTAAATATTTTTATGAAAATATGATCCATAATGGTGTAATCTTTCGAGCTGCTCCCCAGCGATAAAGGCGCCAGGGCGAGTCTTGTAGGACAGTAAACTCTTCATCATCTCTGTCTCTGATCTGATAAGATTATGACCGTTTGGTAAAAGGACACAGTATCACATTGCGTAGATGCTCCATGTATTTCCCGACAACTATCAGATAGATGGTAGAAATGATTCTGCAAGTTTTTGCTCACGATCTTATGGAGCTGCATGGAGTCTATGTTATTACATGCATATAAATAAAAATACACATTATCTTTTTAGCTGTGTCTGCGTTGGAGCACGGTGGAGGGTTCTGTTGTTTAGGTATTTCCTATCATTTTCCCGTTACAATGGTTTTAGGTGACATGGTTCTACATTTGGATCCTGTTATTTGCACAAGAAGACACAGCAGGAAGGCAGTTTTAACTGATTATTTGCTTAAAAGTGTTTCACTGCTTAACTATTGAATCTTGTATATGTATTATACTAACTGATAGCTAGCTTTCTTCAGCAAATTATATTTAACAAAAGGTTCACAAAACATATCTTAAGAAAAATATTATTACAATAATGTAATGCAGGTGTTTTCCTAATTACTTACTATCACACACAATACACATGTTGAAATGTTTGAGTCTTCACCTTTTGCTGCCAACCTTAATGTGTATAATAAATAACATTTTCATTCTACTATCTATACAAGAGGGGAGACAGGGAAACACAGGATGAAGATTGCTGGAAAGCTACATGCAGAAGAGAGACTGAACGGGTACAGAGCAGGGAGCGTGAAGAGAGAATGGATGGGGCTGTTTTGGGTTTTCCTGATAGAGCCATAGATCCACAAACTTAAGCTTTTGTGATTCTTAGTTATCTTTCAGGTTAAATGTATAATAAATGTTGAATACTACACAGTAGGGGCCACCAAGAACAGTAGAACTAGCATTTGTAGCAGAATATAGTAAAGATAATTCAGGTAACAGTCTGAGGCCCCAGACTATGTAGAGCACCAAGATTTTCCTCGAGCAAATCTAACGCTGGAGGTATGGTTCGCAATATATTAAATCAGTGTATTCTGCTGCTATATAACTTATTTTATCTGTGAGCTTGACTATGAGTGTTGTGGTTTCAGCAGAAGTTTGCCTGTTGATTGATGTAGTAAACTAGGCGTCTCTCCTACCTCCTACCTGCTTATTTGTGATTTAAATAGTGTACACAGTGTAAAGATTGGTACCACATCTGTGGGCCATCCGGGACAAATTATGATAATAATTAGGTTCTCAAGATGGACTGAAATAACTATTGGTAGACTATAAAGCAGATACCCCATGAACCTAATGTACCACTATCCACCATTTCCTATAACTGGAGCCCAAATGGGCAAAGCTATAAAAGTTCCTCTATCTAATATATTAGAAAGACAAGGGAATACTGGTTTCTCTGGCCCAAGTGATCTCAAAGTCAAATATAAAAGGAAAAAAAAAAACATTAACCAGAATTCAAGTCCTATTATCATCCTAAACCATTGACCAAAGTCTAAAACACAGTACCTACGTTTTATAAAAACGAAAGGAGGAATTATTCAGATTGATAGGGAGTTTGCCTGAAAGACGGTCATGAGGATTTCCTTGGAAGTAGAGGCAGCTGAGCTCAGTTCTGCTAATGATATCTGGGTCAATAAACTTCAGCGAAAAAGTGTGTCAGAGCAAGCGAGAGCATTACAGTACTCAGATACCCATCTCAATCTATTTCCAGGACCAGTCTGAGAACACTTATTAAAGACTGGATTTGCATAATACATTTACAGAGAACAGTGAGTGTCCAAAGGAAGTTTGTATCTCTCCATCCATCCATCCATGAGTGATCAAGTGGGTAATGCAGGGTTGAAACCTTGTCACAAGTATTCAACCATTTGGATGTTCTAAGCATTGTTTCATATAGAAGTACATTTAAAGCTACAATCTTCCATCATCAGTTTGACAGGAGCTGTTGGATCATTCTGCTCCTTCCACTATGAGACTCAGCTTTGCAACTTTCTACTTCCCTCCATCTCCCGTCTCATATTACTGCCCTGTCATATGCAGTCCTGTCCTCATATTGTTGTTACATGAGTGGATACCCTGAAATCAGCACACTCATCTACTGAAATAAACTGTCTA
The DNA here is from genome assembly GCF_038048845.1 of Mixophyes fleayi. Lineage (NCBI taxonomy): Eukaryota > Metazoa > Chordata > Amphibia > Anura > Limnodynastidae > Mixophyes > Mixophyes fleayi. The sequence goes on from NC_134409.1 coordinate 29,686,728, forward strand.
ACTGATCTAATGGCCTATCCTTGCCCACTTCTAAACTGGGTAGAAGTCAACTATTAGAAATATTCTAAAATGTATCAAAAGTGCCCACATTAGGGAAAGAGGGATCCATGAGCTAAAAATGATCTGATTCAGACCCAAAAACATTAGTGTCGAGAATTTTATGTGAAATTTAGTACTGTTAGAGGTTGCCATATTTTTATTCATCTGCTGGTTGACAACCATGGTTGAAGAATGAAAACATAAAAATTTAAATATTCTAAAGAAAGACAGATCAAGTTGTACTATATCTATATATCCTGGAGGTTTATGAACTGGAATTCCAGGCGCCAGTAGGGATCTTGTGCAGGGCCGTAACATTGCATTGCAGGGCCCCATAGGAAAATTTGGGTAGGGGTCTGGCAATGTTGCTCTAGCCTCCTGGGCCCCCTACTCTGCTCTCAAAAGAGCAGAGCTGGGGTCTCTTCTGAGCATGTTTGGCTTGACACATAGGCCCACTGCAAATGTGCCAGACAGAAGAGGACTTGGGGAAAGCAGGGGGCCTCCGATAAGGGAAGCTCATCTCGGGCTCCCTCCCCTCTGGACCCTGTAGTAGCCCCATCCCCCATTATTTCTGCACTAGGTCTTTTTGTGTATTCTAGAAAATTAAAATATTATAATGTTAACAGCGTATTTCATCTGCGAAAACTCCTGCATTTCAATGTGTAAGCAACATGAAGGTGGGATGGTCTATACCAAAATGTAGCCAATCTAGGTGTATAGATGTTCATAAAAGTAATGATATGAGTCACCTATCAACTAGGAATGTTATAGTGTTTAATGCTCCTCTGTATAAAATGAATATAGGCAGGTTCAAGCTGTTAATATCTGGAAAATAATTCTCCATCTTTCCTTAATTTTGGAGTTCTGCAGTAATGCAAGAAACCAAAGAATATTATACCAAAAAGCTTAATCTAAAGGGATCAATCAGGCGTTTAGATAGATCAAATTTACATAGATATAAAAATATTAAGAATAATAATAATAATAATAATAATAATAATAATAATAATAATAATGATAAATAATAAATATAGTTAAATAATATCAATTAACATAAGAAAGAAAAATTGCTGCCATTTTAAGGAATAGTGTGTACTATACCTACACAGAAACAAATAAACCATATGGAAAAAGAGGGCGATATTTTCCAATATATATTATAGACCACCAACCTATTTATAATAAAATATACAGTTGTTTATTCATAAAATTAAATAAGACATATGCACAAATAAAACATAAAATGCACCTAAATAACCAATTATAAGTTGATTAAAAGATTGAGATCTATAGCTAGAGGTCTGGGGGTGCGCTCCCCAGATCGGTCTCTTGTCCTTATTTGAGCAGAATTCTGTTAAGGTGAGAAAGCAACAAGACAATCCACGTTATCAACAATAGACAGAAGTCTTTAGCCACTCTACAATCACTTAATATGGGGCTTTCCACTACTATTGCATCCAAAACCGACGAATATATATGTGGCACAGTCTTCCTCAAAAGAAACTTCCTTTTATACTCAAACAGTGTTAGATCCTTTAAACTGAAGAGCCGCAGTTCACATTTACAGATCTTAGGTGCTCGTGTTTTTGGCAATTATATCACTCAAGTTGTTCGTATGCATACAAGTGCTTGCCAGACAGCAACACCTGATAATACTCACAGTCCACTGCGATATATGAATCCTCCCACAGGTCCTTTAGAGATAACCAGAATATAGTAATTAGGTTCGCTCCAGTCTTTAGAGGATCACGGTCATAGTTAAAACCCTTTGGCATTAAGTCTCAATCATCCACATACCATCAGAGAAATATTCCTATCTTGTTGAAATTGGATAATAAGGTTTAAAACTTCTACAGACTCTTACACATTTTTGGGCAGCACAGTGGCCTAGTGGTTAGCACTTCTACCTCACAGCACTGGGGTCATGAGTTCAATTCCCAACCATGGCATTATCTGTGAGGAGTTTGTATGTTCTCCCTGTGTCTGCGTGGGCTTCCTCCGGGTGCTCCGGTTTCCTCCCACACTCCAAAAACATACTGGTAGGTTAATTGGCTGCTATCAAAAATTGACCCTAGTCTCTCCGTCTCTGTGTGTGTGAGTTTGTGTCCATATTAGGGAATTTAGACTGTAAGCTCCAATGGGGCAGGCACTGATGTGAATGAGTTCTCTGTACAGCGCTGCAGAATTAGTGGCGCTATATAAATAAATGATGATGATGATGACTATGCTAAATGGATGACAGAGCAGGATACCTAGGCAATGGTCTCCTATATATGTGTGATAGGTAAGGGATGTTTCAAACTATTTTGTAAGTCAACTTTAACCTTTATTACCCAGGACCATGGTTAAGTCTCCAGGTAGCTTCAGGATCGACCTTCATGATTTCTTGTTTCTATTTTAGTGACCACTTAAATTACTTATTTCTTTTTATAAGTTTTACTGCTGCCTATAAATGAAATGGTCCTGCTAAGATATAGCTTTTAAAATAGTAGGCATGTGTGCAAAACAAATAAACTGATGTAAAATCATCCCCATTCAATCCATCACACTCCATGATAACAAAAAGTAGGGTAGAAGCCAAACTAAACAGCATAGTGGTCCATAGTTGGATCATAGGCTTTAGCTTAATATCCTACACATTATTACGCTGTCCATTCTACGCATTTCACAAAAACCTTTCCCCTCCATACAGAGAATTCTATTGAACAGTCTCTTATAAGTTTGGGAACTCTGAATGTAGCACAGGATTCTTAAGTGTCATTACTATGTACAGAAGTCTGTGATGCCTGAAGATCGTGTTGCTGTCTTTCACTGACAGATGTCTATTCAGAAGATATAGAGAAAGACAAGACATTATTAAAGAACTGGCTTCACACCAACTCTCCTGATTTCATCTTGTTTCAACAAGACATGAGCCATGTATTGGAAGTGTCAATCGTTATTGTATTTAAGCAGCAAAACTCAAGAAATATTTATTGCACGTGTTAAAATTTGCAGCATGCATCTATTACTTTCTATAAATAGTCCTCTGTAATTGAGAAGAATAGAACAAAGTTTGCCGGCAGGGAAGCAGGACTCAGTATGACAGGGCACTGCGGGGAAGGAGGAAACACTGAAATGGGCCAACTCTGAAGATAGTATAATCCGTGATGGGGCTCTGGGATGTGTGAAACAAGTTGCCACTGGTCTTTTCAGCAACGTCTGGGTGCACAGGGTATCTGTGTGTAACTCCACCACCAGGGTGAACAAGTGTATTGTGCTGGAAGATTAGGGAGAATGTTTAATATAAGTATAATTTATACTATTGTGTACATAACCACTGTACTTATGATATATCATGGCAGGTGGAACATCTATTTAGGACATGGAAATGTTCCGCTGCGGAATTAGTGGCGCTATATAAATAGCTGCTGATGGTGGAAATCTCTGGAGCCAAGGACGTATAGCCCTGGCAGTGCTTATGTTACTTTTAATGAAAACAGCTATTGAGGCTATATTGTGAAATGAAGGAAAAAAGGACTCTTTACTGCCGGTTCCTTCATTCACGTGTGAATACTTATAGAGGTGAGGCTAAGGTTGGAGAATAGTAAAAACCATGTTGCCAACATAATTTTTCTGTGTTGGGATATTGCACTCATTGGTGTTATTATTATGTGTTATTAATACCAATTTTTGTAATGCCATGTCAAATTTATGACATATAATTTTCCTGTTGTGTGAATGGGTATGCCTGGTGAACTAAAGTAGATTAATGAACTTCCAGGGTGTGATTTAAGTGCATTAATATAATGGGGGAGAGTGTAATGCCCAACGTGGCGTGAACCAGTGAGCCCACACTCTCTTGTGATGATGGGGAGAAAGAGTGAGGCTCAGCACCTCTGGTTGGCATGACATTCGTCTATGTAATGAGGAGTGTCACGGGGCTTGCACGGAGGAGACTACTATGCCTGTGTCTGCATAACCTTCACCTTTCCTTTTACTAAACCTACGAGGGCACCTGTCTGCATACACATTCATTGTTTCCTGGGAAGAAGAGGAATGATATAGACCTTGGTGGTGGGTAAGAGAACCCTCGGAGATAAGTTCCTGGCAGTGTGTGTCTACACCACGCTGCAGACAGACAGACAGTTACATGTGCCATAAATGTGCTATAAGCATAACAACCAATCCTGTCACATTCTAGCACAATGTAAGAACTGACAGCAAATGTATGAATGGCTGTTTGAGTAAAATAACATTTCTGCACAATTTCCTGTACAGCAGTTTTAATACATTATATGTTCCCCCTCGAGGCCTGATATTGCTGGGAAAACACACCAGGACTACTTATTTGATGGGCATATGCCAGTGGACAGGGGCAGGCTGCACGGGGGGCAGGGGGGCATCGGCCCCCCAGGCTGCTCAGTCAGGCCGCTATTAGGGCCGGGGAGTAGGCCACCCGGCCGCCCCCCGGATGCGATATGCCCTATTTTCACCGGCGGTCGCATCTGATGACATAAGATGCGGCCGCATCAGCGCACATGCGGCCGCATCACATGACAGGGGATGCGGGCGCGTCATCAATGACGCGGCCACATCCCGTTTCATGCGATGCGGCCGCCTCTGTGCCCCCCGGGTTTCCCTCTCCCAGGCCGCGCCTGCCAGTGGATCCCAAACTTTTTCAGTTCAAGGCACCCCTTAGGGTTTCCATAATTTGTTCAAGGCACCCCTAAGCCAAAATAATTACCAAGTAGTCCCCCGCCTTTCTTACCACTGGACCTGGCCGAGGCACCCCTGTGAGATCGCCGAGGCACCCCAGGCACACAGTTTGGGGATCACTGGCACATGCAGTACTACCGTGGGACAGGTGATACAATATCATATGCATCACTGTTCCATGGATACAGACCCAATCTTCCAAGGCAATTATTATTATTATTGATTTGTAAGAAGTCACAGTGTTCCGCAGCGCTGAATAGTGGGGAAAACAGGACATACACAGTGAGACAAAATAGTAACAGACATGAAAACAAAGTGTAGGGAGGGCCCTGCTCATGGAAGAGGGCACAACAAAACAACAGAAACAAGTGTGGCTCATAGTGAAGTTTGGGACAGTTGTGAGGGGGCATTAGTGTGAGGAGTATTGGTGGTAGTAGGGTAAGCTCTAATAAAGAGAGGGGTTTTCAGGGAGAGCTAATTATTTGAAGGCTGTGGGAGAGTCTGAGTTGATGTACTAGGGAATTCTACAAGTGTGTAGCTTTACTACCAATACTACTATCAATCACTATGAGTGTAGAAGAAACATATTGACTGAAAGTGTAAGAAACACCCGTCCACACCACAACACAACCACAATGCAGTAGGTGTGCTCAGTAGCAGAGGAGTGTGCCTGGCCAAAGAGGTTATCACAGGGTAAGATGTGGGCATCGAATAATAGCACAAAAATAACATAGTCAATAAAGCTGCGGTACTGAAAAACTACTGGGCAAGCCTGTCAATGCAAACACTGTAAGGCTCAACGAACAACAGCCAGTGGAGCTGTTCAGTCTGTTAAAATAAAGTGTTGCACACAATTCATGAGTATATCAGCATAGAATCTGTCATTGCTTTAAGTCTGTAGCAACTACCCTGTTCAGGCCTGAATTTACTGTACGGCAGGGTTGGCCTAAATGGCTGTGAGGTGGATCTTTCGCTGCCCAATTTAGAATGTCAGTAATAACATCAACTGAGGGAAAAGGAAGGTGCAACTGATATAGAGTTAGTGAAGTAGTGTAAGTTGTGCAGGGTAGTGGCCACACTTGTACATCCCCCCAGTGTCTGTACAATCACTAGTAGTCATCCCATACAGTGCCTGCAGAATAAACTGTACAGAGATTGGTCTGTGTCACCATCTGCTTGAGGAGCCGGGTGACCATCAGTGGAAGTACTGGGGACAGTGGGGAGGTGTATCGGGGTTACAGGCTGGTGTATCGGGGGATAGTTCTCAGGTGGGGTGTGGTGCAGTACATGTTTAGTGGTAAAGGGCATGGAAGGAGGGTGTCATGCTTTGAGGAAAGCTAGTAGAACACACCAGGAAGTAGGAGAATAACCTTGAGTGCTAATGGCTAAGAGTGATGAATACTTTCTATAATGAGTACTGCTTGCTTGCGAGGCAGTGTCTATAAGACACTTGTTGAGGGGAGGAACACACACTGACAAGGTCCTGCTAAGTTCTAGGACACAATGTAACAAGGTACTCTTGGCTAATACCCAATTCATGAACACTGCACTGCTTAGAAAAAGCTCATGTTAATGGATTGTCTCTCGGGGTTTGTCTGGCACTGTTCAGCTGCTGCCAAGAGAACAATTTACCATTTGAGCTGGCCCTGCAGCCAGACTACTAGAAATGACAATATTCAACTCTCATGAGATGCCTGCACCAGCCGCACATCTGCAAATGAGTCATTGCAGGACATGAATATTCTGGCATCACTTACCGGTTGTCTATTACTCTAGGGACCAGCACTTTTCCGACAAACAGAGCACTCACTGCTTTACCTAGGGACTTCAGCACTGTAAATACTTTTCCTAAATAGTGTAATCATGGCAACATAATATATTTTATTTAAATAACAATATGAGGCTATATGCTTGGTGATCCATAATAATTATATAATGCTAATTCCAAGTAATTTTTTTTCAGATCCACTTGCTTCACTTAATATTATTATAGCTCCCCCTCAATTGTGTATGGGGTAGGTTATATCAGTGATTATGTTTCCCATAGTTGGGACTTCTCACCTAGGGATTTTGACAATGCATTAAACTATCTGAACTAAGGTAGGCAGTTACAACAAAGGATTTAAAAGTACCTGTTGGGGGTCTCAAATTATCTGTCAGGATTTGCTTGCCCCCCACATTAGGTACTGATGATTCCTGACCAAGTATAATACAGTGTCAAGATCTAAAGGCCACTCCCATTGTAGCAGTGGGAGTGGCTTGCCACGGACCTCTCAGGGTGGAATTGACTTTGGTGCTGATAGTCTGTAGGAAAAAGGCTGAAGACCAAACTATATACAGGTGTAGCACTGTGTTTATGTTCAGTTACATACAGGTCTGAGACATATGTTACAAGCTGAAGTATAAAATGTAATTTAACTTACATGCTTTGAGTTGTCTTCCACAGCAGCAGCAGAAGGCTGAGAAGGTGTCTACAATCTACAATCAGGAGAGGTTACAGAACATCTACTGGGAACTTTTTTTAAAGGTAAAGGGGGAGTGTTGCCTGTCTGTCAAGCCAAGACGATGGGAGGAGTCTGTACTATAAAAGACTGAACTTGGCAATTGTGCATTGCAACCAATGCCAGTTAGTGGCCGGCTGGTAGTTGGGGAACTGCTGTATAGCCAGACGTAGGTTGCGTGGTGTCCTTCTGACGTTTGATGTATTATTGTGATGTAACAATAAATCACTATTTTTATTTGCAACAAGAAATTGTCCGTGTTGTTGATATCTCAGGGTGCTCCTGCAACAAGTGGTGTCAGAAGTACTACAAGAAGGGCGCATTTGTTACTATATATATACATACACACACAGTATATATATTTATACTTACACTTAATTATGCCTTCTTTCACAATGCTAATATCATAATATTAATGGTAATGAGACCAGCTAATGAATGCTCGTGTTATGCCACTGAGTGGTGCCCCAGTTCAAATTATGCCACATAGTAGTACCCTGATTTCATATTATGCCTTGTAGTTGTGTCAATAATACATAGTATGCCACGTAGTTGTGTCCCCAATACATAGTATGCCACATAGTTGTGTCCCCAATACATAGTATGCCACATAGTTGTGCCCCCAATACATTGTATGCCACATAGTTGTGCCCCCAATACATAGTATGCCACATAGTTGTGCCCCCAATACATTGTATGCCACATAGTTGTGCCCCCAATACATACTATACCACAGTCATGCCCCCCAATACATAGTCTGCCACATAGTTGTGCCCCAATACATACTATACCACATAGTCCTGCCCCCCAATACATAGTATGCCACATAGTTGTGCCCCCAATACATACTATACCACATAGTTGTGCCCCAATACATACTATACCACATAGTCCTGCCCCCCAATACATAGTATGCCACATAGTTGTGCCCCCAATACATAGTATGCCACATAGTCGTGCCCCCAATACATACTATGCCACATAGTTCTGCTAGAACTAATAGCAGGCCAGATTTTTGGGATATACCTAGATAATCAAAAGTGAATGTAATTATGGCCGGCTACTAGCACTCAGAACTGCATTTTTCAATTTATGTAAATCATTCTGCAGAAGAACCTCACTTTTCTGCATATTTGCATTCATTCACTTAAGCAGAAGCTGCCATATTGATTTCTTGGTTAAATCACAGACTTCAATACACCAGTGTCTTAGAGATAACCTATCATGGAAATGGTAGAATGGGTACCCTTGTTAATTCAAAAAGAAGAAGCTGCATAATACATAGCGCTTTATAAAAACATTTTTTTCAATACGAATTAATTTCCTAACTGCAGCTTTTTATGACAGGATTACTGGGAACAAGCATACTATGGCTTTATTTTACACATGCCACCAATAACTGCAGTGAAGCCACTGATCCTGTATTAGCATACTGTTATTAGATCTCCTTCCAAACTTGTAATAACAACAGAAACAGCTGACGGATGAAATAGGAATTGAGTATATCTGTGGCAGAAGCAACTGAAACGGCAAAACTCCTCTATAAAATATAATTAACGGATCCTTATTACCATTAAGACTTTGTCTCTTATAGTTACTATAATGCTTTGTATGTACTGATTGCTCTGTACTGGGCTGCAAGATATGTTGGCATGATACAAATAAGGAATAATAATAATAGTGATTAAATTAATCTTGTAGAAACAGGCAACAATGATTACAGTGGTGAGAGAACAGCTGTAAAGTGTTTAGAATTATTTGTATTCCTAGAATTAAGGTGACCTAAAATATATTCTTATTTTGCTTTGAAAGGGGCACTTAAATTGTCACCTGGTTGTCATTTTACTAATAGGGACATCTAACTTAAATTACTCCTTAATATAAGCTGACAAAGAAGTTTGCTTTCAAAATTATTATTATTATTATTATTAATTTTTATTTATAAGGCGCCACTAGGTATCCGTAGCGCCGTACAGGGACAAACAGAAACACAATACAGGGTGAGACAGCACGGTACAGTTAACAAAAAGCACAGTAACTCAAAGTACAGCTACATGAAAGGTGAGAGCCCCCAGCGGTGAAGCTAGAGGGGCAGAAGGGCAGGAGGACCTCACGGAGGAGACAAGGAGCTGGAGAGCAGAGTTAAGGTGGTGGAGAACAGAAGGAGAGGAGGCCCTGCTCGAAGGAGCGTGCAATCTAAGGGGAGGGTAGGACGGACAGAGACACAAGGGTAGGAGGAGGAAAGGGGGAGAACGCAGAGAGGGAGAGGGGGGAGAGGAGAATGACGAGGAGGGAGGCAGGAGGAGGGCAGGATAGGGAGGGCGGTAGGTGGGAGGCTGGAAGGAGGTCGGATTAGGTGGGGGACTGGAAGGCTTTGAGGAAGAGGTGGGTTTTTAAGGCCCGTTTGAAGCTGGACAAGTTGCATTGGGAACACCTCAGTACTATGTCATGACAGACGTCAGGACTGGCCGCTGATGCTTTCACACTGCGGCTACATACTGAGACGTTATATGAAGACAACTGTTGTATTGTAGACATACACATGGTATCTTATCTATCTATCTATCTATCTAATATTTATGTCTATCAATCTCTCTCTCTCTCTCTCTATGTGTGTATATATATATATATATATATATATATATATATATATATATATATATATATATATATATATCATATCTATTTATCTATCTATCTCATATATATCTATCTATCTATCACTGTTGTACGTTTGCTTAAATGTTGTCTTTCATCTATAACAGAAGAGATTTGGAAAACAATATTTGCAAATCATTGTATAATCAATTGGATTTTAATTAAAAATAAACCAAAATTGTGCAAAATTGTAAAATATTATATGTCTATTGAAATAACTGCCATTACCTCTAGATCACTGGCTAATATATCTCCATGGTTACTGTTTAAAACAAGAATGTGACCATGGAAACCAAACCTGTTTCGTCAGTGGCTTTTCAATTTGCATATAATCCTCAATGTCTTCATCAAAATACATTTAAAAAAAATACAGTTTATATAAATGTATACAATTGTACATAGCAATCATATAAACAGTAGAGATGAGCGAAAGCAAAATTTAGTTTACAAAGAACTCAAGAGTTTCACGGTCAGCAAATTAATTTGCAAAAGGTTGCCCTGAACAAAATGTGTAGCTTTTGGAAAAAAAATCTTTTGAAATTTAAATTTCTGTAAAAATAAGACTATTAATTAAACACATTTAGCGAATAAAACATTTGCATAATTTAAACACAGCTATCATAACTGCATTTGTGTTTGAACCATTAGATATGGAGTACTTCAAATTAAAAAAGAAAGAATCATTTATCAAATTTTATGAATCAAACTGCTGAAGACCGGCTAATCTGTAATTAGTCAAGAACAGCACCAGAGCACTTTTTAGGAATATGAGTTTAGAAGCCTGGTCATTTCAAATTTATGGGGGCACTGACATATAATTGTTACCTGAAATATGGTGCCATTTGTTGGACTTCAAAGTCAATTAAATGCTCTACACTGTACTCCCACAAAGTGGCTCCTTGGTTTCACACTTGACCCCGATCTTTGCTTTCTTCTTCACATCCAGGGGTATATTTACTAAACTGCAGGTTTGAAAAAGAGGAGATGTTGCCTTTAGCAACCAATCAGATTCTAGCTGTCATTTTGCAGAATGCACTAAATAAATTAAAGCTAGAATCTGATTGGTTGCTATAGGCAACATCTCCACTAATCTCCATTCCATTCCTAAAGCGCAGGGTATAAAGCTAATAGAGTATTAATACTCCATTAGCTTTATACCCTGTGTCTTGGGAATCACCGCTTCTATATATTTAATAACATGCTTGTTATTGACGATAAAAAGTATGTCTGGAGCTTGACTCACACGCTGCAGTAGTTGCCTGACTGACACACATATATACAATATCAACTGTGGTTAGGCTGTTAGATATAGACAGACTCAGATGTAAATTTACTAAACTGCGGATTTAAAAAGTGGAGATGTTACCGATAGCAACCAATCAGATTCTAGCTATTATTTTGTAGAATGCACCAAATAAATGATAACTAGAATCTGGTTGGTTCTATAGGCAACATCTCCAGTTTTACGAACCCGCAGTTTAGTAAATATATCCCTCACTCTTTTTGGGAAGATTTATAATGACAAAACATATAAAATTCTCTCTTCATGGGGTAAATGTATCAAGCTGAGCGTTTTCAGGCGGGTTTGAAAAACCAATCAGATTCTAGCTATCATTTATTTAGTACATTCTAAAAATGATAGTTAGAATCTGATTGGTTGCTATAGGCAACATCTCCACTTTTCAAACACGCCGAAAAACTCTCAGCTTGATACATTTACCCCCATATCTTATTATTCAATGCTTTCATTTATTCCACAGTAGAACATTGTTGTATTTCATTTTGTCAAGGAGGGTCTTATTTATTATGTACATTTCATAAAAGATTAAGATTTATTTTGCCTTTTGTCTCTATTTATACTTCCCCCTGACTTTTTTATTTTACTTCCTCATCTCTTTTGCTTTCTTGCCCTTTGACCACTATTAGACCTTTCATCAAATTGTCTTTCCTATTGTCCTTCTCCCCATTCCCAATTAATCCTTCAAAACTGTACTGGATCCCTTTATTACCATTTAATTCACTTCCTGTGGCCTTTTCTCTATCCATCCTTTATTTATTCCTTTCATTATTCTTTCTTGATGAGTTTCGTTAAGCGAAGAATCACCTTTTGGATCTCAGTACATCTGTCTTGATATAGCGAGTAATCTGGCTTTTCCCTTATGTGTCACAGGAGTTATTTTTGAGAACGGACTATGATGGAAATTACAACTGTTATTTCAGGCAAACGCCTCCCAGAAATGAGGACTCATACAAACAACCTAATTCTTCCCCTATTTCCCTTCTATCTGTTCATCAGCTGCAAAAGCAGCGGGTTTGCTAAGAACCCTCAATCAGTCCATGACGAGGGAAAAGGGAGATCTCCAATTGTCCATGTCCTCTCTTCCTGTAGAAGATGCAGGCTCAGATCTGCAGGATAATCAGCTTTTCATCCACTGCTCCCCATTCTAAGCCTATGCACATCCACTATGTTGAAAAAACAGGTATGTCTGCACGCTAGCCAGTGTGTGTCCACAAATAGAAGTGGGACTATTGTGGGCAAACCGTGGACCAGTAAAGGCTACCATGGGTGAAGAGGGAGTAGCCGCTAGAGGCCACAGAGGTGAGGGGTGCCTGGCAATGCCAGTGTCGTACTCCCCGCCCCCGAGGTCCCCTGAGCGGCACATGCATGTACAGATTTACCTATGGGGCCCAGCGATTCAGGCTTCCGTTCCTGCCCTTGTGCTATTCTGTTGGAAACCAGTCCACAATTTCATTTAAAATATATACTAGATACCGACCTAAATATTACTTAATGCACAGTATGAGACAACAATGTGCTGCACTACCATCTACTCCACACATTTACTTAACTTCTTCTTCACATAGCTGGAGACCTGGGGACCAAACTGGTTCTGTATTACAGAACCTGCAAATCAGTTCCGTTTGTCACATTAACATGACGGCAGGGGGGAGAGCGTGTGTGAGCGGGAGGACCAATCACAGCTGCTATCGAGAGATGGAGGCTTGTTCTCCTGCTCACTCATCCTCTATGCCTCCATTTAAAGATGGTAAGTTTCATTCATTTGCTGGCTCTGAAGTACAGAACCAGCAAATACAGAACTGGCAGAACCCAGGGAAAAACTGCTGCTTGTTGGTCTAGGGATAGGTGAAGGATTTGTGAAATTAATGTGATTGATCCTCTTGCTCACAACCCACATCCCAACACCCCCCCCCCTCCTCCCGGCCTTTGTATAGGGATGAAGACCCGGAGGAGCCCAGGGATAATGAATGTATGAGTCAGTCCCCAGGGCTCCAGCTAGGGTAAGGAGAGGGTTAGTAAAATGTATCTTGTAAATGGTAGTGCAGCTTTAATTGAAAACAAAAGACAAAAGTTTAAACAGATATTCTATTGAAAATGCATGCTGGTATGTGCTGTAGGCTCCGTACTGTGTGTTAGTCTGTAACCATGGCGATAGAGACAATTAGGGGGTGCAGTAGATTAGCTAGAATTCATGTCAGTAGCAGTAGGGTACTGGAGTTATATTACGGTAAACAGTCTAGAGCAGGTAATGTAGTGGTTGACATAGCTTTCTGGGAACCAAAAATAAAAAAAAATATATCTTTTTATCTCATTCTAAGAACGTTGAGTCTTTCAAGGAACCATTTCCTAAAAGTGATGTACATAATTGTTTAATATTTCTAATAACAGCATTCAAAAACAAACAGCCTGAAAAATCCATCAAGAAAACCCATCATTAGAGCTCATTTAAAACAATCTTGTTCATTTCATTTGTAAATACATTTTACACAATGCCAAAGACAAACTCAGCCGCACTGATTATATGACCAAAGAACTGTTAACGTACATTGTGAATGTTTAGATCAAATTACATGCGCTCTAATAGGTGAACTGTGCCATTTCCCACATATATGACATAATGCATATTCTGAGTGTGTATCCCCAGAGTTAGCAAGGACAAAATCCTATTATTGTTGGCTGCCATGGTGCCAGTCAGTCAAGCTGAGAGTTTTCCGGCGGGTTTGAAAAACCAATCAGATTCTAGCTATCATTTATTTTTTACATTCTACAAAATGACAGCTAGAATCTGATTGGTTGCCATAGACAACATCTCCACTTCTCAAACCAGCCGGAAAACTCTCAGCTTGATACATTTACCCCCAGGTGCGGTGCACCGGGGCCCATGGAGATAATGGGGCCCTCTGTACTAGGAACTAACAAGCTATGGGCCCCAGTTCCCTCCTCCCCGCTTCCCTGCACCTGGGCCCACAGCTCACTAGTTCCGACTCTGGTGCCAGTTATTTAATTTGGGAAGGGGGAGCATAAACCTGCAAAATTCATATGGCTCACTACAGTTATCTACATATAATGGGTTCTTTGCATTAACCCATAGCAAAATGTCAGCAATCAGCTGGTGCTACCCAGATAATGAGTTATTTGGCGCTATAGATGACACCATGTTCGCACTGTGTTATATAATAACCCTCCCTCAGTCATTCCTTACAGTTTTACTGCAATGTTGGTTAATTCCAGATCCAACATGGAAATAAAAGGCTGCTTATGAAGAGATTCTTAGGGAAATATGTTTTTAACAGAAGTAAATGAAGTGCAATGACTGACAGTTCAGCTTCCTAAGAGTTCCAGTAGTCACAAACTTCACATGTCTATGTGACAGACATGACTTCTTACGATGACCAAAATAATTAATGTCACATTATGACAAGTTTTCCTTGGGGTCCCAAAATGCAATCTAAAGAATACTCTTTGTAGATATCTGAGAAGAGAAGGAATTGCTTGTAGGCTTGTATGTATATATATATATATATATATATATATATATCTATATCTATATATCCCAGCACCCGCAAGCCAGAGTACAAGAATACTAAAGAATTTATATATATATATATATATATATATATATATGTAAAAGTTAGACACTAACAACAAATTTACCCACCTGGCTTTCCCAAAAATATATTGTGATTTTATTCAATCAATAAATTTGTTATATTTAAATCAATTAGAGGGGGGCTTGTTTCAAACACATTTTAGGTATGAATGTATATTGATGACCTGTGAGTTCTGTTTGAAGGCTCTAATTTGTTCCCATTTTCTTATTTGTACAGAGAACTCACTCACATCAGTCCCTGCCCCATTTGAGCTTACAGTCTAAATTCCCTAACACACACACACACACACACACACACACACACATACATACACACACATACATACACACACACACACACACACACACACACACACACACACACACAGACCAAGAGAGACTAAGGTCAATTTAATAGCAGCCAATTAACCTACAAATTTGTTTTTTGAAGTGTGGGAGGAAATCGGAGCACCCGGAGAAAACCCACGCAAACATGGGGAGAAGATAGAAACTCCACACAGGTAAGGCCATCAAACGCATGACCTCAGTGCTGCGAGGTAGAAGTGCTAACCACTAAGCCACCATGCTGCCCCTTTAAATTTAAGACATCAACCCTTCTCTTGTATACGCTTTCTTTTTTTACCACCTCCATCCATGTCCTGAAACAATGAAACATGTGAAACTGAGCCTGTAATTGATTCAGGAGCAAAACAACTTAATGAAAAAATCAATCCATAAATAGTCCCCTTAGCAATGAAGCAAGGTTAGAACTAGAGACGATCAAAATCACTGTGGAACTTTGTGTGAATCGAGCTACACAACTGAACAGGCTGCTGTGAGAGGCACAAAGTTCCGACGTTAGAATCTTCCATTTCCGATTGTGCTTCACCATTCCGCGGAATGCAGTGGTGTGCTGTAACATGGTGCTGCATTCATGGGGTCTGAACACAGCTAGAACAACCATTGTCAGTTCATTCTGCTTTGTGTGTTGTTTGGGTAGGACAGGAAACAGTTACAGTCAAATTCCACCAGTGAAACCAGCAAAATGTTACAGCCCAGTTCTTTTTAAGCTGAATGTTTCTTGAAACAGTTTTGAAAATGTTGCTCATCATCTAGTTAAAATGAATAAACAACACAGGGCTGTTGGTGATGGGAAATTATAATATAGGATACTTGTAATGTGGCAGTTTGCAGAGTATGTAGACAACCAGAAAAATATGACTAGTCTAATGAGTTTATGATATATTTCTAACTTAACCCTCCTCCACATTGTGCTCAGGGAACAGAACTCAGCTCACAATCTGGCCCATATTAACAGGCTGCTGACGTGTCACGCAGGAAGGCATCTGTGCTGCAAGAGAGCAGGTGAAATCATTCAGAGAGAGCAGCTACAATCTCACACCTACTGTACAGCTGAAGTCACAAGAACCCTCACGGAAACACAGTATCAGTGCTGCACGCATCAACTTCAAATATATACATGGATAAAAATATGTATATTATAAATGTTCTGGCTTGAAAAATGTCTATTGAGACTCATACATTGGATTAAAAAGACTTTTTTTTCAAACTTAAAATGGCCAGTGCTGTTCATCAAGTATATATACAGAATATAATATCTATGCGGGATGGTGCATTGTAAATAAAATGTGTATTGACAAAAGTCAATATGTCACCTCAAAATACTAAATACTGCTTTATTAACTTGCAACGTTAACCAAAATACTGCTCATAAGAGCCTTATTTCTGACTAAAAGTGCCCATGCACAATAATGTTTTCTCACAATGCAATCAGCTTTGGTCAAATCTAATAATTATCACTATGGCTCCTATCTATTAATCTGTGGTGATGACAATTATTTCTATCATCACTTATTGTATCGATAGGAAATCTGTTACCGCTGCAATTTCTTATTAAAGTATCGCCGGAGCCAAGTGATACTCAACTGCCATGGTGGTACTGACCAATCTCGGGGCAGTCTTCATCCATCCCATTTGCCAGCCCACAATCAGGGCATATGCGCATGCGTGACCATACTAGATGGCTCAATCAATTGCGCAATGGGCTTTCAGTTCCAATTGGTGAAAAAAAAATTGTAAAAATGTATAAAAAATATATTTAAAAGATTGTGGCGATACATGTACCAACATAACCCTTGTTCAGTAGGCCTCCTCATGCTTTGCATGGGGGAAGCTACCGCTGGAGAAAACTGCAGACTCTTTTTTTGCCTGCAAGGGTAACCTCTGGTGTTGGCAGTGCTATAGACAGGGAGTAGCCCTATCTATGGCAAAACTTCCCTTTGATAAAAAGATCCCTATGTGTACAGGGGCGGATCTAGATTTTTTTTTTACCAGGGGCGATTTAGGCGGGTGCGATTTAGTCCCCGCCCCCTTTTTGATAGGTAAGGCTGCCTACGGCTGCGCACTATGTGCAGGTCCGTTCGACAGAGACAGGCAGGGAGAGTGTGCTGCCCAGCCACTTTGATTGTGTTTAAAACACAATCAGAGCAGCCGGGCAGCACACTTTCCCTGCCGGTCTCTGCCGAATTGAGCTGCACATAACATGCAGCCGCCGGCAGCAAGCCCCTTGTCCAGGTTACAAAATGTTATTCACCCAGTACTACGAATACCAAATGTGCCTAAATGGGACAAAAAAAGGTATCCCATCCAGTAGAAATGAATTGTTGGTAACCTCGGAGGTAGTGTAAAAATCTTGCTCTAAGTTACCCCACTAAATGATAAAACAACAGCCTTTATCATGTCCAACTTCTGAACCAAACAGGGTAGTTGCTATCCTTCCACATATATCTGTTTCACTTATAATTGTGTTTTCAAGTATAAAATAGAGGAAAAGTCAAAATTGTTGCTATAGAGGGACTTTGACATTAGAAAGGGCACATTGATTATTCGGGAACAAAGAAAGGGCAGTGCAATGGAAAAGTCTACACAGCAGGGTCTAACTATTTGTCAGTCAAGACAGTCAATACTGAAATAGCAGGGGTCTCTGTAACGCTCACGGGTTAAGGTGAAGTCACAGTCTGAAGGGCTAGAAATACAGGAGTGACATAGGGAGTCATTAAATAGTTAGACATGAAGGGGGGGTTGCAATCATTCCTGACTTTCAGAAGGAAATATGAACTTATAAGGAAATATGCACTAAACAAAATAGGAATACACATCAAAGCGCTGTAAAGATGTTGGTATGCTAAGCAGCCATTGTGGTCCGAGACAAAGGAAAAATGTATGCAAAGGAACGGTGACTACCAATGAGTGCAATTGTAGATTATAATGGCCCGCATGCAGCAAAAACACAGTGCACAGGCTGCAAAGACAAAGACTTATCTGAAATTCATCATACCAAATGGCTCATTTTCTCACTTACACCCACACACGCATCCATATATTCACAGCCCAATTATCCATCATTGCAGGAAAAGAAGACGGATAACATAAGTTTATTCCTTGCTACTCGTACCAAATCCTGTGCACACTGTGCCAATAAGGACACAGGGAATCTACAAAATCTGAGACTGGACAGTAACTAACTCCATGGATTCCTCCTACTGCAAAATGTCTGGCGCCCAAAAGGAACAGAAGACATTAGCCCGTTAAACAAGGTCGTAATTAGGGTGAGATTCAATTAGCCGTGAAGTGTCTCCAGAACGCGAGGTGTCTCCACTCATTTCTCCTCGCACACCATAGAAGTGAGAGGAAAAATGAGCGGAGATTTCTACCGTAATTGCCGGCAATGTGCGCGATGCGATGTCCACACGCCACATTACCGCCAATTAAATATCCACGCTAGAGTCTGTGTTACCTAAGACAGTCACATAAAAGTGCCCAAAGTAGTCAACGTAAAATACTTTTTCCCCAATTTGAGGTTGAACAGACCAATGGACGAATAATGCAAAATAATCATATTTTCTCTGCTAAATATTATTTTTGACTACAGTTATTTTACAGTTTTGCTATAACTGCTACAAACTGAAAAATTTACATTATTTTCTTCTTGATGTTACTATTACAATAGACACCTTTAAATATATTTTTGAAGTTTATGATTCTTGTAACGGATATGCTTGTACAATACAAAGCTCAAACTGACAAAGACAAATGGTAAAGAAAAACTATAACTAAAGCTGTAAAAAATCACAACATAATATAATATGAAACAAGTTGCTTGTATGATATGTATGTATTGTTACTATATCTAGGATTTATTGCAATTCAATGAGGGAAATTTATGTAAACTGTTGCACAGGTAATGGTGTAGAAAAAAAGAGTTGTTACATACAATAAACCTTATATACTTCAAGGGCTACATGTATGGCTCTCTAACCTTCCAAATGGCTGCATATTAATTTAATATCAAAAATAAAAAACACCCTGAAAATTACCTCTGCACACCCATATCACTCATCCCAAAATGTCCCCACATACCCTACACTTGCACCAAAATTCCAGCACGTGCCGCTCAGACCTCTAATATGCTTCAAAATAGCAGATCTTTATTTGTCACATAATGACCCACATGCACTTAGGCTTTCATAAGCCCTCAACATGCCGCTCAGACTTCCTCACATGCATCCAAATGCCCCTCAGACCTCACCACATGCCCCTCAAACCTCCCCACATTCCCCCAGTACTTGCCTCATGTCCCTCAGACCTACCCACATGCCCCTCAGGCCACTCCCCATGCCCTTATATACAATCAGACCTCTCCATATGCTCAACAGACCACCCCCACATGCCCATCAGACCTCCCCACATACCACTCTAAGGACATGCCTTCTCACACCTTCACCACATGCCCTCTCACACCTCCCCCACATGCCCTCTCACACCTCCCCCACATGCCATCTCACACCTCCTTCATATGCCTTCTCACACCTCCCCTACATGATTTCTCACACCTCCCCCCATGCCTTCTCACACCTCCCCCACATGCCTTCTCACACCTCCCCAACATGCTTTCTCACACCTCCCCCACATGCCTTCTTGCACCTCCCCCACATGCCTTCTCACACCTCCCCCACATGCTTTCTCACACCTCCTTCACATGCTTTCTCACACCTCCCCCACATGCTTTCTCTCACCTCCCCAACATATCTTCTCGCACCTTCCCCACATGTCTTCTCACACCTCCCCCACATGCTTTCTCTCACCTCCCCAACATATCTTCTCGCACCTTCCCCACATGTCTTCTCACACCTCCCCCACATGCCTTCTTGCACCTCCCCCACAAGCCTTCTCACACCTTTGCCACAAGCCTTCTCACACCTCCTTCACATGTCTTCTCACACCTCCCCCACATGCTTTCTCACACCTCCTTCACATGCTTTCTCACACCTCCCCCACATGCTTTCTCTCACCTCCCCAACATATCTTCTCGCACCTTCCCCACATGTCTTCTCACACCTCTCCCACATGCTTTCTCACACCTCCCCACATGCTTTCTCACTCCTCCCCCATATGCCTTCTTGCACCTCCCCCACGTGCCTTCTCACACCTTTTCCACAAGCCTTCTCACTCCTCCCCCACATGCTTTCTCACACCTCACCTACATAACTTCTCACTCCTCCCCCACATGCCTTCTCACACCTCCCCACATGCCTTCTCACACCTCCCCACATGCTTTCTCACACATTTGCCCCCAAACTTTCTCACATCTCCTCCACATGCCTTCTCACACCTCCCCAACATGCTTTCTCACACCTCCCCTACATGCCTTCTTGCACCTCCCCCACATGCCTTCTCACACCTTCCCCACATGCCTTCTCACTCCTCCCCCACATGCTTTCTCACACCTCCCCAACATATCTTCTCACACCTCCCCCACATGCCTTCTCACACCTCCCCAACATATCTTCTCACACCTCCCCACATGCTTTCTCACACCTCCCCCACATGCTTTCTCACACCTCCCCCACATGCTTTCTCACACCTCCCCAACATATCTTCTCACACCTCCCCACATGCTTTCTCACACCTCCCCCACATGCTTTCTCACACCTCCCCAACATATCTTCTCAAACCTCCCCCACATGCTTTCTCACACCTCCCCAACATATCTTCTCAAACCTCCCCCACATGCTTTCTCACACCTCCCCAACATATCTTCTCACACCTCCCCACATGCCTTCTCACACCTCCCCACATGCTTTCTCACACCTCCCCAACATATCTTCTCACACCTCCTCCACATGCCTTCTCACTCCTCCACCACGAGCCTTCTCACACCCACCCCACATGCCTTCTCACACCTCCCCCACATGCCTTCTCACACCTCCCCTACATGGCTGCCCTCCTCCAGTCTTATTCTTTAAATAGATTTGAACTCCAAAGTCAGCTTCTGATCAGTTGCTAGGGGTAACAAGATCTTTCCTACACAGCTATCTATAAAACAGTTTTTATAAATGTCCCCCACAGTCTGTTATGCTGCTACTATGGAACACACTCCAATGTGACACAATTTTTTGCATTGAGACATTTTAAAAATACTACACTATCACTACTAATCATCATTCAAAGGAACATAGCCTAGCAGGCACCTGTATGTCTTTTATGTACATGTTTTTTTTATTATATGTTTCAGACACAAGCTCTTCAGACATTGGGGTATATTTACTAATTTGTAGGTTAAAAACAAATGGAGATGTTGTCTATAGATAGCAACCAATCAAATTCTAGTTATCTTTTATTTAGTACATTCTACAAAATGACAGCTAGAAAATGATTGGGTGCTATAGGCAACATCTCCACCTTTTCAAACCTGCAGTTTAGTAAATATATCCCATTGTCTTTTATTGGGAGCATGAAGGCCTCCATTTTTCTTTTTACACCTCAATCCATGCACAGCAAGAAGTATATTATGTACACATGTGGTTTATTAAATTATGGCATGTGCAATTATAAATATTAGAGCTTATTTAATAAAACAGTGTAACTAAAACATTTGTGATGTAACCCTTAGGGGTCAATCGGATATTAGCTTTCGTTAGTCTGATTACACTACATTACTAAAGACTGATTATTTTATGGACAGCTTCTGGCTCAAAGCTGACATAGGTGGGGAGGGTGCGGATGGCACAGTGAAAGTAAATGTTTGATTGGTTGCTACGGGTTACAACAGCCCTGTACTATTTGCACCATGACTTTGGTGTGTGATTTAAAGAAAAATATAAGCTCAAACCTGAAGAAATGAGTAAGTCCTGTAAATGAAACATGGTAAAAGTAGCTGAAGGGTAGCGCTGGTCTACAATGCTGCACAAGGACCCCTTATATATAACAAAATAATGATGTAGTTCTGTATTCTGTGATTGCTGGAGCTGGGAAATCTATGCTGCATAGAGGATGTGTAATGGGTGTTCGATGTTCCAATAGCCCCTGTAAACACTCTATTAATCTCTTTACTGCATTACTGAAGAGAACAGGCAATTCTTTATTTATTTACAAGACAGTAATATATACCTATAAACAAGAATGAGTATATGCAAGTTTTCTCTGATCTGTCCCAGCTCACAATTCCCCCACTGGGATTAATTTAGTGCAGGTTGGTGAGATTTCACTGCTGTTATACAATTCACAGCATTCCTGAATTGTAAGCTCTATAATCAGAAGAATGACTGTTAACCTGTACAGAGGAGAATAGATACTTAATGCAATCACTGCACTGACTGATGCCATTTCTCATTTCCGCAACCATTAAACTGTTCATATGTCCTGCGCTCATCACTCATCTATATGTTATGAGAAGGTGTCTAGCTCCTACCAAAAACAATCTAAGCTCTACAAGCCAACCTCAGCTGAGATAACAAGGACAGACCTTGTGGAACAGGCATACAATTATATATGAGGTGCATAAGAAGACAGTGATATAAGATTCAGCTTGTAGAACTTCTACGCCGCGGATTCCTGCATTATATACATGAAACTAAACCACACTGTACCTCTAATGTGACATGGGATATGCAGTTACTAAGATACTTACTTTAAGTAACACATTAATTGTCCAAAACAAATGTTATGAATGATCTCATTCAGAAAATGTATTACATTAGAGTACCATTACAGTCATTTACAATGTTGCAGCTATGTTAATTACATTATTGTGCTAAATGGTAACTGTTGCAATGGGAGAAAAACTGACTGACTGATGGCCAGGGTGTTTAGTAACAATGGAAACAGTCGTTGTAGACTGAGCATGTGTGTTAATGCCAAAAATACTAGGAGATTAATAAAAAAAAAATACTTGGGGGTAAATTTATCAAGCTGTGAGTTTCCAACGGGTTTGAAAAGTGGAGATATTGCCTATAGCAGCCAATCAGATTCTAGCTGTCCTTTTGTAGAATGTACTAAATAAATTATAACTAGAATCTGATTGGTTTTATAGGCAACATCTCCACTTTTCAAACCTGCCTGAAACTCACAGCTTGATAAATTTACCCCTTTGAAAATTCACCCCACTATCAACACATGAGAGTACCGTCTGTAAGCTTACTGTATATACATAATATACATCAACTTAAATTATATATATATATATATATATATATATATATATATATATATACACACACACACACACATATATAGATATATATATATAGATAGCTAGATAGATATAGAGATAGAGATAGATGTAGAGATAGATAGATAGATAGATAGATAGATAGATAGATAGATAGATAGATAGATAGATAGATAGATAGATGTATTCAGACTTTCAGAGTTAGTAATGTGGCAGGTCCCTCAAGTTTAACCTTTCATAAATTGTGATTGTGTTCACTGTGCTTCAGTAAAAATATAGTTATAACTTAGCGCTTTCATATATTACTGATCCTGCTGTAATATAAAATGGGTACAGAATGCAATCATCACATTTTAAAGTTGTCTGTACAGCAATCGATGCTAAACTAAGTGGCAAAACAATTGATTCATTTGCAGAATATGAGATGAGTATATCAGATGAGTACAGATGAAACAAAATAGGAACATATGGTGACATTTTGTAAGAGTATAAACTGAAGAAGATTGAGTGTTTATAGCGTTCTGGCTTAACCTTTTCAAGGTTTCAAATGTGCACTTGATGCTAGTATAGTCTCAAAAGTTGGGACAGTATGCTATGAAAGTATTATTTGTACAATAATATCATCATAATTGCCACATTACCTCCTTTACTAGTGAGGGCAGTCTTGAATCGCCAAATATTTGCCCACTGGGGATGAGGCAAGGATTAGAAGAGGCCAGAGGAGAAGTTGTAATATCTGGTGCATGGGGTTAGTACAAGCAAGGGCTCAAATTATAATTGCAGTCCTTAACAGATTTACAATATGTTACTGCTAAGGGAAATAAGTAATCTTCAGATTCTGTAGATATTTCAGTACATCATTGGCCCTGCCCTATCAGTGCACTCATTCATTGCACAGCAGCTCTGCAAATCTATCACTCATTCTCTGCCTGCTTAGAAGGTGGAGCTCCTCCCAGTGGCAGATCCAGGGGGGAATGATCGGGGCAATTGCCCTCCCAGCAGCACAAGCATATATTTTAAACTGTCAAGACGCCGATGGAAGTGGGCGGGGTCAATCGGGACCAGCCAATCAGAATAAAGGGGGATGTGACTATGCTAAATCCTCCCCCGCCTAAAAATAAAGCTTGGGTCCGCCCCTGGCTCCTCCCACCTAACATGCTAACCTGCTGCAGAGGAATGAGAGATACTGTAGCTTGGTGGATAAACTCAGTTTAGAATAAATACAGTATTTTCATGTATATTACTCAGACTAGTAATACACTGCTATAAATTAACATCCAATAGTGGCTTTACTTGCTCTATTAAGTTTCCCTACCACCTACAAAAACATGGCAGTGCATGACTCAATGCTCTAGCCAGAGCCCATGCAGCCATTTTTCCATGGGCTCTGCTGGTTCTTTAATACAGAAGCAGCACATCAACTTAGTTTGCCAACTATAGATGACAGTAGAGGGGTGGTTTGAGTGAGAAGACCAATCACAAGCTGCGGTCTCAGTATCGCACCCCCTCCCCTGGTTTCAATCAGGGATGTAGGACAAGCGGAATAGCCCCAGGAAAAATAGGTACTAATGGTAAAGTAGTTGGTACTCATTCTGTTTCAAGAAGAGAAAAATGTTCTGCCTGGCATCATAATCACACCATTTTAAGAAACTGATAAAAATATCCAGTAAAATTGCTGACTTTATTTCACTTGCATTTATTCCCCTTTAAAATACAATTTGGACAGCTTGTTAATTGCAGTGTGAACACTGCATAAAAATAGAGTGCATGATCTGAATAGTAACCCTTTGCTGAGTCATGTTCTGTCCATCAGCAACCTCTGTATATCCTGTGGGTTTGATCCCTATTGTTTTAGCTATACATATCTGCACCAGATTTCTTATTCTGGGGTGATACTGCTTGGTACTCTGCATGATGTACTTGTGCAACTAGCATAAGCTTAAAGTGTACTGGTTACCTACACAGTGAAGGCAGACACTCTATGAGCTGAGCCAATTTTCAGCCTATCAATTCACTGGGAACTAGTGACATCATGAACACACCAAGTACCAAGCCTTATCATTGGTTCCTAGTAAATTTATAGTTACAATTTTGGTTTAGCCTACACTGCTGCTACAGGGTGTAGGTAATGGGAACACTTTAAATACATTAATGTCTAAGCTCTGCCTACCTTAGTCTCTGACTGGTAGGGTTACAGGAGACCCAGGCATCTAGTGATGAAGATCACCAGATCACCGTTTGTAAGATATTTTCTTAGGTGTTAATGAACGCTATCCAATTTTCAGTTCATCCCCGAAAAAATGACAAATATTCATAAGCTGTGGAGGCTTCACTGTTGAATAGGCTACAACACCTAACCAACTAACTAGTTGGCTTTTATTCACTGCAGTATTGAAAATCGGGGGCTCTTGACATCTCTATATATGCCAATGGATGTGACAGTAGATTCTATTTGGATGCTAAATCTACCTACAAGAGTTAAAAGGGTCTAACAGCAGATGCAGGTATAGGAGTAGAGGATGCTGATTTAAGGCAGACTATTGCATTCACATATGATACCGAAGTAATCTGTTAAATATTCTAGAACATTCAGTGTATTTCTTGGTTCAGCAACTGTGAAACTTCCCCTTTGCAGAATCGCACCTTCTAGATGCGAGAAACAATATTTAACAGTCTTACTTTTCTTGGCTACTAATTAAACACTCTCACTTCCTATTCCAATGAGAATGATTCTTATGACTGCTGAGCTTTTCAATGTTATGGATCAACCCGCTATATTGTTCATTCCTTTATAGTCATTACTGTGACCTGAATTCTAGACTTGCAATTCCACAGAAAAAGCTAAACATTTTCCTGTATGGGTGTAAGATTAGTGGGCGCCAGCATTGATGTGATAAATGATTCCCTCCAGCGCTAGAGCGGATTGTAGTGGACTACGCGTCAATGAATCTGGGCCTTCAGGCATCAAATGCAGTAATAAGACTCCTTTATTTGGCTTAATGTCTGATTCTTATTTATATATTTTCCCAAAAGCCAAGTCCTAGCAGAGTCATTATAAAAACTGTAAAGTCTTTCAGAATAAATCATTTTTATACCTCTGAAATCTACAGCTACAGCTCAAAAACATACAGAATGTATCTAAACAAACGAATACAAGAACATATTAAGATAGATCAAAAGTCATGTAAATTAGTTACACATACATGACTTTAATGACATTGCGACCTTACCCTTAAGCCTAGTGACAATTGAACCTTTAGACTGTATCTGCACTGTTGTGCCAGAGATCCAGCGTTTATACTGTCAGCTATGTGCAGATAGATGGACGCTCAAAGCCTCGGTGTATCAGCAGCCTAAAGCACAATAACCAATTATTATTATTTTATTTGTTGAGCAAAATTAATAACTGAACATTGCAATGTATATGTATTTTAAAAGAAACAAAGGGCCTAATTTATAGTTGGACCTAACTGTACACCAGACATATGTGCTATAACACACTAGAGTGGGAGAAAGCCGCTCTGATTGGTTAGTAGCAGCTGCACCCCACATCTAACCGCAATAAAGTACATTGATATATTGACAATCATTGTGACTAGACTAGTGAAGCAAACCCAAATACCACCATACTTGTTCATCCAACCGCAATATCTGCAATAAGCCCAGGCTATGAGCAAGGGTGGTTAGATCACGTGTGTGTGTGGGTTTTAACACAATAATCAATCATCATCATCACCAGAACAGATCTTGCATCATAGGTCGAGGCCCATAAGAGATATGCCCCCTGACCTGTGATTGTGCTGCATTAGGTGAACATGCCCTTACTGAACTTGCCCTACGCTTGAGCATGCATTATTTTCTCTGCATGCAAAAAAAGTTTGCATTTGCAGCCATTGCAGTGCAACGTGGCTTGCTGGGTTGTAAACTCTACATCCAGGCAAAATTTGCACCTGTCCCTAAATCAGCCCCTGTTTGTAATAAAATAACTTAGGAAATACATTGCAACATTCATTTGTGCTCCATTTTATGAAACAAATGTAAAAATCATATTTCAATGGGAGTTTTGCTTTAACAATCAAAGATTTTATAATCTTGCGAGAATAACTTGGTGAGGAAGGTGTAATGAGGGAGTGCAATAACCGTGTACATGTATGTGCTAACTAAGTGCTAAAAAACAAACTGCTAATCAGCACCTAAAATTCTGTAATCAAGTCTGCAATGGTGCAACAATGTGATTTCATCATGAGGATGAGGATAGGCATTATTAATAAGCACCAACATAAAGACAGAATCCTTATGGAAATTATATTTTTTGTAGGAGATAATATCTATAACAAAGAACTATTAAGTAGTGCAGTATATAGGACCTATAGCAACAACCATTTGCATCCACATTTCTCTTCTTTGAACTGCTAAAGGTTCTACAGACTGACCAACCATTGTATAAAAAATATACTAAGCTGATTACTGTACACAATTCAAACCAGTTGAAAGATGATATCACTGTGTGTGGGGTTATTGTCTGACCCAGATGGGCAAATAGCAATGTAAAGTGCTGCAATCTGGTTATTATGCCTGTTAATCTGAATGAACCGATCACAACAATTTGGTTATTAATATGTATATGCAGAAACCTCACTTATCCATGGGTTTGACCATCATGTGAAACACTATGAAGGTGTGACCTATTACCCAGTAAAATTTTTATCTTGTTTATTTATTAAACACATATTGCTATGCCTTTCTTTTTATATATACTTTACGTCTTTTTTTTTTTTTTGCTTGTTTTTAAAACTACATAGCAAAAAAAAGACACCTAATTGTTGGTTGGGTCTAGATAGTGTTTTAACCTAGCTTGCTAGGTTATTTTCTGTCATCCAAGACTTCTACAGTAAGAGACTCACCTGATGAAGTCTTGGATAACGAAATACATTGGGGGCGTGGCTTTGGTGCAAACATTAAAGTCTCCTCCTTTCTCTGCTCGGAGGTTTATGGAAGACATTTGGGGGTATAGTTACTAAACTGCGGGTTTGAAAAAGTGGAGATGCTGCCTGTAGCAACCAATCAAATTCTAGCTTACATTTAATTAGTGCATTCTATAGAATTACAGCAAGATTCTGATTGGTTGCTACAGGCAATATCTCCACTTTTTCAAACCTGCAGTTTAGTAAATATACCCCTTGATCTTGTCAAGCAAAATAGGCACACAATAGCAGAATGTGTACTACTGAGATAAGGGATATTTAATGCTATCTGATAAGTGTCAAATTGATTGGTTTATATGAGATAAAAGAAATGAATTTTACCATGGAAGCACCCCCTTGTCTTCACTTGTCTTTTAAGCCCAGTTTGATATGTGGAGACTGGAACCTTAAAGGTTCCAGAGTGGAGACTGGAACCTGTAGAAAGTGGTCCAGGTCTTATACTGTTACCCCTATATTGGGGGCGAATACATATATAGTTCTGGAAAATTTATTTTTTATTTTGAGGAAACTTTAGACACAATTTCTGGGACTTATGGAGTGATATTGTTTGTTATGTATACATTTGTTATTTCACATCTATAACATAATTATTTTGCATTTATACTTTTACATATATGTATATCTAAAAGTTGCACCATATATTTTCCTTTATCTATGGAAGGCACGCTATTCAATCATCTACTAGTTAGATGAGGGGTTTATAAGTCCACCCTCACTCACCCTGAGGTCTGATGATCGCATGGCATGCCCGTTCCCCCAGATCCAGCAGGAAGGGTGAATGGCAAAATATAACACCCTCATCCAACTCTCTTTTTTTACTATAGAGCTTGCAATCTATAGATATCTTTAATATTACAGTTTGTCGCTATCAGTTCTGCATGCAAGGTAAAAAAAGGAATAGTGCACCCATGTAAATGACTAGGCACTGCATATTAGCAGTTATACTAAACAGCTTTCAAGCTCTTGGAATGAAATAATTATGTGAGGGGTTTTTGAGTCTCTTTCCCCCACCATGGGGTCTAGTGGATGGTTTCACCATAGTCTGGTGGGAGTTAAATGGCATCTACTGGTTAAACTAGAGTCCAGAGTACAGGTATTACATGTAAATCAAGAGCTTGCAATCACACATACACAGATGCACACAGGCAGTCATATTAGTAGGTTTAAAATAATTTGCTATTATATCCAAAACCGGAACTTTGGAAGACAGAAAAT
This sequence comes from Mixophyes fleayi, assembly GCF_038048845.1. Classification (NCBI taxonomy): domain Eukaryota; kingdom Metazoa; phylum Chordata; class Amphibia; order Anura; family Limnodynastidae; genus Mixophyes; species Mixophyes fleayi. Next base: position 29,716,243 of record NC_134409.1, read on the forward strand.
GTTCAACATTAAATTGTCCCTTTTGTTCCTATATTCGGCAGGGAGCCCTCTTAGGTGATTCTGTATCAGCTCAACATGTCTTCTACTATTTGAGATCTAGCATGTCCCGCTCACAAAATTAAGAAGTGGAACATGATTTAATAGATGCAGTCTTAATAAAAGGGCCCTTGTTTTTTAAGCTTGAAAAGTTGATCTACGTATGCGAAGTCCATAACAAATTATTAAGATAAATAGAATTTGTAGATTAGTCATACTGTCAAACATAACAGGACTCTGTGGATCTAGTTGTAAGTCAGGAAAGCAAAAGAATAGACTCACAAGATAATTGTAATGACTCTTACAACCTGTCATGTAGTCTTCAAACCAGATTGTAATTACGCCTATGAAGTGTGCTCAAATATTTGCTCACATTTCCAAGGGAATTCTTGCATACAAAACAGCTTTAGACAGTGCATAGAAAATAATAAAATAATGCAAAGACAACCACTATTGAAAAAAAAATTGAATTCATCTCTGTTTTAAAATTGCTACTGTACGTTCATGATTTTATAATATTAAAATGTATTAATTGCCTGCACACATTGGGGACAGACAGTTTGTGGGTTGAACCAATGAGGTTGCTTCAGAAAAGACATGAACTCCTAGTAAACTCATGAATATTTGTTAAGTCCACAATTGGTTTCTAGCAATAAGTCTCATTTAAGTACAAAAGTGCAAATGCATCACGTGCCTACATTAGCACAAATGCGCTTCATTTTACAGCAGTCCACGTGGATAAGCTGGTCAAAATGCTCCTGGTGGCCTAGTGGTTAGCACTTCTGCCTTACAGCACTGGGGTCATGAGTTCAATTCCCAACCATGTCCTTATCTGTGTGGAGTTTGTATGTTCTCCCTGTTTGCGTGGGTTTCCTCGGGGTGCTCCCATTTCCTCCCACACTCCAAAAACATACTAGTAGGTTAATTGGTTATTAGGGAATTTAGACTGTAAACTCCAATGGGGCAGGGACTGATGTGAATGAGTTCTCTGTACAACGCTGCAGAATAAGTGGCGCTATATAAATAAATGATGATGATGATAGTTCTGCACTTAAGTGGAAACTATCTTTTGATTTGTGGGATTGGATTATTTAAATAGGTTTTTGTGGCCATACAGGCATTCCTTGTTTTATAGATGGGATGGATGTTTTTATTAACAATACTATATCAACTTCTGCTATTCTATATTTCCCTTGTATATCTGAAGCTAATTATACTCACATATTTGTGATACTGTTGGATTAAAGAATCATGAGAGTTCTCCACCACTATCCTGGTGCCATGAAATTGTCTGCTTCATCTTTCATTCAGATCTTCAGGAAGACCTATCTACATCAGGTTATTTGATAAGTGATTATCAAGTACCTTATCTGGTATGTGGTTTGGTTGTCTTGTGACTTAATTCACCATAGGACACCTGCTGCTTTCTCTGTACGTTCCACATTGAATTTCACCCCGATAGCAACTTTTTAGATATTTATACTTTTGTTCTTTGTTAATTGATATCCTGTGATGGTGTTTTACTTACTGCCCTGAGGTTTCCACATACCTTTAATTTATGCCTATTAGTTCTTTTCTTCTATATACATATGCATTAAGCAAAGTAAAGTTTAAATCTATTCAAAGTTTTTGGGTGGAATATCATAAGTTAAATATGAATTGAGCATATTACTTATCCGAGTTTCAATGTTATTCCCATTTTGTAGACCCCCAGATGTCTTCTGCAACACACTGATGCCCTCCTCGCACCCACTGAGGTAAGATTTTTCACACGGCTGCCGCTGATTGTGTGCATAGAATTGGTATAAGTAGGCGCTGCGCATGCAGCCTATGGGTGTGTGACATTGACCCATGCAGTCACTTTCCCCTGTCCTATAAATGGCTGAGATGAGACCAGCGCCCATTTTGTGCCCACAAGCGTATCCAACGTTGAGGCCCCAAGAGAGACCTTGGGTACTTTGTACGTGTCCACTCCCTCCTGACATTCCTGCTTTTCCTTACAGACGATGTGCTGTTGATTGACAACATGCTGTCAGAAGGGCCACTGGCCCGTGGCAGACATGAGGTGGACCACTGTATCAGGTTTAATGCCAGACCACATATAAGTAATATCTGAATTTTGATTTTTCTTTGAGCTATACTTTAAGTTCATTACCTCCTCCTACTCCCATCTCCAAGACATCTTCAGGTAGGCTCAGTAACTATGGAGCTCCTTGACTCATCCTACCAGAATCAGAACCCACAGTATCTCTCAAAACGCAACTCTTCATGCTTGTCTAACTTACCCCTTAAACCCTCACATCTACTTCCTGCCTCATCCTTTCACCACATTCACTTTTGTCTCATTTGCACCTACTGTCTATCATTACCCCCTCCTGCTAAAATGTAAGCGGTCATGGGCAGGGGCCTATTTCCCTCATAAGACTTTGTTGCCACGTCTTGAGCTGCATCCTCCACTACCTCATGCTAATATTGCTAAATCATGACCATCCATCTAGACATTACTATCCTTAATTTTATTCATGTCACTGTTATTAGCTGTCATTATATCTATTGTACTAATTTTTGTCATATCTGTACGGGATGTGGTCAGATTTCCGACAATGGAAATGTCGACAGTCAACCCGACGACATGAAAATGTTGGCAGGCGAAATGCCGACACTTCCATTCTGGTGACAGCTTCAAAATGTTGACAGTGCCCCCATTAAAAGACCAATGCCGGGGAAGTCCGACGGTTGTAGTCACCAGACCCGCCGGCATTGGTCTTTCCATTTCAGCACTGTAATTGTCAACATTCTGAATGTCAACAATCACACTGTCAACATTTTGAAGCTGTCACCAGAATGGAAGTGTCGGCATTTAGCCTGACCCCATTTTCATGTCGACAGGTTAAGTGCCGACATTTCCATCGTCTATATTTCGTACCCAACCCATCTGTAAGATGACTGCTCTGTGTTACATGCAGTGTTACATTTTCTTTAAAGCACATGGTTATTGTTCATGGATATGCAGATATAAAAGTAGTGGACATTTTTTGATCTTTAAACTAATAAGAGGATTGCAGAAAAATTTAGATGAAATATTAACAGATGGAAGCGTCCAACATCATATGGTATAGAGTTTCTAAACATGCAGAAAAGATGTCACACAGGAAACAACACAGATATGTAAATCACTATATTGAACACCAACTGAGCTCAAACAAGCGTAATTAAAACATAATTAACACATTTGGTCAAAAGGAGTCTTATGCATTTAGCTATGCAAATCTTATCAAAATTGTATTTATGCATATAAAGTGTTTTCTGATTACTGCTAATTCAAGTCAATGGAACCCTTGATAAAAAAAAATGCTTCACATGTACTTCATAAACACCCCAAAAGGCTTAAAAAGTTCACATGGTCTTATCTGTGTGGAGTTTGTATGTTCTCCCCGTGCTTGCGTGGGTTTCCTCCGGGTGCTCCGGTTTCCTCCCACACTCCAAAAACATACTAGCAGGTTATTTGGCTGCTAGTATGTTTTTGGTCTTAGTCTCTCTCAGCCTGTCTGTGTGTATGTTAGGGGATTTAGACTGTAAGCTCCAACAATTTATTTATATAGCACCACTAATTTCGCAGAGCTGTAGAGAGAACTCACTCATATCAGTCGCTGCCCCATTGGGGCTTACAGTCTAAATTCCCTAACACACACACACACAGACAGACACATAGACTAGGGTCAATTTGTTAGCAGCCAATTTAACCTACCAGTATGTTTTTGGAGTGTAGGAAAATACCGGAGCACCACGCAAACACAGGTAGAACATACAAACTCCTCACAGATAAGGCCATGGTCGGGAATTGAACTCATGACCCCAGTGCTGTAAAGCAGAAGTGCTAACCACTTAGCCACCGTCCCTGTCCTCCAATGGGGCATGGACTGATGTGAGTGTGTTCTCGGTTCAACGTTGTGTAGATAGTGGCGCTATAAAAATAGATGATGATGATGATGCTGTTATAAAGTGTTTTTCAGGATCCTTTTAGTTCCTAGTGAATAGATAGGCTACATTCCAAGTAATGGAAATGGTTCCCTTCACTGTATGCAACATAAAGTAGAGGCTGTGCTTAATGCCCGTAATCAGACATTCGCCTAAAATACAATGCTGGCCTGAAAGTAAGTTCCTCCCACCCATTACCAATAAATGTTGGGATGATGTATAAAAACTGATATTTTTCATAAGCTTTAGGAACTGCATAAGAAATAATAATATTATGCAAAGCCAACCAGCATTGAAAGAACATCTCTTTTAATTAAGGTATGTTGTACATTCAAGATTTTAAAGTATTAAAATGTATTATATGCCTGTAAGCAGTGGGGACAGACATGTAGAACTATTAGTACTGCAGGGAACATTACAAATGTGACCGGGTCATGTTTAAAGAAAGAGGTATTGTGTGTAAGCTAAATCCCTATGAAATGAAATCATTATATGAATACATGCCTAGGACATTTGTGAATTGTAGTAAATAGAGGTAGGCAATGATGTCTGTTTATGTCCATGCCCCTTACGGTCTGCTTCCGGTACAACAAAGAGCAAACCCACAACATGTCCTCATTCCAGGCTCTGGAACTGCTCCTATAAAAGCATATTGCGCGAATTTGTGGATACGGCTGATGGAAAGACTAAGACCACACGTCAAAGTCCAGCCTACTACACATTTAGGACCATATCCTCAGTTCATCTTTAGCCCTAATTATGTCTTAAATAAGTATGGCGAGTAAGGGGAAGTCAGAAGTGTCTTTATTACATGTCTCCCCATTGTACATTTTAACGCTTTTATTAATTTGCTAACAAAGTACTGGAAGATGTCAATGACATTTCAATGACATCACAGGCAAATTGTCTGCCATGTATCTGTATAGAATCATAGATCACCTATTCCCCTGATCATACCCAGGGGCGGATCTAGAAAACTGGTGTACCCGGGGCGATATAGGGGGGGGGGGGGGGGGGGGGGCGATTTAGGGGGGGGGGGGGGTAGCGATTTAGGCCCCGCCCCTTTCTAACTTTAAAACAAACACAATCAGAGCAGCCTGGCAGCACACTGTCCCTGCCTGTCACGGCTGGACGGAACTGCACATACTGTGCAGCCGTCGGCAGCAAGTGTCTGCTAGGGGGGGGGGGGCGATCGGCCCGATCGCCCCCCCCCCCCTGGATCCGCCACTGATCATACCTTCATTTTCTTGGTGATAAACACTTCCAACCGTGTGTTTTATAAGCTGGAACATCAATTTTATCAAACACTTCTTTGCTTAGGCAACTTATTACTTGTAGTTTCCAATCAAGCAACATGGAATCTCCCTGTAGTTTCATGTTAATGATATTTCAAGTTTCAATATCAACAAGAATACTAGCAGGACAAAGAAAATTAAAGTAAACTTAGAGCTACTTATTCCATGGTTGTATCATTCAAATAGATTTTTCACTAAGCCATTTCAGATATAGTAAAAGATTATTCACCAGCAGCCTATCCTACTTGACATATGTTGATATAAGTGGAGGCTGTTTAACTATGTACAGTGTGGCTGCTTGTCCACAAAACATGCCCTTAACACTTATACCAACTGCAGATACCATGGGGCAGAAACATGTCAAACATTTCTGGTATTAAACATGAAGATCTGGCTAATTTTAAAAACCATTAGCATAATGCCTCATAGTGTGGTCATCAGCTAGACTTTAGACACGAGAAATGAACACAGGATTTGTGAGCACTTATTTTAGTAGAAATACATCTTCTCCAGCCAATCTCCAGTCTGGTGCCTTCTGCTCTGAAAAATATCTCAGCAATTCGCTATAAGCCTATAGCTAAACCTGCTAAGTAGTGCAAGATAAATTAAAAAAATACATCGTTTACAGCTCAATGCCAGATTTCCAAACTAAGGGAAACGGCAGGAGATCATTAACAATGCCTTTACTTTAACCAGCGTTCACTGTGATCCTAAGCATGTTAAGAATGCTTAACTTAAATTACTCAGTGATTACTGTTCTTTGTCTTTAGGTAAAGACACAGAGCAATTCCAAGCTATTTTTTGCCTTAATTTAGCTTGTTGTTGTTGTTAAAAGTACTTGAGGACATAAAGATCCCTGGTGTGTTGAGCGCAATTATTTATATACAGCATTAGTTCCTTTAAAATTCAGGCGGAAAGCGAAGGAATTTAGAAAATGGTGCATCTATAAATGGCTAAGTGAAACGTTTCTTACACTTCTGCCACCTACGGCAATATATCTGCATCCCCAGCTTGTTAAATGCTAATCTATTCTGATCAAGCTCAGCTTATTTTGCACAAGCGTGGTGTTATATGTCACACATAGGACCAAATAATAACAATATTTGTCCAGGCAAAAACTGTTAAGAAAATCAGCAAATTAGCTGCAAATAAAACCTATTGTAACAGTGTAGTGCATGCAGATACATATTGTTATATATATATATATATATATATATATATATATATATATATATATATATACATACATACATACATACACACAGTGGTCGAGGTGTAGGTGTATATGACGGTATGTCATACCGCCACACCTCCTACTGCCTTCATTGTAAGACTGTCAAATTCTGTTCACTCACATTACCATTACATGTTTCATAACACCACTTCTACACAGTGCTTTACTAAAGGAATGTAATATAGCCGTATAAGTGCAATACGATAAATGGAAGCATTATCCTGACAAAAGGAGATGAAGTCTAGAGCTTACATTTGGTTTGTAGCTACATACTGTGAAATAAGGTAGAGGTGTAAGTGTAGTAGATTATCATAGTAGTTGTCTGATCCTGACTTTTGAATGCTTCATTGAGTTGTGTGTTTGCGTTGGGATTAAAGGAAAGGAGCATAATACACAACAATGGGAGCGCTTTGTGTATTATTCTGCCAAACCATATATATATATATATATATATATATATAAATGTCTAGTGGCATGTGTTAGTCTGTCTGTGTGTGGAAAAAATAAAACCAAGCTGCAGCGCCACCTGCTGGGTGGAGTTATACACTGACCTACTAAATTATTAGTGTGTGTGGGAAAAAAAATTCAGAAAGGGCTGAAATTTGGTATACTAAGATGTTTTTAATTTGTTAATTTAATTTGTCAATTGTTAAAAGTGTTTATAAAGATTTTAAAAAAAGATAAATATATTTCTTGAAGGAGGAGTGACAGTTGGGAGTGGTTGGTGGTTGCCGGGGGTGACAGTGGGGAGTGGTTGGTGGTTGAGGCCTGGGCTATGGCCCAAATGCATGACAAGAACCTTTTTAACACCTTAAGTAGCTTGATTTGACTAGAATGCATGAGTATCATGCACGTGTTAACTTGTATATATATATATATATATATATATATATACACAACAGATACCCAATGCGGGGGCGCGTAACCCACTTCTGTGTACAGAATCACTATATAATGATAGACATTAATAGAGTAAACACAAAGTCCCAATTGCAGGAGGAAGCCAGTTCCAAAAACAGATGGTGAATCTGGAATATCTAAAAAAGAAAGGTAGAAGGAACAGGGCGCCACATAGTGTATTACCACAATAAAAAACAATACAAACAATGCTTGAGATGGATAGAGTGTGATAGAAATGGAGGCACACTGGAGATATATTAAAGATATATTGTGATTTTCAAATAATGATCAGAAAAGACACTTGTGCCAACACACTCATATCCCAGGTGTGATCACCACTAGTAATTATTAAGCGTACCAGATAAAAAAAACTTGTCAGGCATATCCAGAAAACTGCTGAGGTTTCCAATAATATTGGTTGTCTCCAAATCCTCGATAATAAGGGGAATCACTGGAAAACCACTTGAATCTCCGTGGCACAATAAAGTAGAGAAAACTAAAATAGTTTAATACTGTATGCAACAGAATTTATTTGATAAAAGTAAGTATCAAACTTACATAAAAACGTTCACAACCATGCACATAAAGGTATCTTTTAGGTGGTACTCATCTAGACAGCATGCATTCCCCGCAGGGTAGGTGACAATCAGTCCCAATGAATCTCCACAGTGGATCTCCTGCGTAAGTACCCTGATATCCTGCAGTGTGCAATAATTCTCAACGCGTTTCATCCAAACAATAACAAGGACCTTATCAGGAGGAAAATATAGGAATCATATATATATATATATATATATATATATATATATATATATATATTTTTGTTTGTTTGTTTATGATTTGTATATACTTTTGGAGGATGGTGGCACGTCCCCTCTATAAGGAGCTGACTTGTAATGTTGAGAATTTTAACTCTATAAGTGCCTAGGATATTAGTTTTGGTTTAAGGAGCAAAACTGTTTGTTATATTGTAAGTGAAAGAGGAATCAACAGGAAAGGGATGGAGAGGGAGGAGGGCTCATATCGGGAGAGAGCAGTAGAAGTGGTTACGAAGAGACATTGGAAGAAATTAGAACAGATATATAGGGAGGAGCATATTAGTGGAAGGACTTGAAAGTAAGCAGCAGTAATCTGTAGGTGATCCTAACCCTTACCAGGAGCCAGAAGAGGGAGGATATTTTGGGGCTGACCTGGGAGAACTCTGAAGCATGCTGCCAGCTGCAGAATTTTGGATAGCTTACAAAGCAAAGGGATGGGAGTCAGGGAGGCCTGCTTGTCATTGGTTATAGTAATAGGAGACCGTTAGGGTGTGAATTAGAGTTTTAGATGAAGAATTAAAGAAGAAAGAGTGGATCTTGGTGATATTATGAAAAAAAGTGGCAAATTTTTATCAGAATATTAATATAAGCAGAGAAAGAAATGGATAAGTGGAATGTCACACCTACAGTAGGTAACAGGGTATATGATAGTTGCATCGACTTAGATATCAAAGGGGGTCAGGCTTTCAAGGAAGTAGGTGGATCTCAGTTTTAGACACGCTACATTTTAGCCCTCCAGGAGTATATGGTTGCTAAGCATTGAGAGATTTAAGACTTTCAGGTGTGAGATTAAGAGTAGACAGATACCTGCATATCACCTGCATTTAAAAAAAACAGCAAGAAAAAGTCGCATTTAATTGTTAATAAATTAGTTCACAATACTTAGAACTGCTGAAAATAAATATTTTACAATATAAGGCATTAATTAGTATATTTAAGAGAGGGTGGAATGTACTGCATATGTCTGCATACAGCTAGCTCGACAATCCTTATGCGATGACATTATTCCGGTATAGTGATAAGCCATAAACTGCCTTTTACTCTGCAACTATTGGACTGGACACACAATGTGGTATTTAGGTATAATAATTAATATTATTACTGGATAGTCGTGGATAAAGCTGCAGTACTACAGAGTATTGGATAAAACTCTCCAGAGATTACAGACATGTATGGAGGGCTGCAATGGTGTGTGGAGCTAATGAGATAAAACTGTGCAGCATTACCCAGAAATGTATTAGACATGGAAGCAGCCATGACCAATGGCAGCTGTATGTGGCAATGAGTCTTAAACATCAGTTAGTGGTTTCTTCAGAGGTGAAATAGATAAGCTGTAGGATAAAGCCGTAGGGAGAGTGTGACAACAAATAATTCACTGGAAATGCTGATCTTATAAGAAAGATTGTTACAACACTATTCCCCTCATGAGTTCCACCTTCACTATCAAAGTGATTGTCAAATCCTTTCCTTAATTATCTCAAAAAGAAGGGACTATAAGGACACTCCTACTTAAAGCACAAGATCTGACCATTATCATCCTAGGCCAGTGTTGGCTAACCTGTGACACTCCAGGTGTTGTGAAACTACAAGTCCCAGCATGCTTTGCCAATATATAGCAGCTTACTGCTGGAAAGGTATGCTGGGACTTGTAGTTTCACAACACCTGGAGTATCACAGGTTAACTAACACTGTCCTAGGCCATTGATTAGATTGCAAGAGCTCATGAAAGATATGGGCCATAGTTCAGCAACAGCTCAGAGGAAAGTGTCTCTCTGTCCCTGGTCCTGAAAGGAAGCGAGGCCTGTCACATGGCTCTCGCTGGGTGCTGTCTATGGTGCTGAACTTGGCTACACTCTCATCTGTAGCTCACGATCACCTATGATAAAACTCTCCGCGCACAGCAGCTCAGCTCAGCGCTTCATTTCCAATGTCTGCACCTGTTGCCAAGCATGCTTTAATCTACAAAGAGCAAGATGTGTCATAGTAGCTGTAAAGAAATCATTGTATTGCTGTAGAGTATCTGTGAGCATCAGTGTTTTAATAATTAATCATCGCGAGGAGAAGAAGGGGGGCTGTGGAGAGACCATCACCCCCTTTGCTACAGTTCCTTTGTACGAGAGACCACAGACAGAGCTGGGGAGCAGGTAAAGTTCTACTCTAGGGCAGAGAGACAGGGAGGGAGGTAGGGATGTGGCACTCAATTCGTTTTCAGGACAGGTAACATAAACTCAAAACTATTCAATATAAAACTGGGGTAATTACACTTATGTTAAAAACAACAGATGTGTAAAATAAATACTACTGAACAGCAATTAAAAAGAATATGGTTAAACAAACGCCATAGAAGGCTTTACCATGGTATTGCATTGTACAGTCCGTTCAGTGCACATATTGTGGTCTTACCTTATACTTTGCAGTAAACGCCTTAAAGAAACTGCCATTATCTGCAGCAGAAATATTACTTGGGCATTAACTCGTACCTTCCCAGAGGCTGCCAACCCCACCACACCACCAGCTTTTCCACAGCACCTATTAAAGGATATGGCCAGTCGATGAGCTTCTTGGCATATTTCCTCACAATGTTATCTTCTCCAAAGATGAACAGCGACCTGTTCACGGTGAAGCAGTTCTGCCGGACCGGTATGGGGTTGTATAAAGCCATGGTCCGTGCTCTTTGGGCTTTGGTTTGCTTGAAAGCTGCCTGTGTCCCCACTGGAGCAGCCGGGGATCCTTGTAAAGTCTTGCTCCTCTCTGATCCTCCATCGCCGGACCCCAAACGCCCAGCCACCGCCTCTCCAAACCGAGCCATCCTGGAAGTTAAAAGAAAAAAGACAGAGGATTAAGCACGATCCAGACTAAACTAAGGCGGCCTTAGATGAAGACAATCAGATCGGCATCATCTATAATATAATACTCACTCTGTATGTGAGAGGTGTCTATGTGTAAGTCCCCCAGCCTTAAAACACACACACAAAAAAAATAATCCAGACAAATTGTATGTATATTACAGCCCACGATTGCTGTTGCTACAAAGAAAAAAATATGGAACAGATACTAGTAGCCAAACCACCTAATTAATTAATGGTTAATCTGCAGCTACAATATACATCATATACTGTAGGAACACTGCGCCCAAGGAGCAGCGCGCACATGAAGATCTGTGATTATCTTTTAGTTGGGAAGCAACACGATCCTATTCACATAAGGACACGTCCCAAAGCCCAGGGGGGCAGGCGATGATGTATAAAAAGATCATATCACGTGAAGCTGTCAAACAATAAAAAAAAAACAGTATTGCACCCCTATCACTCCATCTGCCCCCAACCCAAAAAAAAGCGTGGTGTTAAAAAAAAGGGAGTATATGAAAGGGGCAGGTAGCACTGCAGCACAGCGATCTGTTGCCAGAGATGGAACTTCCTGAAAATGGACCTTTCTATTGCCAGCCACATGCACGAGAATGAGTACACACAGAACAGATACAAGCAAAACAAGTGATGGGAAGAGAGAGAGGGAGAGAGAGAGAGAAAGAGATTTACACAGAAGGAGACGCCAAATAGCCTTTGCAGCCTTGGGTGGGGAAATCAGACATAATTAAATCACTTTCAAATGGGCAAGGCAGCCAGGGAACCGTTGTAGCAAATTAGAATTTAAGGCATAAAAAGATCAGCATATGGCATGTAACTGTACCAATGAGACCCTGTCAGTATAGACACAACAAAAGGATAGTACACAAAGCCAACATACATTATGTAGCCGGTCTATAGTTCCTCCTCCCGTGCTGATCTGAATGTTGCAGTTAGAATTAACATGTAGCTACCCTGGTGCCAAAACTCGTCTGCCTGATATACACACATACACTCACTCACACACACACACACACACACGGACACATACATACATACATACATACATACATACATACATGCATACACACACACACGTACACATACATACATACATACATACATACACACACACACAGACATATATACACACACTCACTCACACACACACACTTCCTCATGGAGACAGCACATTACATGAATATACCCCACCCCCATCCTTTTCATCTCCATTAATTGAAGGTGCTTCTTGCAGAATACATAATGTTAAATCCTATCAGACATAGATACTCTTTCATTCCTCTACTTTACTTAATACTTCCCTGCCTCCCCAGGATAAAGTAAGAATGGAGCTTGCACATACGTACATACTAATAAGCGCAAATCATTAGCAACTTCAAGATGTTTTAATACTGGAAAAATAAATAAATAATCCAACATTGCAAGTAAACAGCCCGGCAGAAACGAATCCCCGGATTCAGTGCTAGAAGTTTGGAAGTCTTTGTTGTAACTCATGCCAGTGTCTGCAAGTTTTCTTTGTGAAGTATTGTGTGTCATGGGGTGGAATTGATGACATAGCCCAAACATCACTCCTAGACAAACACTAACACTGAAGAACTGATGTAAATCAGTATCAAATACCCACTCATCACTTTCCTATGCATTAATACATTTCACTTAAAGCTGCAGTAGCTGGAAATTATTTTACTAAGGTGCCTCCTCCCCCCTAGCTAGGTCCCCTAGGGTTACTACAGGCAGCCGTTTATCCTGTTGGCTCTGCTGATTCTATGATACAAAACTGGTAAAAGCAAATAAGCTAAATAAGATAACCATCTTTAAATGGCAGCTTATGGGCTGTGTGTGAGCAGGAGGACCTATCACAAGCTGCAACTTCTTGATTGCAACTTGTGATTGGTCCTCCGGATCACACACCCCCTGTCTGTGAGAGGAACAGAGATACAATAAGAATTTTCATATTTTTTATTATTTTTAAATCGTATAAATCCTGGGTATTCCCTATTAATGTTGCACAGTGTATTAATCTATTTTTTTATTTAAAGGCAGCTAAGCCGAAAAAAGATAGGACAGGAAGCATGAAATTAAAATGCAATGCAATACTAAAGCTTAATCTGTCTTCCCACTGAAGCTCCATTTAAAGTTTAAGCGAATATCCCCCACCATCAAAACATACTCATAAAAAATGGGCCTCTTTTAGAGGTAGGACCACACCCAGTTAAGAGGGGAAAATTTGCACTTGAACACACCATGAATCAATGTAAAGGGTACAAATGCATTTTTTTGTCGCATGCCAAAAAAAGACTGTCTGCCTGTGAATAGACAGGGGGGAAATGTATGAAAGTCAGTTTTTTTCGACTCGCCGGAAATCAGCGAGTTTACAGCTAAAATTTAAAGCGGGGCTGGCTTGTAAAGGCACCGCTTTAAATTATAACTGTAAACTCGCCGATTTCCAGCGAGTTGAAAAAACCGGACTTTCATACATTTACACCCAGGACTTCTTTTTATCTGTGAGTACTGTACACTGATTAGATTTTTGGAATTGGCACTTGCAAACATATTAAAGTAAAACTAGAGATGTAGGCGTAAATGTGTCAACCTGCGGTGCTGTAAAATGGCAGATTTTCAACAAGTTTGCCTGCAGGAATTACACAGTATTTTAATTAAAGGCCTAACCTGTAGTGCGGGGTTGGTAAAAATATATATATCAGCGATTTTCCAACACTGATACATTTACCAGGTACCTCTTGGTAAGTTAGCTCTCAATTTAAATCTACATGAATGTGTAGCCTAATATATAGGGACTCTTATTGTTTAGAGTTAGGACCACTGTATTAGCAGAAGCGCCTTGACGTGACGGATTGCTTATCATGCATTTGCAAATGTGTGTAACAGTCAATTTTGCATTTCTATGTGCAAGCAGAATAGGACCTCGTTTACTGGTTTATAACAATTTGCTGGGGGCTTTTGCTCAGTATTTTTTTCCTTCTTCATAATGGTGATCATCATCATCATTTATTTATATAGATCCACTAATTCTGCAGCGCTGTACAGAGAACTCACTCACACCAGTACCTGCCCCATTGGAGGTTACAATCTAAATTCCCTAACATACATACATACATACATACACACACACATACACACAGACAGACAGAAACACAGACAAGGGTCAATTTTGATAGCAACCAATTAACCTGTTAGTATGTTTTTGGAGTGTGGAAGGAAACCAGAGCACCCGGAGGAAACCCACGCAAACATGGGGAGAACATACAAACTCCACACAAATAAGGCCAGGAATTGAACTCATGACCCCAGTGCTGTGAGGCAGAAGTGCTAACCACTAAGCCACTATGTTGCCCATGATGATCATAATGATGATGATAGTGAAGATTACCAGGGATAACCTAAATTCCTTTTGGGATAAAGACTGCACCATTCTATTAGAAATATAAATTTTTAAACTCATTTTTTTAAATAGAAATATTCTCAAAATTCTCCATGTGTATTTCCTCAGAAACAAACTTGCATGGGTTCTTTGGTTCCAATGCTCCTCCTTTTCAGCATTCTATACATGTGTTTTCCCTTTCACCTGCAGGTGTCACTGTTGCTAAGTCTGTCCATAGCAGTGTTAGCCTGTGACTAGATAATCACTCCACACAGGATACAGGTAAAGAGCATAAAAACATAACACAAAACAAGGAAAGTGTTTAATGCAATAAAGCTTTGTTTAAATATATCTAAAGAGCACACAACATTTTAATGTATTTTTAGAATCAGTCTTCTTTAAGGAAATTTAGGGTAATGCATCAGTAAAATTGTATACATCTCATTCTAAAGAAGGATATTTAGTATCTAATAAAGGTCGACAAACTTAATAAAATGTCTTTAATGGCAGCAGTCACCTAGAGACGATATTGAGCCACCACCTCCCTAATAGGTTGAGACACAAAGTCTAGGACTGTCTACATAATGTTAACCAATGCTGAGGACTTGTGAAGAAGAGCCGCAGACCTAGCCAGGGAGGGGAGAAGAAAGGAGATACCTTTATAACTATCCATGGCTACCAATGTTCATTCGTCCTCTATTGTTTGGGAATTTCAGTGTCCGTTTGGGAAGCACACATCTCAGGTTTAAACACACACACATAAAATAATAGCTGAATTATCCATAAAGAGACAACTCAAGTATGCTAATTCCACCAATTCCTCTCTGTGCTGTAAATTGTCTGCCACAATGCCTCATTGGTCCCAATCTATAAATACAGGAGTATGTGACTCTATGTCCCCTTCTGAACTGTGACACCAATTATATACCAGCACAGCCACAGCACCCACTGCTCCAGAAAAGGCTTCTTTGTTAGCTGTTATTAGACAGTTCAATGCCACTTTAACCTGTTTTGTGCCAGAATAGAAATAATATCTTATGTTACTCATCTGTACCAGCATACTGTATACAGTGAAGACAGCTGACGTGAGTTCTTTTAAGAATGCATAAACATATACATATATATATATATATATATATATATATATATATATATATATATATATGTCTGTATATATATTTCCTAAAGGTGACAACACTCGCAGGACTTAAAGGTTTATTTGCATACTACACTACATTTCAGTCCTAAATTAAGACCTTTACCCGGACCGTGTGCTAACCATTATCCTGTTATGTCAGTCTGCCCTGTATACTGTTCTGTGATAGTACACTGCCCCATGTTACACAGAGTCTGATTCATTAAGGACCTTGGCAAAACCATGTTGCATTGGAGGGGGATGTAAATTTAAAATGTGATGGCAGATTTATAGTGTGGGTAGGGCATGTCCTAGATCAACTTTAAATTTCAGTGTAAAGTAAAGCTATGATTTGTGTGATACAGTATTTAACGTATGTGCAAAATAATAAACTGATTTGCACCCCTTGCATTGCAACATAGTTTTGTCCAGAGGAAAACATACTCTTTTTTGTCTTAGTTTCCTTAATGAATCACGCCCACTATGTGATCATCGCTATAACTGATTTTTTTGTACTTAATTGTTAAAAAATTAGATACATGGGTGGCTATCAATTCAGTATAATCTTGGTTGGAAAAGTTTTGCCCAAAAGCGATTGTATTGTGTCTGATTGAAGTATGTCTATAGCAATGGTTCTTTATCCTGTGATGAATTTTTTTCCAAGGTGTCGGTGGTTTTATTTTAAAGGATTTTTTTTGCAGGTATATTACATGTATGTCATGATATGCTGAAGCTTGTAGTTCTACAAGAGCCAGTATTCTGTGGAAACCATGGGCATGCTGGTAATTGTAGTTCTTCATATCCAGTTTAAGACTGTCAGGACTTGCTGGGACCAGTAGTGCTCATCAAGAAATGCTAATATATTTTACACATTTATTACCCCGACACCCACCACACAAGGGTGTTCGGAGGAGCCATAGTGCTTTATAGCGTTGAGCAGAGGGCTCACTCACATCAGTCCCTGCTCCATTGGAGCGTACAGTCTAAATTCCCTAACATACACACAGAGACAGGTCGAGAAAGACTAAAGTCAATTGGAAATTGGAGCACCCAGAGGAAACCCACGCAGACACGGGAAGAACATACAAACTCCACACAGATAAAGCCATGGTCATGAGCACTGCTGCTGGAAACACTTTGGGGGGGGAGGTAATATGTATATATTTGTCACAATTTCATCGAGGGACAGCTGGATCCTGGTAGTCCAGTCGGGACTGGCGTGACTTCAGCTAGAGGCACGAAGTCTAACAAGTGAAAGGTGTTCGCCAGTGATTCCCACAAGAAAATATGGACTTTGCGGCTTCCACTTGCAGGTCGCGACCCCCTAGGGAAGTTCCCAACGAACCACAAGAGAATGAGCGTAGGATTTGACAGGTAGTAAACCACGGGAGGTATAGAAGATGTAGAGCCACTGGAGATCTGTAGCCATTACTTCTGACAACTGGAGTTTAGTAATGAACTGTGAAATTACCACTAGGGAGTGGTAATAAGGATGGTCTGCAGCATTGCCACTTGGAAGTGGTTTAGAAGAAATGTACTGCAGCATTGCCACTTGGAAGTGGTTTAGAAGGAATGTTCTGCAGCGTTGTCACTTGGAGGTGATTAGCAGGGATGATCTGCAGCGTTGCCACTTGGAATTGGTTTAGAAGGAATGTTCTGCAGCTTCGTCACTTGGAAGTGATTAGTAGGGATGGTCTGCAGCAAAGAAGCCCGGAGGAGCAGGAACACTGGGATGCAGAGTATGGAACACACAGGAACCAGGAATGAGATAGCAGAGGAGCTGCTTCCAGGACAGTAGTTAGGAACTGACTGAAAGAACCAACCCTGAGTCTAGGATAGAAGGACAAGATATAGGGCTGGTTCATTTAGGGCATCCAATAGGGGGCAGCAGAATGAGAGAACAAGGATTGGTGGTTCTGCGCAGGCGCAGAACCACTGACAGCCGGCGAGAGACACAGCGCTGGAGAGGAATTAGGACAGCAGCTGTGGCCGAACAGGTATGAGATGCTGGTGGGGACGGAGCGGGGGAGCAAAGGGCGCACACGCTGGCTCCCGGGGAGACACCGCGGGAGGTCGACGTGTGACAATATTTTTATTAAACAACATTAAACTATCAGTCATCATCATCTAGATGTATAATATATACTTAATAGAGTATCATCATACTTTATGCATTCACATGTAATTATCTGTACATGCTGGTTCAAACTGATTGTAAGATCAGTGCAACTTAACCTGTATGCCTGATTGCATGTTTTTATTTCGACGCATTTTGCATCTGAATTTTTGGATGCAAATAAATTCATTTTCTGGATCAGGCTCCTAGTACCTATTAATTATTCACAAGTTTGCCCAAGTGGCAGCGTGCCTGACAATCACTTGTAGCCGGCATACGTACCAGCTGTCAAACCAGGATCTACTAAGCGATTGGCTGCACCTGCGTTAGTGTGGATGGACAGTCGTAGCCATGGTAGGAGCAACTACAAATAGAGGGCAAGCTTTTAAAAAAAAAAAAAAATAACTAGCAGTATCCTTGGGCCTGAATTAACAGCATCACAAACTGCACTGCAGAAGCAGAAAGGGAAAGCAAGTCACACTTCAATGATCTTTTTCTGTGTGGACAACCTCCATCTATAGCTACAGAAATGAAACTCACATCGGGTGGATACTAAATACAAATGTTTTTACAGACCTTTTGAAGCGACTGGATGGCAGCTATTCATAAGATAATGACAAATTGCAATCTGTTTTGTTGCATACACTGTCCACCTTCTATGTGTTTTCTTGTAATAAAAGCAAAAAGTGGCTCTACTATATATATATATATACACATTAGAGATGCTCAGGCTCGGTTCCTCGAGAACCGAACCCGAACTTAGGGGATCCGAGTACTGTCGCTCGCTCTTGCAATTGAAAACGATGCAAAACGTCATTGTTACGTCGTTGGATCTCGTATCTCGCGAGTTTTGAATTCCTTTTTAAGATCCAACATAGCAAGGGGTGGGAGGGAGTGCGGACCCCCATTTTTCTTTTCTGCCACTGCTGTGTGCCAATGTGTCCTAGATGTGGTAGGAACTGCCGTGTGTTTGTGTCATTGCTCTGTCGCTTAGCATCCAGCCAGGTTGCTGCAGTATTTGTCTGAAAGTGTATGAAAATAATATTGTGACCTGTGAGGTGCTCAAAATTGACTGCAAATGACTTGAAATTAGTGTTATTGAGATTAATAATAATGTACGAACAAAATAAGAGCAAAATTATGTGATTTTAGCATACTTTAGGATTTTTTCTAAAAAATACAAAACCAAAACCAAAACACACGAGGGCGGCTTTGCCAAAGCCAAAAGTAAAATACGAAGCTAATCCAGATCCAAAACCAAAACCAGTGCACGGGGGTAAGTGAACATCTCTAATGTACATACATATATATGTGAATTCGGTTCTGGCATATTCCAATAATGTCTTATATGGCTAGTATTTCTCTTATATAAAGCCAATTGCATTGTATAGCTTGTAATTTCCTAGTATTATAGTAAATCCTTTATTCCTTCCCCCAGGGAAGTAATACTCCATAGTGTTAATATAAAGAGAATCTTTGACACAATCTCTCAGATTGTCCCCTTAGGAATGTACATGGAGAATCCCTAATCTCAGAGCCCAGATTGCTTTTTCATGACCAGCAATAATGTCCATGTGTCAGAAAAGACTCCATTAATTACCTTTTTCACAGTGTATTTTTTATTATTGAGTCTTTATAAGCAATAATGGTAGCATTTATAATCTCACTTGATAGGGATAATATACTGTGTTTTAAGCAAATAAAACAGTTTATTAGATAGATCTCCCCAAGTTAAAGGGCTAAAAAAATCTAAGATAATGTTTACTACCTGTGGCATTTTAAATGAGCAACGTTTCCCTAGTTTTCAATTAGAAGAACATTAATCTTCAACTATCCGACTTAAGGGGGAAGTAAAGCCATTATTTGTCATCAACATATATCAAAGGCTTTGCATTATTGAACTGTATAATATACATGGAATAACTGGATTGTTTACACTTAATTAAACCCATACGTGCTGACACTTGGTTTTACCCATCTGTGAGATCTAGGAGTGGAGGTGCGATTGTTGAGGGGAACTAGGCACGATAAATTTAATCATTTTGGCCCCACCCCTCACAGTGCAATGACTCAACTGTATCATTGTGCTGTGCTGGAGCCAAAATTAAGCGAATCGCATCACGGAGGCCCCAATCACTAGGAAGTGTACAGTATGCGGGAGGATGGCCTACGTTCTCAGGTGTCCGGGAAATCTACCCAGGAATCGGGAGTCTCCAGGACACAAGTATGAACTAAACATGTCACAGTGCTTTCTTTGACTCCTCTGCAGCAAGTTGCTATCTTAGGAGGGAGGAGCTTCTCTGACTAACAATCAGATAGAAGAGCATGGAATACTGGCTGTGTAGAAATGTGCAATGTGGATTGCTTAGTTCAAACAAAGGAGCAGACCAGTGTTGTCACAGTTATTCAAATGCCTGCAGAATCTGCTTTGACCTGTATGAGATCCTATCAGGAGGACACTGTCCTAAAAGTGTGGGCGGTGCTTCAGCTACAGGGAAGGCAATACTTTACCTCAAGGTTTCCCAAACCCAGTCCTCAGGGCTCCCCAACAGTGCAGGTTTTCTGGATCACATGTGACATAATTAGGACCACCTGTGGATCTGTTACAATGTGTCAGTCAGTAATGAATACACCTGTGCTCCAGCAAGGAGATATGGAAAACCTGCACTGTTGGGGAGCCCTGAGGACTGGGTTTGGGAAACCCTGCTTTACCTTACAGCTGAGCTGCTGATCCATATGCCATAAGCCTTATTCTTTAACAAGAGAGACATGAAAAGGTTAAAAGCAAATGGTGCAATCAACACCCCGAGTTACACTCGCTCCATTGCACCATTTGTCAAAATGGAACAAGCTCCATCTGTATCTTGCAATTTAAATCGACTCAGCTACTAGAGGGTATCACTTTAACTGAACTTTTCCTGCTTCTATCAATGGCTACCATGGTGCAACGTGTCATTGCTACTGAAAATAATAGCAATTAATTAATAATTTATTTTATTTTAAAACATAAATTCTTTAAAAATTATTTTTGGTATCCTTTATTCATAACAAATTGCATTTTCTTATATGGGAACTTCTCACAGAGCTATGTGTAAATTTCAGTATCTACCATGGTACATCCTTAACAAATGTAAATTTAACCATAGTGTTTCATAGTGAAATGGCCAATTAGAGGTGTCACGTACCAGACACGCAGACCAACTTGCCAGGGTATGGCACGTTCACCAGGGGATCGCCAAGTGCCGCGTCCGTCCAGTTACAGGCACCATCTTGGATTTAGGTCTGACCCATTTTTTTTTTATTTTTTTTACAATTCTTTGTTTGGATGGTCAAATAGGTGAATATATAAGGAACATCATAATAAAGCTATTGTACAGACATAGAGAAACAAAAACATTACAATCGGCACATTGTGTTCAGGAGAAACTAATGATGAAGAGCGATCAATTTTTTTACATTTTATATGTATTATCAAAGAAAAGGAAAATTAACTGTAGAAAAAATGGGAAGTGTGGGCAGGGGGCAGGGCAGTTGGGTGGGAAAGGGAAGGGGGGTGACCACACAGGCGGGAGGTGTGTGCACTCAGAGGGTGGACGGTGTTGAAGTAGGTCAGGAGAATAATGTAGAAGCAGACCATACTCAACGTACATTGGCCATCGTGGGAGAGCTAAGGGCCAGAGGCAAGCAAACGTTCCACAAATTGCCATGGGGCCCACACTTGATAAAATACGTGGCCCCTGTAAGACCCATCTTTTATCTTCTATGGCATTTAGCCATAGACTGATTCGTGTTCCTCCCACTCACCTCTCTCGGGTATTTAAGGCACCTGTGCCTCTCCCAAATTCTTCTTGTCCTTCAGCCTGCTCAGTTGAGGATTCCCTGCACTTACCTGTCAAACTGAGTGGAAAACCAGAGCCTCCAGTTCCTTAGCTTTATCTGGCAATCCAGACATCTAATAACTGCAGTCCACCGTATAACTTGGAAAACCAGAGTCTCCAGCTTCACAGCTGAACCCAGAAATCCAGACATCATATTCATGCAGTCATTTGTCAAACTTTGAAAGGACGTGGTTGTGAGGGAAGACTGCTCAATCTGCATGCTGTTTAAGCTTTCTTGACATTCAGAACATACGAGGAGGCACTATTGACAATTAATTATGGAGGCAATACTTATGTATTGATTAATGGGTCAAAATTAGTTTTATAATTAACTTATTGGTGCAAATTTAGTTTTCCATTATTTTATTATAAGTTTGCCCCATAACATAATTAAAAACTAAATTTGCCCCGATAAGTTTATTATAAATTATATTATTAATCAATAAATAATGATTGTTCCCATAATGCACAAGTCAATGGCGCCTCCTCTCATGATTTGAATGGCAGGATCAAGATAGCTCAAAAAGCATGTTTTAGCTGTATAGCCAATCAGAAGCAAGCCTGAAAAAAACCCTGCTTTTGTTCTGTCAGTTTTGACATTTGGGCCTCAAACCAATAGTAAATGCTGCAGTTTGGCGCACCAAACCCTCAACAATATGCAGCAGTTTAAAACCACCTAAAAAGATTATTTTAGTACCTCTAAAATGTTTGACTTTACTTAATTTCTATGAAGTTATGCCAGTA
The DNA here is from genome assembly GCF_038048845.1 of Mixophyes fleayi. Taxonomy (NCBI): domain Eukaryota; kingdom Metazoa; phylum Chordata; class Amphibia; order Anura; family Limnodynastidae; genus Mixophyes; species Mixophyes fleayi. Next base: position 29,738,623 of record NC_134409.1, read on the forward strand.
CTTCTTTGCCTTTCCTTGCAAAATATACCCTTGTTTTATTTTATATTAATATTGCAATACTCTTTTATATCGCTTCTCGGCCTTTTGGCTAAGATCAAGTGTAGTTCCCGTCCTAGAAGGGGTGGATCGGGACGCCCTGGAAGGGATGGGTCTCCTTGGTCTGATGTCAGAAGGCCGGTGGTGACTTGGCGGCTCGAGGTGTCTGTGCCTCCGGGGGACAGGGCCCGGAGGTGACCTGAAAATGGACGGGTGGTGGTGGCTCACTATCACGTGTATAGAGTAAGGTACGGAGCACAATACACTAAGAGCGAATCCTGCACCACTTTATATTTTCTTGGTCCCGGCCTTTTGGCTGTGCCAGAACAATTTTTACACCCTCCGGCCATTAGGCTGGGGCTTATGGGCACTTTTTTATTTTTTATTTATTGAACTATGGCACTAATGCACAGCATAGCACTTTTTGGGAAGGGTCTAAAGGCCCAAGCCCCCAGCACTGTTTTGTACGGCACTGGGTGATTGGAGCCCCGCACCTCGGGCTTCAATAGAAAAAAAAAAAAATACTCTTATAGTAACATTCCTGTTTTTGTTGGCATGAAATATTTCACAATGACAGTGGTCACAATATATAATATATACAGATGGTGCCTTTGGGAACATTATGAGCATACATTGCATTGGCAGAGGAGCATGGAGAGTGAAGGGAATCAGGTGGAGACAGGAGAGTAAAGAGAACAGAGAGAGAGAGAGCAGCAGATGATATGGAAAGGAAAGAGGTGGACAGGAGAACCATTTAGCCCCTATCCAGAGTCATTGTGCCTTGGCTAGTAGTCGCCTCATCCCTCATTACGCAGAAGTAACTTTCTTATAATTTTCTAAATCCTAGCCCAGAGCCAGGCGACCTGTGGTACTCCAGCTGGTGTGGAGTGTCTGGGAAAGTCTGGCAGTGTATGCAGGTATTAGTAGATGCTTTGCAGCTACAGAATACAGGTTATCTGCCTGTGCCGTAGTCTATTATTTCACAGAGAGAGAAAAAGCAGAACACATATCCAGACACTCAGGCTCTAATTGATTCAGGGAAAATTTCCTTTGCTAGAACATCTGGATTCTTTTTCTTTATTACACACCAATGAACATCGTCATTAAAGCAGTAACTACACATGACCTCTTTATCTCAGTTATATTCTATACAAAAGGATTGTTTGAAGTTCAGGGACGGAGCAGTGATGAGACAAATTCTGCATCTTCATTTACTTGTTCTTTTATGGGTCGCTTATAGTAATTACACAATAATTATAATTTGGCAAAGTCATAATCTTATCCTTCAGCGCTCCTATTGTCAGCGTAATCATTGTGATCTTTTGTACAAATAAGTCACAGTGCATTATAAAGTAATAATCCATGTTTTTATGCTATGAGGACAGGTTGATCATGAATCACAAGCTTGTTAAACATCCTCTTCCCAAATGGTCATATGCCAAGATCATTCAAAAATTGATGCTCTTTTTAAATAGAAAATAAAAATAATTTATAGGTTTAAGTTGTTCTCTATTTACTTTTCTACACATATTCAGTCAAACAAGAAGACAAACATATCCTGTGCAAAGAATATAGTATCTCTGCTAATGTACATTTGTTTTATGGATGGAAATAGCTGACTTTTTAACTACAGACAGACAAATGCCAGCACAGACTGCAAAGGCACAGTCCATGTAGTACCAATAGATCATGAATAACAGTAAATCTTGGGGCTGCGTTTTTTAAAATGAAATCAAAAAGTATTAAAAAAAAAAAAAATTGGGAAAGGGGAAACTGAAGGATAAAAGTGAAGGATATTGGAAAGGGAAATAGGGATCATTATCATCTATTTATTTAGATAGCGCCACTAATTCCGCGGCGCTGTACAGAGAATTCACTCACATCAGTCCCTGCCCCATTGGAGCTTACAGTCTAAATTCCCTAACATGCACACAGACTAGGGTCAATTTGATAGCAGCCAATTAACCTACTGCAGTGATGGCTAACCTGTGACACTCCAGGTGTTGTGAAACTACAAGCCCCAGCATGCTTTACCAATAGATAACTAGCTGAAAGCTGGCAAAGCATGCTGGGGCTTGTAGTTTCACAACACCTGGAGTGTCACAGGTTAGCCATCACTGACCTACTGGTATGTTTTTGGATTGTGGGAGGAAACCGGAGCGCCCGAAGGATAAATAAAATATCAACATCTGACAACAGTGTCCAGTTACAGGGATAAAATGACCAACACAGTTAATAGTCTGTCTGGTTTTATCCACAGTAACAAAACTTATGTTATTTCTGCACAGATATAAAATGTTGGGATTCATCAATTTCAAGCCTACAAATGACCCACTCCTGATTCCAGAGGGTATATATACTAAACAGCGGGTTTGCAAAAATTGAATTGCTGTGTATAGCAACCAATCAATACAATTGTACGTGGCTGGGCACCCGTTATTCAAATCCTTATATATTCTATAAGGAGACTTTACTCCCAATATGGATAGTCATACGTAGAACAAATTGCGATGTTATAAAAGCAATTCTAATCTTTATTAAGATATAAAATATCCATTACTTACATATACATCTAAAACTATGCACAGAACCTCACTGGGTATAGTTCACTGTCATACAAATAAACACTTGCGGGGACACCGGAAATATGAATATACGTTAACAATCTAAAACAACGTAATACGATGTACCGAAAAGTATCAGAAGAACATTGACTAAAGTGCTCAATGCATTTCGTTATATCCTAGAACTCTATCAAGAACAATTTTATGGAGATTTGGGATGTATCCACCCTATAGCAGCTCTTAGGGAGTTTCATGCATATACTAGATGATTTTTGCCCTGATCCTTTATATTGTACTATAATTCCACTCTACAAACTTGATTTTTGTACCAGCTCTGAGTAGAAACAGATCAGGCGATAAATTTATCAAGCTCTGAATTTCCGGCAGGTTTGAAAATTGGAGATGTTGCCTACAGCAACCAATCAGATTCTAGCTATCATTTATTTAGTGCATTCTTCAAATTGATAACTAGAATCTGATTGGTTGCTATAGGCAACATCTTCCCTTTTTGAAACCCGCAGTTTAGTAAATATACCCCTAGGAGGCAGTGATGATAAATAACAATGGAGGCTCTTTCAGGGGCCCTGTAACTGCAATGAGAACTCATTAGGTGGGTAAGTCTGGGGCTATGATCAGCTGTAACTTCAGATCCATTACTGTTTATTAAAGCTGTTGCAGTTAATACAAAGTTTCCAGGATCCAATTCTTGAATTCCCTACAGTTATATGGACATGAGTTACAATTAATGAGAAGCTTTTATCATTTTCAACCCTCCTGCTAAATGTGATTTTAATATGCAGACGGGGGTTTGGATTTGGCAGAATGTTCTTTGAAATGTGATGTCCTCCTCCAAGCAGTACCATATAGCAGTGTATACTGTAGGCACATCTGGTGCAAGATAGCAAAACAGCTTTGATATAATATACAGCACATAAACCTATCAGCAGTGTCACCGTTATACACCTTTGTATATTCCCCTAAAAGAAGAATACGCAAGATTTCCATGGTTAATAGTTCTCATTTTTTTCGTTAAGAGTTCATGACATTTTCATCAACTGCAAGTGTTGGAAGCATTGTAATGAATTAAAAGAGGAGCTGTCTGTAATAGATTTGAGAACATATAGTAGCTGAGCACATGTAATGAATGTACATAATGATAATACTAGAAGCTATGATGTTTTGTGAGTAATATTTAATTAATCGATAGAAATAAATATAAATTTATCACAAATTACATTGATTTTTCATCGGATGAGTTGGGAATGGCCTCTCGGGATATTTTAATCGTTCTAGAAAAGGGATGTAGTTTGGTGTGTAGCACTGCTAGGTTATCCTGCATCATACCAGAAGTCTAGACAGTGACATCTGCTGTGTACCCCTGTACTTCTCTCCAAAACTCACTAGCTGGATGTGTGAAGGGCGCCCCTGGTGGCCAGTGCTGCAATATCAAGCAGTAGTTTCTGCAATTGCTAACTAGTGGGTAGAGCAGGGCCGGATTAACCATAGGGCTAACTGGGCTACAGCCCAGGGGCCTATGGCATCCAGGGGGCCCTTGAAAGTGCTCAGCAGCAGTATTGATCGGTCGGGTGCAGGGGCGCCACCGGCGCGATCAGTGCTGCTGAGCACTTTCCCTGCGGTCCTTCTCCGGCGCGCTGTAGTCTCCTTACTGAGGAGATCTGGTGAGTCTCACTCTCACGACATCTTTTCAGTAAAGAGCGTACAGCGTGCCGGAGAAGGAGGTAAGTGCCGGGGGGGGGGGGGGGGGGAGCACGGGCAGCTCGGATCACGGGGGAAGGGGGGAGCCCTCACGGGGGAATGTTGGCCCCCTTAGCCCAGGGGCCTCTATTCCCTTAATCCGACCCTGGGGTTGAGGCAACCAATATCAGAGCCCCCCACCGAATACACAGTCATGATGCAGAGTGGACACTGGTGTGTGCTTGGTGCAGTGCAAATAAAATTTGGGCACCAGGCCAATTCAGTTCAAAACAGGGTCATAATCTTCATTTGACTCCACTCCCTCCAGCACATAAAAGCATAGCGGAACGCCTTCTCCTCCTGCACATTTTCTTCAGCAAATGTTATTGCTATCTCTTTATATCACACTCCTGCACAGTACTTATAAACTCCCAGCATGTTACATACCTGCTGGTGCTGCTGGAAGCAGTAGTTCTACAGTCACAGACCACAGGTGCGTCACACAGGCTCTTTAAGGCATGTCATCTTACCCAGTGGCAGGCATGCAGATGGACAATTACAGATCCTCAGGACCTCATCCTGCTTTCCAGGGACTCCTCTGCTATGCAGTCTCCAATCTCTATACCTGCCATACTGCCCAATTAGCCGCGCTGCACCGTGCAGCAACCCACCCTCACGGTAATGGGGTCTACTCCCTGGGGTACCTGGTGGCAGGCGCTCTCAGGCTCTCACTGCCTTTCTCCCTGTAGTGCCAACCTGTGTTTGCTGTGGAGATGTTACTTTTGGGGAACCCCTGAAGGTGGGGATCCCCCTGCTGGGAGCTCAGCAAACAAGGAATGAACCAGATCTACGGTCCACACTCCCACCACCACTATAAGCAGCGCTCCACAGCTGCATACCAATAAGTAAAACTTTTTTCTAGATCAACTAAATGTTGGGATCCGTATCTGCAGGGCACACACATCTCCAGCACACCAGCCAAGCACAATAGTGCTCTCTCATTAAGGAATATATGGTCTGATTTGTTCTCAGTGGTTCCTGGTCGAGTCTGCTGTATTGGCCCAAGTTTGGTCTATTGTGATTGCTACGTGAGTAAATGATGCAGTTGTCACTCGAGTGTGTCTGAAAGAGAGTTTCAGGAATGCAGAAAGAGGTTGGTAGTGTTAGGACCAAGAGGTATATTAACTAAACTGCGGGTTTGAAAAAGTGGAGATGTTGCCTATAGCAACCAATCAGATTCTAGCTGTCATTTTGTAGAATGCACTAAATAAATGATAACTAGAATCTGATTGGCTGCTATAGGCAACATCTTCACTTTTTCAAACCCACAGTTTAGTAAATCTATGGCAGGATACTACTAACTTGTCCTGCATGTGAGTCGAGTGGTTTCATCACTGGTGACTGTACGGCTCTATACCTGCTGCATCTGATTTACTGTTACTAAACCCGCATGTGCAAGGTCAGCTGTTTGCTAATGTTGTACCCAGGCGCTTAAGGTAAAACAGACTGAGTTGCACCCAGATAATTGACGGATACTGCAAGCAGAGGCGGAACTATCAAGCTGTGGGCCCTGCTGCAGGGATGTGGGGAGGAGCTAGTTTTCCATGCAGTGGGCCCCATTATCTTCATGGGCCCCAGTGCAATCATCTGATGCACCAACAGTAGTTCCGGCACTGACTGCAAGGTAGGAGTTAAGAGTAAGACTCTAATACCCCCAGCCAAACCGGGATTGCATGCACTATTAATAATAATAATAATAATAATAATAATAATAATATTATGGGAGATAATGAGGACACCTTGCTTGCAAGTCTACTCCATGGTACCCCCATTTAGAACATTTTAAAAATCTATGCACAAACTGCTATATTGGGTGCCTGTTTAAATAAAATGTCACTTTCTCCCAGACTAACCCTGTTACACTTAGTTTATGATACTAATGCTCTGTCTAATGTATCTAGCTGGTGATTGCCTATATCACCTAATGTGCATCTCATGCCACAAGTGTCAGGTGCATGAATATTAATGCTACATCTAGTATTCATGTCATCTAGCTCTTGCAAATGGTCACTGTTACTATAGTGTAATGCGCACTCGGCTATGAAATCACAAGGAAGCTCTTAGCTATGAGGGATAGAGATTGTCTCCTCCTTTACACAGAGAGCGAGGAATCTTCTGCACCCAAACAGAACTGCAGAAAAATACATTTTTAAAGATAAACACTAATGTATTATTATGTATATGAAAGGTGATAGGTACTATTTAAATGGCCATGTCTACTCAACACTATGGAAATATATTATTTTTTGCATCCATTGTGAGAGCACAGACCACATTTAGATCTTTGCCTTTCAGGCACAGTTCTTGCACTCCAATGTGCTTGCACAGCTCTTACTAAATGTTATCATGCAAAACACAACCACCACCTCTATATTAAGATAAGGCATACTTGCCAACTCTCCCGGAATGTCTGGGAGACTCCCGAATTCCAGGTAGGTCTCCTGGACTCCCAGGAGAGCAGGGCATTCTTCAGCATCTGCCTACTTCCTAGTGAAGTGGGCCGCTTTCGAGCCTCCATGATATGATTCTCGGGGAATTACATAATTTTGGACCTCCACTCATGGTAAAATGATGCATTTGTGTCACGGGGGTGGCGCCAAATTTATGCAATTCTTCAAGCCCCGCCCCCTCACACCCACCTGCTACCCTGATCTCCCGGAGGCCAATCTGGAAAGGTTGGCAACTACGAGATAAGGCATACAGAAGTATGGCTAAACTGCACTAAAAAGGTAAAGCAATAAAACACAGAGTAAAATTATCAAAATATACAACCATACATATGTAGGCATCTCTTTGCAAGAATCGGGCTCCATTGGGGTGTGCAGTATAATGTTCAGGCCGTAATAAGGGCTGTCCGAGTGGGGCAAGCGCCCAGTGAGAAAAGCAGAATGGGGCGCACATGGACATGAATATTTTAGGTTAATTAGGTTACAGTTAAGAGCTAGGGGGCATCAATTTTCCTTCTTGCCCCAGGGCTAAATTTCTAGTTATGGTTCTGATAATGCTCTTCTTTGTTTCCACCAGAGGACGCTGCAAGGGGACTATATTTCTACAGAATATGGGTGCAAAGGCTGCTGTGCAAGCACAATCATAGGTGCAAGCGCAATCCTGAATCAGTAAACAAAGATAACATGTAAGGACAAGCCAGAGAGCAGAGGCAAGCAGCCAATCAGAACAGAGAAAGTGCTAAGTGCTGGGGCAGTCAAGATTCCTTTATATTCAGAGACAAGTCTGAAGAAGTAACTAGGGAGACGGAGAATGGACTGAATGGGAGCATACAGTTCTCTAAATATGTGTTCTACATCTGAAATGGCAGAGCTGGTAAAAAGCGTGGCCGGTGTGCTATTTTCTACCAAGCAGACTGTCTGTTAAATGGTGTTATTAAAAGCAACATTATTAAGTTTGGGCATTCCAGCACAGAATCTAATCAGAAGTGATGGCTCTCTTAAATTACTTAATGAGGCCATAATAATCAGGCTGACACGTAGCTAAATTTACGCCACACATTTAACATATATATTAAAATTGTAATGACTGCAGGAATAATCAGTAATGTCCTTCTACATTACTGTCATTGTGTCAAAAGCTTATAGTTACTCTTAACTGAGTTGTCATAGAAAAATGAGCTATTTTTTTCCCAGAATAAATTCTGTGTTTAGAAATATTTTCAAGTCATGAAGAATTCATAACTCATCCTAGTTTTCCAAATGTTCGTGTTTCTTTTCTCTTTGTGCGCTCAAGCAGCGCCATCTGCTGGGTGCTGAGATACCTGTAATGAAAATGTCACGGCTCTTCCTTGTCAGAGGATTATTCTGTGAGTTCCCTGCACTGTTGGCTGGAGGCATCCTATATTTCAATGCATATAGATGGAGAATTGATCATTAGACAAAGGTTATAGATATCTATTCAATTATACTGCCTGTGAATCTTCCTGTAAAATTTTGCAGAACTATCAATTAATATTGCTTTGCTCTTTAGAACATGTGTATTCTCAGTGGACATAAGTAATGAAGCCTCTAGATGGTCATAAATGTTAACCTATTGTTTTCTAACAGCAGATGTTTTGTGTGATAGAAATGCTGCCCATACACACTGCAATACTGAGAACGATGTTGGCTCAAAACTGCAGTATATGTAGCCCCAATACAACCGAGAAGTAGAGATGTTCACTGACCCCTGTGTTTTGGATCCAATTTTTTTTCAAAAATCCCTATTTTTTTTTCTAAAATCACATAATTGGCTCTTTTTTTTATCTCTATGTAATTATTAACTTCAATAACATTAATTTAAAATCATTTCCAGTCAATTTTTGTCAAGTGACAAGAACACTGCTACCCCTCCTGTTTCTGTGTAAGCCATGGCACTGAGCAATGTCACTGGAGACTGGAGAGTGACAAGAACACTGCTACCCCTGTCTCTATGTGAGCCATGGCACTGAGCAATGTCACTGGAGACTGGAGAGTGACAAGAACACTGCTACCCCTGTTTCTGTGTGAGCAATGGCACTGAGCAATGTCACTGGAGACTGGAGAGTGACAAGAACACTGCTACCCCTGTTTCTGTGTGTTTCTGTGTGAGCAATGGCACAGTCCAATTGAATTTATTGGATTATCAGGCATGTATATAAAACCAGTTAGGAGATAACCACAATAGGACATAATAATGTGTGTGGTCAGCGTCTGATTGCTCTAATAGCCTCCAGTTACACCAAATGTAGTTCAGAACAGCTGAACTTCATCCAATTTGGCCATCTACGTGTATTTTCAAATTAGATATTGATCAGCAGCGGATCAGCTTGTGTGTGGCCACCTTAAGCATAGCACAAGCTCTCTGACCGGTGACCGATGCACTAGCACTGTGTCCTCTGCATAAGCGCCATTCACAGCACTGGGATCATGGGTTCGATTCCCAATCATGACCTTATCTGTGTGGAGTTTGTATGTTCTCCCCGTGTTTGCGTGGGTTTCCTCCGGGTGCTCCGGTTTCCTCCCACACTCCAAAAAGCATACTAGTAGGTTAATTGCCTGCTATCAAATTGACCCTAATTTCTCTCACTCTCTCTCTGTCTGTCTGTATGTGTGATTGTTAGGGAATTTAGACTGTAAGCTCCAATGGGGCAGGGACTGATGTGAGTGAGTTCTTTGTACAGCGCTGCAGAATTAGTGGCGCTATATAAATAACTGATGATGATGATTCACGCATTTGAACTCAAGTATAAAAAGATCCTTATCGGAAATGCAAAATATATATGCAGACTTTTTTCTTTTCTTTTTTACTTAATGGTCGATGGACCATGGAAGCAAAAAATGAGGATTGGTCACGTACAGGGCCGGATTAAGCCGAGGTCTAACTGGGCTACAGCCCAGGGGCCTCGGGCATCCAGGGGGCCCTTGACAGAGCTCAGCAGAATTATTGATCGGGACAGGGGCGGAGGCGCCCCCGGCCTGATCAATGCTGAGCTCTGTCACTGCAGTCCTCCTTCTCCGGCGCTCAGTAATCTCCTTACTGAGGAGATCTCGCGAGAGTGTCACGAGATCTCCTCAGTAAGCAGCTTACAGCGCGCCGCGGAAGGAGGACTGCAGTGACAGGAGAAGGTAAGCGCTTGGAGGGGGCGGTCGGCTAACAGGGGGGCCAGTCTGCTAACGGGGGGGGGGAGCCTCCCGGGGGCCCCCTTAGCCCAGGGGCCTCCATTCCGTTAATCCGGCCCTGGTCACGTATATGTATATATCCATCATCTGCTTGTTAAAAAAAAAAAGTAATATAGTTTGCACCTTTGTCTTCTTGAATGCAATGGAGTTTAGATGGTAGGATTATTAGGGTTCCCCATAATTTTGAAAAAAAAAACAAAAACAGGGAAACCCATGTGACCTAAAGTTTGCTCAGTCTACAAAATCCAGCCCATACTTATTTTAGGTCCAAAGTAAGGTAAAGGAACCTAGCCATACATATCCTGTTAATATTGGTTCATTAGGAGTGGAATTACGGGAAAAAAGAAAAAGAGGACAGTCCTGAAACAACCAGGATAATTGCATGGTTCACTGAATCTCTAAATGAAAGGACATTAACATAAGCTCTGCAAGGCACAAACCTAAACACAACATATTTCTGACCAGTTAAAGCATATTCATTTATATATGTATCAGTTTGAGTAAAGAAAATAGAGCAGTGAATGTGGAATGTGCAAAAATGTGGGCACCCTTCCATTTAATTCATATTTTTTCTAGGTTTAAAACCTTAATTGACTTGTTAGGTCTTGAATTAAACCATGTGACGACCAATTTCAGAGCTGAATAAATATTGTGACCCTTGTAACTTCTCATTTAGACATGGAAATTAAGGGAGACTGTGGAAATCAAGACAATGGGCCTGATTCATTAAGGATCTTAAATTAAGAAGTTTCTTATTTAAGTCTCTTGGACAAAACCATGTTGCATTGCAAAGGGTGCAAATTAGTATTCTGTTTTGCACATAAGTTAAATACTGACTGTTTTTTCATGAAGCACAAGTTGTGAGAACACTGTTCTGTGTACTGATAAACTTTTAGGCCATAACCAAAAAAGATGCATTTGAAGACAATAGGTGAAGCATTTAAAGACAAGAACACCTTGCCAACCATTAAGCATGGCTTAATTAGGATCTGGGATTATTTGGCAGCCAGTGGCCCAGGAAATAGTCCAGGAAGAAGGAAGAATGAATTCAACTGAACATCAATAAATCCAATACTAGACAAAATGAACACTAATTAGAATATAGAAATTGTGTATCTGGTAGTATCCAAGTAAGACTACATTTAAATCACTGTATTTAAACCATAAAGCTTAAAATTTGCAATATGTAAAGCATTATACTGCCCATTAGAGACTATGAAAGTTAAACTATATATAGACCAAACCAAAGTGTGTCAATTAACCTAATTAAATATAGCCATGGGAATCCATTATTTAGGATGTTTGGGACTTGCCAGTTTCCTGAATAATGTGTTTTTTTCCATAATACGGACCACAATCCCTAAAACCTACTATAATGCACTTAAGAATGACCCCCATCTTTCCACCCACTGCCCTTGCCATTACCACCCCCATTCAATTGTTTAGCAGAGCTCCTCATAGTAACTGCAAGTAGAAACATATGGTGATCATGTCTGTGTGTATGACAAAATCATCAACACCAGACAAAGAAAGAAGAAAATATATTCCATCAATAACCTACTTTACTAATTAGACAAAAAAAAAAATAATTAGCACATTTTTAATCTTAACAATTGAAATATTACTAACTTCTGGCCTATTACTCACACCAATATCGTGAACACGGGGATGTATTTTTACACCTAGGCAAATATTTGAACAGATAAATATTATGCTTATTTAAAACAATTCACCAACAGAGCTATAGCACTGTCATGAATGGGTTAATCACACTAAAACAATGTTATACAACATAGAGGGAAAACAATACATTACACTGCTCTGGCAATCCCTTCTCAGGCTTCAATTGCTCCCTCTGCTGGCAAGACAGTGTCATCCCGCTTTCGCCAGGCACACACCTTCCCCAGAATTAACAGGATTTCTGTAGGAAGGAAAAAGATTCCCAATATTTGCAATTCCACTATTCACCTTTGGAGCTTCTTAATTGCAGCTGTCTCAACATCATCAATCCTGGCTGTTTAATCTTCAACTGGTCACATCCTCTAGGCTTCCCGATCCTCCTACGTGTTCCTGGACACCTCTGATCTTCAAGAACATCATAACTCTTGATGACTATGGTCACTGCAATTTTAACACCACTTCGGATCCCACGGTGACTGTTTTTTGGTACATGGCGAAAGCCCCCCTTTCTTGCCCCATGATTGGCAGCTCTTATCTCCTATATATAAACTGAGGCTCTTTCCATTTCACTTCTCCATGCTGTTGGGAGCTCCACGAAGTTTGCAGATAAGGTGCTCCCATAATGGATCTCAACAAATGAACCTTACCACGTCTGATGCAGATAGTGGTGGTATGCTCCCTAGATTAACCTGTAAGGTGCTTTCTGCAGGTTATTGAGCTCTGGACACCTCCGGTGCAGTCTAGGTCGGCCCTCTGGATGCATAGTACCTACAGCAGCAAGATCTGGTGCTTAGAGTACCTTTGGAGAAGGCTGCACTTGGTCTAGTTTTTGTGGGATTGATCTCCCAAGAGTGTCTACAGCTCTTTCAGAGAACATTTTAAAATATACATACAAAGGATTACAATATACATAACAGTACATATATAAAGTCTTGGCGGGCATTTATTTGAACATGCCCAGTACCGGTTTATCCTTGACCATGGGTATACTGGGGAGCACAAGTCCATTCACTGTGGGAAACAAAGTGCAACAATAATAGGAAACGTTTAATCCTTCATTTTGCACATTGCATGTTTTGGAAACGGATCGTCCCTACTCTGGATTTATTTTGAGCACTAAGTTCTTTGACTTTAGCAATTAAAATAGTTTGTCATAGGAAATGCTTCCTCATTGTTCTCCCTGTATGTAAACTATACAATTACTACAAACATTATTCCAACTTTCCAATATCTCTTCTGCTTTGGGAATCCTGAAACGTACAGGAGCCTCTGGGCTATTTCTGAGCCAGCTCTTTTCCAAGAGAAAGGAAATCCATTTTGTTAATAAAAAAAATATATAAAAAACTAACTTTCTTTAACTAGCTTCCTTAATTTCCACCCGGCCATTGACTATATGCACCAACAAAACTTTCATTCCATCTCCCATCTTTTCACCTCCCAATTACTGATGCTCCTTAACGCACAGCAAGAGAAACCAGAAGGTGATTGGTCAGTGAATGACAGGAATACAATATGCTGCAGCCTGCATCATTGTACAGAGGACTGTGTACATCATAGTGAGAGAGGAGTTATACCAGAAACCACTGGGGAAACAACAGAGAATTATCCTGCTGACATCAGATATTACAGCGTTTTCTGCCTCCCCAGCTTCCTGCCCCCAGAGGCAAGGTAGTCATACAGCACAGTAGCTGCCCATACAGGCATATTTATCACTTTGCACTGGGCAGTGGTGTTTTAAACTTCTACAAGGTGTCAAGCCTGAGAAATGACTGAGTTATGGTACTCAGAGTTCTGCCAATTGTGTAAAGCGAAGTGGGTATTTTAAAAACATTTGGCATGAGTTTTACATAATAGGGTGTTTTTATATATTAGACATGCCCATTATATGCTCTTCAGTTGCTACTCAGTGGTCTCCCATGCAGCTATGAGATACTTACAACTACACTTCATGCTTGGCCAAGTGACGAGCTCCCATTAAAATATGTCAAAGAGAAGTTTGTGGAAAAACACAAGCAGAAAAAAGAGAGCTCAAGCAATGAAGATGTGCCCAGAGCAGAATCAACATTAAAAATGCACAATTGGGGTAAGAACTAGTCAGCAACATCACACATATGTATGTTTTGAATACAAGAACCTTGGTCCCCTAAAGGTATACTGCCAAGTTTGAAAACTCTAATGAATCAGCTGAACCAATTTATCAACACAAAGCCAAAAATGCCCCAAAAAAGGATGACAACACTTCAGGTATTGAGGTACCTTTAACACCAGTGTGGATGCACCATCAAAATTTGGATGGTGTTTTGGCTCTGGAGCCACTAGTCATATGACCAATGACAAAAGCTCACACCTTGACCAAAGTAGGACGGAATGGGTTATTGCAGGTAATGAACAGTATATGACAGCAGAATAAATCTGGAAAGACTAAATTTATTGTCCAGCCGCCATTACACTCACCAGAAAGATATCAGCAAATAATGCACTATATGTAGATAGTCTTGAAGACAACGTATTGGCAGCGAAGATACTTGTAAAGCAAAAGCCTTAATGGATAACAGCTGCATCATTGCATACTATTCCAGAAGGAAACATGACTGATGATTCGTGCCAGCTGAAGTGCAAAGAAGCGGTTAACATCTCCAAGCATGAATGACATATGAACTGCATCCATATGAAGCACCTATATGTAGGACATAATAACCCTAAAGCCAGTAAGCAGCTTGCTAATGGTATGAAGATTGATCAGTGCAGCTAGATGATCAAATGCACCAGCAGCTTGAAAGGGAAAATGACACGGAAATATTTTCCAAAAACCAGCAGTAGCAGAGCTGAACTGCCCCTGGATTCGATAATACGGATGTTTGTGGACCAATGAGCTCTGAGATCCCAGAAAGGAAGAAGTATGTTTTCATGGTCATCAATGATCAGAGAGGATAAACTATAGTTTACCTGCTTTATAGCAAGAAGAATTGAACCGCAAAGAATATTGTGCTCAAATAAGCCAAAGATACTACGCGTGGATAAGGGGACTGAATACACACGTGTTACGGCACAAGACAACTGGAAAAAGAATTGAATTGTGCTCTAAACCACAGTACCGTACAACCCCTAATAGAATGGTATAACAGTGACTAAGAACCATCCTCTCTACAAGCAGGTAAAATATTCTCTTTGATGCAAAATCATTTACTTAGTAAGGCTACAAAGGGCCGGAGCTACCAATACATGAACCTAGGCTGTCTTCGAAGGCGCCAATGGTCTGGGGGTGCCTGAATCACTGTAATGTCATTCATCCATCCACTGTTCTTAATGTCCCTGTTGCACACCCACCCAGGGCTGACACGAAAGGGAAGCAGCTTCTTACCTGTAATACTGATGTTTGCTGCCCCTCATTGTTAGTGATGGGCTGTGAGAGTGATGCTGGGCTACAATATTAATGCCCAGTGCCACACTCCCAGACAGAAGGGAGCAGGAGACATTACCCCAACCTCTTTCCCATCTGCTAAGGTAAAAAGTTGTCTCTGTGAGGGGCGCCATCTCCGAGTAAGTGTCTGTTAGGGAGGGGGTAAATAATTACTAAATTATGCTGCTGCAGTTTCTTCTGTTACTTATACAATTATTAATTTATTGTTAATAATAATTTATAAAGTGCCAACATGTTATGCAGCACTTAAGAGAGAATATTTAATCATTCTCGTCAGTCCCTGTCCCAGTGGAACTCACAATCGATATTCAATCGCACACAAACAGAAACATTATTATTATTATTATTATTATTATTATTATTATTTATTTGTTAGCCATTACAAGAGTTCTGCAGCACCGTACAATGCACAAACAGTAGACAATACAGTGTAAAACATTACTGAACAGTAAACAAAAAATACTAACACTTCAGAAGCTCCAAGAAGGCTAATGCAGTAAAGACGGAGCAAAAGAGCAGGTAAGGACACAAGAGGGAAGAGGGCCCTGCTCAAATGAGCTTACATCCTAAGGGAGGGTGAACAAAACTCAGGTACAAAAGGGAGTGAGTTGACGTATAAGGGAGAGAAGAGGGGGCGGGAGGGGAGAAGGGGTTAGGTGGAAGGTTGGTAGGCTTTGAGGAACAGGTGAGTTTTTAGTGCCCGTTTGAAGGAGCTTAGAGTGAGAGAGAGACGGACGGAGCGAGGGCGGTCATTCCAGTGAAGGGGGGCTGCACGGGAGAAGTCTTGGATTCTGGAGTGGGAAGAGGTGACCAGAGTGGAGGAGAGGCGATGATCATTGGCCGAGCGCAGGGAGCGGGCATGAGTGTGAATGGAGAGGAGGATGGAAATATAGGGGCAGTAGACTGGGAGAGAGCCTTGTACGTGGTGGTCAGGAGTTTGAAAAGGATTCTGTAGGGGATGGGGAGCCAGTGTAGGGCAAGGCAGAGAGGGCATGCGGAGGAGGAGCGGCAAGAGAGGAAGATGAGTCTAGCAGCCGCGTTGAGAATAGAGCGGAGGGGGGCGAGGTGGGAGAGGGGGAGGCCAGAGAGGAGGAGGTTGCAGTAGTCTAGGTGGGAGATAATGAGTGCGTGGATGATAGTTCTGGTGGCATCCTGAGAGAGGAAATGCCGGATGCGGGCAATGTTGCGAAGTTGGAAGCGACAGGCTTGGGCAAGGGATTGAATGTGGGGTGTAAAGGAGAGAGAGGAGTCGAAGGTAACGCCTAGGCAGCGAAGTTGGGTGACAGAGGAGATGGAGGTGTTGTTAACAGTGATAGAGAGGTCATGGCGGGAGGGAAGCCTGGGGGAAGGAAAGACAATGAGTACAGTTTTGGAGATGTTAACTTTGAAACACACATACTAGGGTTAATGTTGTCGAAAGCCAATTAACCTACCCGTATGTCTTTGGAGTGTGGGATTAAAACGAAGTACCCATGCAAACACGCGGGAGACATGCAAACTTCACACTGATCGGGCCCTGTCTGGAATCTATCCCATGACTTTGAGGCTGCAATGCAAACCACTGTGATCATTTCACATGGTGTTTTAAAGTATATACTGTCCAGTACTCTTCCCCAATGTGTACAGTCATGACCAAACATTTTGGGACTTACACAGATATTAGTTTTCACAAAGTTTGCTGCATCAATGTTTTTAGACCTTTTTGTCAGATGTTGCTATGGTATACTGAAGTAAAATTACAAGCATTTCATAAGTGTCAAAGGCTTTTATTGACAATTATATTAAGTTTATGTAAAGAGTCAATATTTGCAGTGTTGACCCTTCTTTTTGAAGACCTCTGCAATTCGCCCTGGCAGGCTGTCAGTCAACTTCTGGGTCACATACTGACTGATGGCCGCCCATTCTTGCCTAATCAATGCTTGGAGTTTGTCAGAAGTTGCGAGTTTCATTTGTCCACCCACCTCTTGAGGATTGACCACAAGTTTTCAATGGGATTAAGGTCTGGGGAGTTTCCTGGCCATGGACCCAAAAGTTTGATGTTTTTACTCCCGAACCACTTAGTTATCCCTTTTGCCTTATGACAAGGTGCTCCATCATGCTGGAAAAGTCATTGTTCGACACCAAACTGTTCTTGGATGGTTGGGAGAAGTTGCTCTTGGATGATGTTTTGGTACCATTCCTTATTCATGGCTCTGTTTTTAGGCAACATTGTGGATGAGAGCACTCCCTTGGCTGAGAAGCAACCCCACACATGAATGGTCTCAGAATGCTTTACTGTTGGCATGACACAGGACTGATGGTAACGCTCACCTTTCCTTATCCGGAAAAACGTTTTTCCAGATGCCACAAACAATCTGAAAGGGGATTCATCAGAAAAAATTACTTTACCCCGGTCCTCAGCAGTCCAATCCCTGTACCTTGTGCAGATAATCAGTCTGTCCCTAATGTTTCCTGGAGATAAGTGGCTTCTTTGCTGGCCTTCTTGACACCTGGCCATCCTCCAAAAGTCTTTGCCTCACTGTGCATGCAGATGCACTCACACCTGCCTGCTACCATTCCTGAGCAAGCTCTGCACTGATGGTGCCCTGATCCCGCAGCTGAATCAACCTTGAAAGACGGTCCTAGTGCTTGCTGGATGTTTTTGGGTGCCCTGAAGCCTTCTTCACAACTATTGAACCTCTCAACTTGAAGTTCTTGATGATCCGATAAATGGTTGATTTAGGTGCAACTTTACTGCCTGGGAATCCCTTTTTGTGCAAAGTAATGATTATTGCATGTGTTTTCGTGCAGGTAATCAAGGTTAACAGAGGGAGAACACCACCCTCCTTAAAAGCTTCCAGTCTGTTATTCTAACTCAATCAGCATGACAGTGTGATCTCCAGCCTTGTCCTATTTAACACTCTCACCTGTATTAACGAAAGAATCACTGACCTGATGTCAGCTGGTCCTTTTGTGGCAGGGCTGAAATGCAGTGCAGTGCTGAGGCAGCAAACTTTGTGAAAAATAATATTTGTGTCATTTTAAAAACTTGTGGCCATGACTGTATACTGTCTCTCTATGATGAATTTGTAAAATAAATAATAGTAATAAAAAGGAGTGCAGAAAAGCATATGGTGTTCAGTAACAAAATAAAGGTGTAGGCTGGCATATGACTAATTTTAAACTTTTTAAAAGTGACTGCAATTGCCAATTTCTATAAAAACATAACAGAAAAACAGCTGTTCCAGTAACTTGTAGAAGCAGATGTAGCAATTAACCAAACTATATGTACAAAATGATATCTGTGATGTAGTATTGTGACTATCCTTCCTTTACATGCTATCCCTAACTGGCCAAATCATCACAGAGGATGCTAGAATGTGGTTCTTGGTTAATTCTAGTAACCAAAAAGTATTATATAAAACAAAAGTGCAAAGTTCTGGTAATATGATGATGGCTTAGTTCTGCTTTGGCTTCACTATTCCACATTGCATTCAAAAATTCTGCACACTTTATAGCCTATAAACAGAGTTGTAACAAAAGCTGTGTCAGTTCATGCCTCTGACTGGTGTGGTTGGAGCATACTATGGAAGAAGTCTGGGCAGAACAAAAGGAGAGATATATCCTTTGTGGGACCAAAAAATGATAGGGAGATTTTGCTAATCCAGAACGCTGTTTTTTACCATCATAAAATATGTTTCCTGGTTTTCATTGGATAAACCCTAAAAGTCAGTAATTTTCAATGATAAGTTTCCTAAAACTCAGACTCCTCATATATCCAAGTTGACAGTAATGGTAGGAATAATTAGGAGACATGAAAACCGGTGCAATGCATTAAAGTGGTGGTGTCCATGGCAACTATTCAGATCCAGTTTTAATTTTCTAAACTGCACTAAAAAAAACTAGATAGGAGGGGTTGCTATGGACAACATCAACTTTTCCTTTGCACCAGTTTTCATAAGTGTACCCCTTCAGTGTAATAAAACTCCATGTTACGTGGGTGTGCCAGTACTCAGTCACTGCTTGACATTTCATATTATTGTCAGTTGCAGACAAATTTTGCTGCTAAGTAGGAAAATCCCCATGATCTGTCTAGGTTAGTAAGGGGCAACGTAAAATAGCTGGAGGGCCACATGTGGAGCCCTCTGGCCTTCAAAAGGGCCACACAGAGGAAGAAGGGAGAGCACAGTGCACTCCCTCCTCCTCTGGGTATGACGGACTGTGCAGAGGAGGTCCCAGGTTGCAGACATAAGCTGCCCCCATTCTGATAAGGTCAGCTGGCCGGGGGGCTGCAGGTGAAGACTTGTTGGGCCGCTGGGCCACCGTTGGTCTAGATAGACTTATTGCACTACATTTCCTATCATGGCATATTCACTCAACACTTTGTTCGTATTGAAATTAGGGCCCTTTCCAGGAACCTTAACCAATTCTGGAAATTAGAAGCAATTTGCAAGTATGCTCTATGACACAATAATGTAGTATAAAACCAATAAACCCCCCACTGACAATGGATGGATTGGGTGAAACTTTACATATAAAATCTTTAAAAAAATGTGTATAAATTTATACTGAAAATATATTTAGCATTCATTACTTATCAATTACATATGAGAATCACATGGGCATTCTAGGATTTGTAGTTCCACAGGAGCTGGAGTGTCACAGGCTGCTTACCGCGAGAGCAGAGACAGGCAACCTGATACACATCAGGGGCCGCTCAGGTGGCCCTCTATCCTTCAAAGGGCCGCACATTACCCTTAATCTCAATAAGTTAAAATAACACAAAGAGACACCTATATGTAATAACATATGAGCAAGCATTGTAAACAAGTGTTAGAAGCAGTAAAGCAGGAAGTAACTGGGACTGCAGGTAAAGGCTTGGCGGGGCGCTTGTTGCCCATCACTGATCTTTATGATATACACATTATTACATTAAAAGCTGTCTTCAGTAAGATTATTCCTGGTCTGCAAAGGCACAGTAATTACCCCTAGTAAACATATAAATATAGAGGATCTTTGATTAAAATATCCATGTCAGCGTTTGGCACAGTTGTTGTGGGGTAATAGTGTTAGACAAATAATCCTATAAACAGCAGCGACTGTAGCATCTCAGTCCGTGGGTTTGTGGAAGGAGTAGTTCTGCAATGTTCTATAGATGCATCTGGAGAGTGAGATGTGTAACTAACCATAAACATGTGCTTGAGTGAAAGTTACGTCACTGAATCTGCATTTATGTAAATTATTTAAAGGGCTATTGCTTTCAGTCATTTGAATAAAATGCGCAACACTGACAAAATGAATAACATTTTAGGCACTCTTGAATGCAGAAAGTTTTACTTAAGGAGAGGTTGTGAAAATGTATTGCAGGGTTATTATAAGATTTAAAGGTCATATCAAAATATTAAACCCAAATTATTAAACATCTATTATAAATTCATCATAAGAAGAATCTTATCATATGAGTGAAAACTGAACATTGAACATTTTATTTAGGCTTACCCTAAACTAAACACTTTTACATAAGGAACTAAACACTTTTACATGACACAAAATAGAATGTGTATTTAATTTTCTCTTTTATACTAAAATAAAAGAAAATTCTATGATAGTAGAAATATATTGCTGTATATTTTATTTTGCAATAGACATGAGATACAAACATGTAAATGAGCTAAATGTGCCTGGTACAGACTACTTTGCTCCTAATAGAAGCATAGACTTGAGATGTAAGATGGCCTGTCAAGGAAATATGG
Organism: Mixophyes fleayi; assembly: GCF_038048845.1. Classification (NCBI taxonomy): domain Eukaryota; kingdom Metazoa; phylum Chordata; class Amphibia; order Anura; family Limnodynastidae; genus Mixophyes; species Mixophyes fleayi. Next base: position 29,759,459 of record NC_134409.1, read on the forward strand.
AAACGTTCAATGACCAACGTATGAATGGTTTTCTAAAAAAACAGAGCTGTTCTGACATTCAAGGAATGGTGAAACACAAGGGCGCAATTATAGCCATAGTACACTCTGAATACAAAAAAAAAGACCCTAAGAACTGTCAAACTGGTAAAGATTGAATTAGTGTATTGGTATGAAGGTCGATCTTAACTGGTCAGCATGACTTTTGTAATGAAAATTGAAGAGGTCCATTGATTATTACTATGTTCCTTCCCACCTATAATTGGGCAGACTGGTACAGTAGATCCCAGGGCTCTACATTTGGGCAATTACATTGCCCTGTTCTCATGCTGACACCAGGAGGGTCCTCAGCAAAATGCTTTAGGAAATTTAGTACAAGCAATTTGAAAAATTGAAGTCCTTCACTTAAGACCATGGCGGGGATGTTAGATTTAAAATGATCCCACACTGCACTAGTGTGGAAGGGTTAATTTGTATTTTCTTTAAGAATTTTATTTATGTTTATTTATATATTTATTTATTTTCCGGAAACCACATAAAAAGCAAACACAATTAATAGAGACCAGAATGGTAGTCGTTGGACAAAGTAGGCAAGCAGATTGACAAACACATAACTAGGATGAACATAACTATTTAAAATAACAAGAAAGAAAACATCAAGAGCTTGTAGATATCTGGTAATGGTAAGAAAAAAAAACACACAAAACAAAATTAATTTCTCTGAGGAGGCCTAAGTATCTATGGAGATCTAAGTATCTAAGCATATATCTTCCTGTCGGCATTCACCAACGTTCCATTGTTGGCCCCCTGCTTTTCTCTCTCTACACTTCCTCCCTTGGTGTCCTCATCTGCTCCTTTGGTCTTCAGTACCACCTCTATGCTGATAATATCCAAATTTATCTTTCATTTCCCTGACCTCTTCCATTCCCTTTTGTCTTGTGTCTCCTGCTGTCTCTCAGCCACCTCACCTTGGATGTCCCAGCGCTTTCTTAAACTTAATATTTCCAAGACTGAACTAAATGTCTTCCCCCCCCCCCTTCCAGGGCTTTCCTATCTCCCCCCTCTCTATTTCTGTTAATGTCACTACCCTCCTTTCTGTCCCTCAAGTCCGATGCTTTGTGGTCATCCTTGATTCCTCCTTCTCATTCAAACCTCACATTTTGTCCCTCTAAAAATCCTGCTACTTCCACCTTTGGAATATATCCAAGATATGGCCCTTTTTCACCATGGAAGCCACCAAAGCCCTTGTTCACTCTCTTTTAATCTCTCGCTTTGACTACTGTAACCTCCTTCTCTCTGGCCGACCTGATTCTCACCTTAACCCTCTTAAGTCTATCCTCAATGCTGCTGCCCGCCTTATTTTTCTCTCCCACTGCTCTATCTCTGCTGTCCACCCTCCACCAGTCCTTACATTGGCTCCCTGTGGCCTCACCTTCAAAGCTCTCAATCAATCCTCCCCTCTTCCAACACTCCTCACTGCCCCCTCAGCTCTGCCAGTGACCACTACCTCACTACCTTGCTGATCACCTCTTCCCACTCCCATTTCCAGGACTTTGCCTGGACTGCTACCCAGCTGTGGAATGATATTCCATGTTCCATTAGGTTGGCCTTTACTCTCAAAGGCTTCAAGTGTGCCTTTAAGACTCATTTCTTTATTCAAGTCTATCAGTCCTCCTCCTAACTTCCTTGTCCTGACTAACTCCCCCAGTCAGTACCACCCTATTTGTATCTCCCCCTTTCCTTTAGGATGCAAGCTCTCGCGAGCAGGGCCCTCATTCCTTGTGTGCTCCTTCTACTATTCCATCACCCTCTGTACCTCTTGGCCTGCTTCCGTAGCCATTTTCTTAAGCTTCGGACGACTTCTCGCTGATTACTACCATCACTCTTACTCACTGTCCCAGAAATATTTCCATCTGCATTACCATGTTACCTGTATTTTGTTTTTATTTTATTTTTATTTTTAGATTTATTCATTCAGTGTGTCTGAACTTTATATTTTGATCTTCATGTATCATGTTGTGTTATGAATCATTGTTTTCTGTATATGTCATGTATAATGCTGCGGATCCTTTGCGACACCTTATAAATAAAAGATAATAATAATAATAATAATAACTAAATATAGTGAAATGTGTAGCTGTGTGTCTTGGGCAGGGAATGGGATAGGGGAAGGATGGAAACTGGGCAATTGAGGCCAGAGGCGGGAGGAACGGTTATGTTTTATATACCCACACTGCACTGGATGAGCCCAGGTAGGGGCCTTTACACTGTGCTGGCAGCTAATATATTTGTTTTTAATTATTAACATATTTCTACTTTGCTGTCCAGCTTGCTAGACAGTGTAAAGGACTCCAAGGGTTAGTAAGAAGCTATGAGCTCTACTGTTTCCATAGCAACTATTTATTCCTTGCCATTCTTTGGCAGTCATCCGGTCATTGATCAATACCGCCAGGTTTAAGTTCACCACTGATCATTACTATTTGCACCATAAAGCAGGGATCAGTGGTGAGACGCTATAGTGGGTCAACCCCATATGTTCATAAGATAAGCTGTACAGAAAATGAATTTCTCAGATAAATAGAAGTTATATTTATCATTCTAACTGTAATTTATGTGTTTGAATATGAAAAGCATAGAAAGGCAGGAAATCATTTTGGCACTAACCGGTTATTGTTATTAAGATTCCAGCAATGTCAGATACACATATGCTATTATTAAACATGAATACTTCACCCACATACACAAGACTTGATAATGGGGATATCAGTCACAATTGAAACATTAGCAAAGGATCAGAGCAATTTGTGCTCAGTAACAATACTAGATACCCATTATCCCCACACATTACAATGCAGGCTTCTTTAAGGTGCTGTTTTAGACTTGGTTGACTATGAAAGACACAAACGAGTGAAGCAGTTATCAGGGTGAATCCTGTGTACGCCATGCCTAGTCATTAACATACCTGGCATGCAGCGTTCCCTGACTTGGATACCTTATAAATTCACAAGCTCTCTTTTAATAAGAAACTACTACGAACAAAATAACAGTTTGCGTCATTGTGTGGGCCCTGACAGATCTATTGTTCTCACTCATTCTCTTTATTGATAGATAACTGCATGGATATACACTTTACTCAATAATAATGGCAAGCACTCAGTAATTATAAGAAGAAATTTTTAGTCCCATATGCAATTTTCCAGATTTATGTAAAATAATGCAGGTTAAACATATAGTTTTTCATGCTTGGTAATCCTGTTCTGTAAATACTGCTCCTGTTTGAGAAAATGACATACCCAGATGTACTACAAGCAATGCCGACCTGCGGAGGTGCACTTTATTGAATGGATGGGGTGGATCCTTTGTGCACTTAAGAACACAAAGTACAGCCCTAGAGAACAAATAAGCCTCAATAATCCTTTCTTACAAGCAGGAGATTTGTGTCTTCAAAAACCACTTGAGTCCAAACAGTCTAAATATTAAAGAATAAATCTAAGACAGCTTTGGGACATTGCTTGAATACATAAATATTTATTTTTCGATAGATCATCGTCATCATCATCATCATTTATTTATATAGCGCCAACATATTCTGTAGCGCTTTACAATTGGGGACAAATACAGTAAGAAACAAACTGGGTAAAACAGACAAAGAGGTGAGAATGCCCTTAAGTCTACATTTTGCATTTCAGTCCAGCCAGACTGCAAAGGTAAAAGTGATTTGTAAGCTAAATGATCCCGTCACACAGCAATGTTGGTTAGGTGGTAGTTGTCTTGTGTGAAATTGTATAACGGGTGGTAATAGGGTAATCTAGTGATGTTAAGAGGGTGGTTGAGGAATATTATAAGCTTGTCTGAAGAGGTGGGTTTTCAGAGAACGCTTGAAAGTTTGTAGACCAGAGGAGAGTCTTATTGTGCCAGGGAGTGAATTCCGTAGAGTGGGTGAGGCCCAAAAAAAGTCCTCAAACTGGGAATGGGAGGATGTAATGAGGGTGGATGAAAGACGCAGATTTTGTGCAGAACGGAGTTGCCGAGTTGGGAGATATTTTGAGACAAGAGTGGAGATGTATGTTAGTGCAGCTTTGTTGATGATCTTGTAGGTTAGTAAAAGTATTTTATATTGGATTCGGTAGAAAACAGGCAACCAACATTTGAGACATACAGAGTGATTCCGCAGAGGAATAACAATTTGCATGGAAAATCAATCTTGCCTCTGTGTGCAAAATAGATTGTAGGGGTTTGAGTCTGTTTTGAGGAAGACCAGTAAGTAGGGAATTGCAATAGTCAATGCGGAAGATGATAAGTGCATGAATTAAGGTTTTTTGTAGTGTCTCGTGTAAGATATGTGCGTATTCTGCAAATGTTTTTTAGATGTACATAACATGATTTAGATATGGAGTTGATGTGAGAAACAAAGGATAGTTCTGAGTCAAAGATCACACCTAGGCAGCTTGAGAGGTGGGGTTTAAAGTCATGTTATCCACAGAGATAGAAATGTCAGGTATGCTCTTGTTGGTTGGTGGGAATATTATTAACTCTGTTTTAGAAAGATTGAGCTTGAGTTTGCGAGAGGACGTCCAAGATAGATTTGAGTGATTCTTCCAAAAATTATTTAAAATGAAAGTATATGATGTGTGCAACAATAGTAAACAACAAGAGACCTAGACTAGGACACACACGAGATCTAAGGGGAAAATGTATCAAGCTGAGAGTTTTCCGGCGGGTTTAAAAAGTGGAGATGTTGCCTATAGCAACCAATCAGATTCTAGCTTTCATTTTGCAGAATGCACTAAATAAATGATAGCTAGATTCTGATTGGATTTTCAAACCCGCCAGAAAACTCTCAGCTTGATACATTTACACCCTGATGTTTATCTTGGCCATAAAGTCCACCTCAATTTTCATTACAGCTTAGGTAAAAAAAACTTATAACAACATATTCCCATTTACTTTGTTCATCTGGGTACATTAAGAATTTGAATTATGGAAAACAATTATGGTGAGTCAAAGTTTTTGGGAGTACAGAAAACGGAATTGTCCCGGTAAAGCCCTTACACATGCTAGTCCTAGCCTAGATGGATGTGGTGGTAGAGCTTGATGTCAGGGGAGCCTGTTTATAATAATGTACTAAAGGTCTTCATTCTACTTTTAGATCAGTGGGAGTCACACATTTGGGGTTCCAACCATTTCCAAGATTTGGTAGTCCTCAAGATAGTCCTCATGGTCCTCAGTATTGAAGTTTACAGGTGCCACACTATTCTCCTAGTTATGGAAAGGGCGTAAACGGTAAAACAATGGTATCACTTAAAAATTTACACTATTTCCACTTGCTGATAATGATGCATCCCAACTCTCTACAAACTCTTCACATTTTAGGGCATAGACAATATCTTGAAACAACCAATTAGGGAAAACATTCTTTTCTCCTTTATATAGTAGGTATGACCTGAAAGCTTTTGATGGGAATAAATGAGAAACTATAGGAAAAGCTTAGCTGGAAGGGGTCTCATAGAAGCCAGAATTATATGGATGGTCAGACAAGACAAGATCGGTGGATTTAGTAACAGGTGTCAGGTTGTCACGGTTCAAATACAAAGTGCAGCTCAGGAACCAGGAATGAGGTGAAAACACACAAAGTTTATTGCTGGAATAACAATCTGATTATGTAATACTGAATATAACTAATACTAAAATGCAGGAATAAATACCGGGTAGATGGCTGATGTAGGTAAGTGGTAATATGGAGAGATCCCAGATAGCAGGTAAGCTGGGATATGGAGAGATCCCGGCAGCATGAAACCACAAGCACAGCAGAGGGTAGGAACAACAGAATGCAACAACAGGATGGGACAATAACCAGCAATGACTGCTGGGAGAGACAGGTTTAAGAAGGGACACACCCAGGTGCAAGGAATAATTACAGGGCAGGTTAACCCCTGATACAAACAAGTAAGACACAATAGCAGCACCTCTGGTGCTCAGAGGTACTGCTGCAACACATAAAATGAACACAAATACTGCACAGTTCAAAACAAACAGGGGCTGCAGGATGCAAGCAGCATTCAAAAGGGAGATGTTGCAAAGCAGGCGGAGGCAGACCGTAACACAGGTATTAGCAAATTTAATATAATTTTCCCGCAAGTCTTTGTGCTACAACTACCCAACTGCAATATTGGATCCAAATGTATTTTTTACAAATAAAAAACAATAACATTATTTAAGGCTCACTACAACTACTAATCCAGTCCACACACACAGAAGACCTTGATTTTATGAAACAATTCCCCAACCAAATTTTTTTTTTATAAAACTAAAGCTGGCCACATATATTGTCGATTAGACCAAATTGTCCTGAAATCTACAAGTGTGTGGGGCTTCATAGACGGTAAAGATAAAAACAGTTGACACACATCTGGAGCTAATTTTTCTTGCCCATAATGTGTATAACCAGACTAAAAGTCAGGAACACATTATTAAGCTATTTTTCTTGGCTTAGGAGCTACTGAATTGATAATTGTTGGAGGACATTTATAAAGGCAAAACTTAGGTCATGTTGGTAAAAGTGATTTTACGTATTTATTTTAAAATGAGGAATAATTTCATTAATTTATATAGAATTTATTTTATTAATATGATATTTAAACACATATACTGCTAGTAGGGACTATGCACCAAGCTTTTCTTTAGCTAAAATTGTGACTTTTTATCTCTTAATTGTAACCTTTAAATTCATATTTTCAGATTTTTATCATGCTGTTATGACCTTTAAATTAAATTTGCACCCATTTGTATTATCCAGGAGGTCGCCTGTAAATGCCGATTTCTGTGTTTTAGTTCTGCCATTATAATTTGCTGTATGAAAAGGAGATCTAAGCACAATAGATGTTTTAATAAAATGAGTGCCTTGTAGCAGACAAGGTAGGGGAGACATAGGAAACCATACTTATTTGTAATAATCCCTATCATTAAAATGTATGTTTAAAATTTAGAAGACTATAGTTGACAGCTATTTTGTATATACAAATTTCCAAAAATAGATTTTTACCGTTTTATTAGTGGCGGTGCAGCTGTTTTTGCTGTCACTTCACTCCCTAAGTCTCAATAATTTGTCACTTTTCAAAATGCTGCAAACAACATATTCTTACAGTAGTCTTGTTACTCGTTAGATAGTAGCAGAGATGTCAACCTGGGACTGTTGAAATCATGAAGACGTTGCGTGGACTATATACATACTTACCTATTCTCCCGCTATATCCAGGACACTCCCAAATTTTGGGTAGTTCTGCTCTCCGGGAGTCCATGAGAACAGTCCCGGAGAGCAGGGTAAAATGATGGGATTAAAGGCAACATGTTCCCTCTCCCCTACATTGCTACTAGACTACCCCAATGAGATCTCAAAGGGGAGAATCTCAAAGTCAACAAATATCTATAATATAAATGTCTAGTGGCGTGTGTTAGTCTGTCTGCGTGTGTGTGTGTGTGTGGAAAAAATAAAACCAAGCTGCAGCGCCACCTGCTGGGCGGAGTTATACACTGACCTACTAAATTCTTAGTGTGTGTGGGAAAAAAAAATCAGAAAGGGCTGAAATTTGGTATACTAAGATGTTTTTAATTTGTTAATTTAATTTGTTAATTGTTAAAAGTGTTTATAAAGATTTTAAAAAAATATATATATATTTCTTGAAGGAGAAGTGACAGTTGGGAGTGGTTGGTGGTTGGCGGGGGTGACAGTGGGGAGTGGTTGGTGGTTGAGGCCTGGGCTATGGCCCAAATGCATGACAAGAACCTTTTTAACACCTTAAGTAGCTTGATTTGACTAGAATGCATGAGTATCATGCACGGGTTAACTTGTTAATATATATGTATGTACTTGCATGGCCAAAAGTTGCAGTTCTAATTTGCTAATAATAGGGATGACTTTAAACAGGCAATTAAATGGGAAAAAATAATTTCAACAAGATACAATCAAATACAACCCAGAAACATCTATGAAGTGTACAATACACAAACCATTCTGCTGATCACCATATAATACAGACCCAAATATTTTCTGTCTGTTATACAATAAAAATACCAAACTCTGGTGGCTACTATGCAATAAAGTCCCCAGTCACTCCTGACTATTATACCATATGTCTGGTGGCTACTACACAGATCCCAGTCTCTGCTGATTATTATAAAATATAGACTGAATCTGGTGGCTAGTGAGTAATGCAGACCACAGCCTTCGGTCTGTATAGTGTAGTAGAAGCCATGTACATCCTTAATCAGTGTGCAGCTGGATACAGGAAAAAGATGATTCATCAATTGTAGTTTCTAACAGTTTATGTTCTGAACCCAATGGACCATACTTATATCATCATCATCATCATCATTTATTTATATAGCGCCAACATATTCCGTAGCGCTTTACAATTGGGGACAAACGTAATAAACTAATAAACAAACTGGGTAAAACAGACAAAGAGGTGAGAAGGCCCTGCTCGCAAGCTTACAATCTATGGGACAATGGGAGATTGACACATGAGGTTAAGTATACATTTTGCATCTTGGCCCAGCCAGACTGCAAAGGTAGGGTGACTCATAAGCTAAATGATCCTGTCACACAACAATGTTGGTCCGGGGGTAGTTGTCTTGTGTGAAATTGTGTAACAGGCTAAAGGTAGTGAGGTTAAGATGGTGGTTGAGGAATATTATAAGCTTGTCTGAATAGGTAGGTTTTCAGAGAACGCTTGAAAGTTTGTAGAACAGAGGAGAGTCTTATTGTGCGAGGGAGAGAGTTCCATAGAGTGGGTGCAGCCCGAAAAAAGTCCTGTAACCGGGAATGGGAGGATGTAATGAGGGTGGATGAGAGACGCAGATCTTTTGCAGAACGGAGTTGCCGAGTTGGGAGATATTTTGAGACAAGAGAGGAGATGTATGTTGGTGCAGCTTTGTTGATGGCCTTGTAGGTTAGTAAAAGTATTTTATATTGGATTCGGTAGAAGACAGGCAGCCAGTGTAGAGACATACAGAGTGATTCAACAGAGGAATAGCTATTTGCAAGGAAAATCAGTCTTGCCGAAGCATGCAAAATAGATTTTAGGGGTTTGAGTCTGTTTTTGGGAAGACCAGTAAGGAGGGAATTGCAATAGTCAATGCGGGAGATGATTAGTGCATGAATTAAGGTTTTAGCAGTGTCTTGTGTGAGATATGTGCGGATTCTGGAAATGTTCTTTAGATGTATGTAACATGATTTAGATATAGAGTCAATGTGGGGAACAAAGGATAGGCGTGAATCAAGGATTACACCTAGGCAGCGAGCTTGTGGGGTGGGATTTATGGTCATGTTATCAACAGAGATAGAAATGTCAGGTATGCTCTTGTTGGCGGGTGGGAATATTATTAACTCTGTTTTAGAAAGATTAAGTTTGAGTTGACGAGAGGACATCCAAGATGAAATGGCAGAAAGACAGTCAGTTACACGGGACAACACAGATGTCGAGATATCAGGAGAGGATAGATAGATTTGGGTATCATCCGCATAGAGATGATACTGAAAGCCAAAGGAACTTGTTAGATTTCCAAGAGAAGCGGTATAGATAGAGAACAGCAGAGAACCTAGCACCGAGCCTTGTGGTACTCCAACTGATAGGGGAAGCGGAGCAGATGTGGCTCCAGAGAAATTAACAGTGAAAGAGCGATTAGAGAGGTAAGATGAGAACCAGGATAGAACGGTGTCTTGAAGACCTAGGGATTGCAGCGTTTGTATGAGAAGAGAGTGGTCAACTGTGTCAAATGCAGCCGAGAGATCCAGGAGAATTAGGAGAGAGTAATGGCGTTCAGTCTTAGCAGTGATCAGATCATTAACAACCTTGGTCAGCGCAGTCTCTGTGGAGTGTTGAGAACGAAAGCCAGACTGAAGAGGATCCAACAGGTTGTTTGCGGAAAGAAAGCGTGTGAGGCGAGTGTAGGCAAGTCTCTCTAGAAGCTTGGAGGGGCAAGGGAGCTGAGAGATGGGACGGTAATTTGAGAGAGAGTTTGGGTCGGAGTTTTGTTTTTTTAGAATAGGAGTAATCACTGCATGCTTGTATAGTGATGGAAAGATGCCAGTAGAGAGTGAGAGATTACAGATTTGAGTTAGAGGTGAAATGAGCACAGAAGACAGGGATCTACCAATTTGCGAGGGAATAGGATCAAGAGGACAGGAGGTAGAGTAGGAAGATAAGAAGAGCGTAGAAATTTCCTCTTCATTTGTGGGGTCAAATGAAGAAAGGGTGTCAGAGGGTAGTGGGAAGGAAATGAGCTGATGGCTTGTTGAGGAGGAGGATACCATTTCTAGTCTGATCTTATCAATCTTGTCCTTGAAGTAGGTAGCAAGATCCTGAGCACTGATAGTAGATGGAGGGTTCGGGGTGGGAGGATTGAGAAGATGATTAAATGTATTGAAAAGGCGTTTGGGGTTAGAAGCCTGAGCATAGATAAGAGATTGAAAGTATGTTTGTTTTGCAGTGTCCAGAGCATTTCGATAGGAGTGGTAGACAGAAGTATATGTGAAGAAGTCATTAGAGCTTCGAGATTTACGCCAGTGACGTTCTGCTTTACGGGACAGTTTTTGAAGATTTCGTGTTGCTTTGGTGTGCCACGGTTGACATCGAAGTCGACGTGTAGTATGAAGTGTCGCTGGAGCCACTTGATCAAGGGCCGTTGCTAAGGTTAGGTGAAAATGAGGTACTGCCATCTCAGGGGATGAGAATGTAGAGATAGGGGAGAGAAGGTGTTGGAGAGAGGTGGAAAATTGTTGAAGATTAATAGAATTAAGATTTCTACGAGTATGAGGAGGCTTGGTAGAGTTAGACAGTAGAGAGGTTAGAGCAGTGGGGGTGAGAGTGTAGCTGATAAGGTGATGATCCGAGAGGGGGAAGGGTGTATTAATAAAATTAGAAACTGAGCATAGTCTAGAGAAAACAAGATCAAGGCAGTGGCCATCCTTATGAGTAGATGATTCAATCCACTGGGAGAGGTCAAGTGAGGATGTTAGAGAGAGTAGTTTGGAAGCAGCTTTGGAAGGTGGGTTATGAATGGGGATGTTGAAGTCACCCATGATGATGGTGGGGATGTCTGAAGATAAGAAGTGAGGGAGCCATGCAGAGAAATCCTCAATAAATTGTTGGTTGGTTGTTGGTCCCGCTGCCAGGTCCAGCTCTATGAATTTATTTTTAGGAGCAGTGTCAGGAGTTGTCATACCAACCAGTACCCACAGCCCATGGCCATCTAATTGGCAAATAATGTCAGCTAAGAAGCTTGCAGTTGACTCCGATTGGCTGCTGGACATCACGTTACAAGTACAACCAGCACTATAACCCTTGGCTCTTCCACTGACAATGAGCACCAGCTGCCGCTCTAGATGTCAAAGAGAACGTCCTTGTTGTATTGCTCTGTTTTCTCTAGGGATATTATTGGAGCAACTGTGGGTGGAAGAAATATGACCACAAGACCCCATGTGGGCAGCACGGTGGCTTAGTGGTTAGCACTTCTGCCTCACAGCACTGGGGTCATGAGTTAAATTTACGATTATAGCCTTTTTCTGTGTGGAGTTTGTATGTTCTCCCCGTGTTTGCGCCAGTTTCCTCCGGGTGCTCCGGTTTCCTCCCACACTCCAAAAATATATTAGCAGGTTAAATGGCTTCTATTAAATTGATCTTAGTCTCTCTTGGTCTGTGTGTATGTTAGGGAATTTAGACTGTAAGCTCCAACAGGACAGGGACTGATGTGAGTGAGTTCTCTGTACAGCGCTGCGGAATTAGTGGCGCTATATAAATAAATGATGATGGGGCAGCTTTACTAAAAATTACGTTTGGCAGCTGTTTGAAATATGCATTGTCACTGTCACTTGTAGTGCGATATGTGTGCAGTATAAATGGTGCCGAGATTATGAAATAATAAGTGTTGTCCTCATTATAAATAATTATTGCCCCATTAGCAATTAAATATTATTATCCCCTAATTATAATTATATATTTATAAGAATGCAGTTTGAGCAATCTCGCCTCTCTTTATTTCTGGTGTTTTTTTTTGGCGGCTTAGTAAACCACAACTTAGTCAATTTGATTTGTATTTGTATCAAGTTAAAAAAAAATCCCTCAGTTTTGAATCTGTCGCTTTCATCTAACCGTCCTTTAGTAAATCTAACCCCAGAAGACAAAAGTGAAACTCAGCGGATTCCGGAGACTTGACAGGCCAGTGATATCATTGTCTATAGCCTAAGCCTAAGCTAATATTCAATTCACTAGAAAGATCACTGTAATATCACTGTGCCATGATGAACAGTATTTTGTATCAATTTACAGAATACCTCAGTGATGTACTAGTGCTTAGTAAATAGTGAATAGATAGACTGAATATTGTTTCAGTCCATATAATGACTGCCTCTATTGTGTGCAAGCATACCTCTCAATTGCCTCGATTTAGGCAGGACAGTATTGATTTCAGAGGTCTGTCCCACCATCCAGTCCGTTGGCATCTTTGTCCCAACAATTGGAATGTTTGGAAGTCATAGCCGTACATAATTGCTACTGGGGAGCAGGCGAGTTTTAAGGGTAGGATACGAGATGGGGGCTAGGGGCAGTTCTAGTGGTTCAGAAACACTAGGCACACCCCCGACCATGTCCCATTATGACATAACCTCACCCCCTTCCATGTGGCCTGTGCACTACATCTCATTTGCAGGAATTAAAAAATTGAGGAGTATGGTGTAGGTGAGGGGTCCACTTTAACTGAATAAGTCTTCATCTGAAAAAATGCTTAAGGGAGTTTACATTCCATTTCATATTAAATATAGCATACATAAATATTCTTAATATCAATACATTAAAATTAAATTTATCTTATATTCAAATAATTGTTTTAATAAATGGAAAATAAAAATAATGCTTTTCATTTTGCATTATTAAAATCAAAAAGTGGTATTTTTTGTTCATGCTACAAACAAGCTTAAATATAGGGAAAGTGTAAAAAAAATGTGTGGCCAAGGATGGCAGGGGAGCAGGGGTTAAGTTATATAGTATTATTTTAATAATTTATTATTTAGAGATTGTAAACATTAGCCATGTGTTTTCTTGTCTCACATATTGGAGACATTTCTGATTACTGGTGCAAAAAGGTGCTGTGACCATAGCAACTAATCTCTAAACTGTACTAGAAAAATATTAGTTAGAATCTTAATGTTAAGTATAAGTTGTTTTACAGTTACCCATGCACCATAGTGTCACTGCTGTCCTCCAGTGTTCTCGTGAATGGAACGTTTATGATGGAGGGGCATCAACACTTAACCGTAAGTGTGTAGAGAAAAGAGTAGTGTGATATAGGAACAGCATAGGATTCTGGGTCCCCCATGGAAATATAATTACATTTTTATATTCAAGCACATTGTGCTACACCCAAAAAATCTTATCATTTGGCAGGTTCAGTATGACAGCAGTTAATACTCACATTAAATGCAAACATGCATCGAAATGACATTTTCTGTGTAGAATTCCTTATGCCCATGTGTTTAGATGAACATTTATATTTTAAAATATAAAACAAAAAATGCATCCTAGCTTTAAATAGGATCTGTCTTATTCATGTTGGGTAGTAAGAAAGTGAATGATTTCTCTTTCAATAACCGTATACAGTACATAGATTATTATAAATATGCATTACAGAATATACCAGTTTACAAAACGAGCTTTGTGTGAGTTATATTTGTAAAATTGGTGGCTTTGCATGTCAGAATATGCAGATGAGAACATCATAATTGACTACTCTCCCGGAAACGTCCAGGAGACACCCACATTTTGGGGGAATCCTCCTGGACTCACGGGAGAGTAGACCACTATCCCAGATCCCACCTCTCATCTTGTAAAGAGGGCAGGGCCTTGATAACTTGATTCACTTGGTCACACCCCCTCCCCCCAGTGATGTTGAGACCTCCTACTACCTCCCTAGCCATTGTACTGCTAATTGTGGGAGAAGCTTAGGGTAAGTAATGAGTGTACATCACTTACCCTGAGCTTCTCCCACATGTCTACCGTAATAATGCCAGATCTTAGGGAAAGTGTAGTCCAAAACAAAAGGATTATGTTTGCTATTTCCAACTTAAACAGTCAGATCTCATTTGGATATTTAATTTCTACTTACCATTCAGTATTTTTAACCTATTAGATTTCAGTTTTTGTGACACAAACATCAGAGTTCTATGTAAATGGAAAAGGATTTTGTAAAATAAATCTCCGCTCCTTCATCCAGCTAACAAGATTTAGGTAAATATTGCACAGTTTATTGTAGCGCCTACCTATAGTTGTTCCTTCCATAAGCTCCAGAAGATGCAGCCATATTTTCATATTTGACAGACAAAGCATAATTATACATTGTTGTGGATAAAGTAACTCTCAAATCACAAGCATGGGGCTCATAAAGCTGCAGCCAAGTGAGCAGAAACATATTCTTAAGCTAGGTACACACTACACTGTTTTCGTCCAATAATCGGCTCAAACAGCCAACATACGACCGCTCGTTCAAAAGTCGGGCCAGTGTGTGCAGTGACACGATGGTTGAAAGTCTGCCGAAATGGACGATTGTCGCCTCATTTGGTTGGTCGTACCGTTTAATATTTTCGTTCCAATCTCGTTTCCACTGTGTAGTGTGTATAAACTTCTGACCGATCCACAACAGTGAGTACGAAATTACAGTCATTGCTCAAGACAACATGGCTTTAAAAAGTCGCTAAAGGGACGTCCGCTCTTCCCTTTATCTTCCTAAACAAGGCTAGTGTGTATGCAGTCCATGGACCGAGCGATCGGACCATCGATCGCATGTAAAATCTCTCGGCATAAAAAGTTGGTCGAAATTTCTGTAGTGTGTACCTAGCTTTAGATTGTAAGCTCATTTGGGAGGGGCACCTTTTGTCCTATATAATTGTATGTCATTTGTGTCATGTCATGATCCTCTCAATGTATAGAACCGCTATATATGTCTTTGTTGTTTGAATAGCCGCTCTATGTAAGTTATCACGTAACCTTGAGGTGATATAGAATCAGGGGAGGGCAGGCTAATTTTAGCCCGGGGGGCAAGCCTTGACTTAAATGAAAAAAATGCAGATGGACCAGTGACCCAGCCCTAGGTAGCCCACTATGGGACCGGACCGGGGGGGGCAGATGACTCCCTGTCCCCCAGCCCAGCCTGCCCCTGTCTAGAATTATACAATTACCCTTATACTTACGCCTAAGTCAATCCTCAGGGGTGGCAGTAAAGACCTACTATAATTTATGGGGTAACTGTAATTTATTTCAGACCCCACCTCCTCTCCTGTTTTCTTTAGCAGAAAGACAGGTCTAATTTATCGGGATAGCAGTGTTTTACTTTGGATATATATCACCAGAAGGTGCAGGGGAGAGCTTTAATTATTAGAGGATTCCTCAGTAGTGACATGATATGTGCGTGTGACTGAGTTTTGTGAAGGGTGCTATAAGGAGAAAGCAGCTGATCAGACCAATCACAGCTCTCACTTTTGTTGAAATACACTAAGTGCATTTATCCAACGAGCACCATTAAATAAGCTATGAATACTGCTTTCATTAGCACCAAGCTAATCAGCAATCAGTTATGTCAATTAGTAGCTTCAATTTTTAGGCCTTGATCGTAACTCTTTCTCTATGTCTTGAGGAGGAATTTCTGTCTCTCTTCAGTAACATTCCTTTGTTTTATGTTTTAAAAGCACTGTTTTGTTCAGATTATTTTCCCCTCAAGGGGAACACTACATGGCTCTCACCGGGATACAGACGGGAGCTTGGTACTGGCTCTATGTACAGCTTCCATAACAGGGGCTAACTCAGTACTGGCTCCAACATGAGTTTAGTCCATTAGAAGCTTGTCATAGAAGAAAGGTCTATAAATATAAATGTGGGATCTCCTGATGTTTCACTCAAAATCAATATGACAACTCATAATATAGGCAGCACTACATGATAATCATCATTTATTTATATAGCGCCACTAATTCCGCAGCGCTGTACAGAGAACTCACTCACATCAGTCCCTGCACCAATGGAGATTACAGACACAGACTAGGGTCAATTTGATAAGCAGCCAATTATCCTACTAGTATGTTTTTGGAGTATGTGAGGAAACCGGAGCACCTGGGGGAAACCCACGCAAACACGGGGAGAACATATAATCTCCACACAGATAAGGCCATGGTCAGGAATCGAACTCATGACCCCAGTGCTGTGAGGTAGAAGAACTAACCACTAAGCCACTGTTCTGCCTACATATTGCACTTATAGAATGTTACATACATTATCTGGAGGTGCGATGTTGGATTATATCCCATTCTAGAATGAATAGAACCCATATTGGAAAAGTCATTTAATACACAGATGGGCCTATACAATGTCTTAAGAAGCAGAAATTACTGAACAGACTAACATATTCTGTGACAAGCTGGTATTGAAGATTCAAGTCTTTTTGGCTGCTCATTTCATGCCCTGTGTAATATCACTTTCCTTTAAATGTAAAAAGATGACATCAGTTCAGTATTATTGTATGACACTCTGCAGGCCTTGGTTACCAGAGTGAATTTAGATTCATGCTAAATATAAAGGATATAAAAAAACTCTTCAGTAAATGCACATAAACAAATTAGTTCTCAATAAGTCATGTGATGGTCAGTGGAAATATTAAATATATTCCCAAATAGGAAAAAGGACAACTACTAAAGTACATTGTTCATCCTGACTTTTCATTGCTGTGCTTTGAAAAGCTTAAAGTTTAATTAAGAATTTCCGACTCCTCCATCACAAACATCTACAGCCAGATATACAGCCCTTAGACGATACACAAAGAAGGTTCAGTATTGCAGGAAAAGCTCTAATAGATAGAACAAAGCTTGATGAATAAATTCAACAATCTGCAGTATATACAGAGCATTCATGCTGCCTAATAGCCTGCAAGCTAAGCACACAAGCTCTTGCTTCTGAATTGCAAGACAGAGGAGCACCACTGTTCTAAACTCTCTGGGCCTGAGTCATTAAGGAGAGCAAAGCAACAAAAAACTTTGCACCTTGGCAAAACCATGCTGCATTGGAGGAGTAGGTAAAATTAAATTGTGGGGACAGATTTATAGTTGGGGTAGAGCATGTCCTAGATCAACTTTAAATGTCGGTGTTAAAATAAAGTTTTTAAATATTTGTGCAATACATGACAAAAAGACAGTATTTTCTTTATGTGCAAAATAAACTAATTTGCTCCCCTTGCATTGTAACATGGTTTGTCCAGGATCAAATTAACTCTTTTTTTGCCTTGCTCTCCTTAATGACTCAGGTCCTCTAAATGTTCCAACAAACTGCATGCTGGGGAGATTTAGTACTTTAGGTACTATACTTCGTGCACAGTTCTCTTCTCACTAATACATATTAATTTCTTTATTCTCTAGATTATCTAGATCAATAAACAAATATCAAATCTCCCTATCAACATTGATTTATACAGTGTAGGCTGCAGCTAACACTACCTGACATGTCAGCTGCGATTTGATGCAGATAACACTGAATTTACCAATGCTGACAATAGTGGAGGCCCAAGTATCTCTGGTTTGTGGGATAATAGTAAACCCACAAACCATATAAATTAACAATAGATAATAATATCTGGCACAAATTTGAGATATTTAAATTAAGTCGTTATGATAAATCCTTTGAACAACTCTGGCAGGATTTTAACCTTCTTTACACTACATTTTGTCATTATTTCCAGTTAAGACATGCCATATTTTTTCAGTCTGGCAGAACTCCTCCAATAATATCTGATTCCCATATTCAGAAATTAATAATGTTTATGTGTATGCGTCTAATTATCTCTACACTATACTCAGAACTCTATTTCCATTTTGCACCTGATAGTCTAATATACCTTAAATCTAAATGGAAATTGACATAGGTCCATTATTTAATGAGGAATGGAACCATGTCCTTAAAAGTATTAAAGATGCCACATCATGTATTTGTTTCCAACAAATTCATCTATACATTTTACATAGAGTCTAATATTCACCAATTTCCTTAGTCAAAATGTGGTTCGACAGGCTGTAATTTTTTGCACCTGCTATGGGATTCTGGACATATGTATGGACCTGTATTAGTAATACCATGAATGATTTCACTTATCTAAATCCTAAAATATGTTGTTTTGGCTCCTCTCAAAAATATTTTGAATAAATCTCTCTACCAATATATTTTAATTTGATCTACTCTCGCGAAAGTTATAATAGCCCATTCATGGCTTGCAACAGAAGGTCCTAAGTTTCATAAATGGAAGGCTATTTGATTATTTGATTCAAAGTAAAATTCCTCCAGTCATGAAGGGGTTGATAGTAATGGGATGTAATGGTTCATTGATCACCTCTGTTGTTCCTGCAGAGGTAATGCCTGAAAACATGCCCTGTTCAAAGTCCTTAGAAAATAGATTTGTGAAATACTGATTTAAGGTTTTGCACATTTTACCACTCTGAATACAAGTCGCAGACATGTTTTCGCGGTCTCAGTATTAGTATAGGATTTCACACTGCAGGAAGTCACAATGGCCATCACAGACAATAGGAAATTTGTAGTTGACTCAGTAGCAGTAATTTAGGAAGCGAACTCGAAGTGCAACACAAAACACCTTGGGTTTTGCACCCATATCCCTATGTGGATCTCGGTAATCCACCCAGCACACATGAAGGTGCACTCCTACTTTATCTGTTGGGAGATGCCTCCGCAAACTACGGCTCGGTGCAGAAAGGAGGAAAAATCAGGAGACGCATTGTACGAAAGTGCAGATCTCACATAGTCCAACCATCTGTTAGAACCACCACTATAATTAACTAGAATATTGCAATTGTTCTCTTAAAACACTACCTGCTTTAGCTTCATTTATTACTTAAATCGATTATGAGTGAGTAGGCACCAGGTCAGTCTTCATTATATTGGGGAATTTGTGTGTTTGAAACACGCTTTTCTGCCAAACTTCAACTGGAAATTGCAGAATTCGTCTCATTAAAAATGTGTGCCTAATGCTGGTTGCATGTAATATTGCTGATGATAATGACAAATTGGACTAGTAAAGCCCCAAAGGAAGCGCGAGAAAAAAGCCAATTGTAATCAATCATGTATTTCCCAAGCATTGTGTATGTGCTGTATGTGTGACCATCGTGTTACCTCTGGCTAAATTCCAAACGAGCAGGTCTGTCCAACATGGGTGGCCAAATTGGTAACGGTTCCCTTCCCACAGTACTCAGGCACAGTGACAGGATCAAGGTTAATTAAGATTATCCTTAGGCATAATTAAGAATAGCTTTAATGAGGGAAAGGCTCCATGTAATGAGATGAGGTCCAATTAGGCAAATGCCCAATGCTCTGATTGGACTACGTATAGTTTATTACAAATTGCTCCTGGTTTGCATTTGATTCACATTAAATGTGTTGCAGCCTGTTTATTTTCTTCCCATTTACAGCTTTTAATAATAGACATTTTTTTTCCACTAATAACTAGAATTGTAGGCCAGAAGATAACACGTACTTGTATACAATCCAATAATTACATTGACATAACACTTATGTCAAGGTTAAAGCAGCAAAGCACAATAAATGCACTAAAATAAGACATTGATTCCAGGGGAGGGTTTTAAATAATCACATTATTTATTGCCATAACTCAAAAAGCTTTTAAATAGAGGATTGACATAATCAGATAAAACAAAGTCAAACTAACAGCCTGCCATGTTTTATCTACTCCAATGTACAGTGAAATTAAGTTGACAATAATTAAAGGTTTGCTCAGTCACAGTGTTTAAATGTGCCAGTCCTTTCTCATTTATTTCCATTAGCCCCTTCTTGGAGAACTAATTTGACAGGAAGCGATTTAGCTGCTTGTATTCTAGGAAGACATTGAAGATGACATGTAGCAAAACGGAGATGGGTTACAATGACGTAGTTAGAAGTGAAATGCATTAGACTCACAAGATGCCAGCTCTATCAATATGTATGACTATTTCAGCCAATAATTGCCTGACTATGGAAAACAATGCTAAGGAAAGTATACAAGTTAGGAAAATAAAGAACACAAAACAACTAACTCAACCTGGTATGGCCACGCACCCTTCACCAGTTATGGAAGGGGTGCCAAGATGTTTCTGTCCCATTGCTCGAAATTCCTCTTGGCGCCCATGGTAACCCGTACAGTTCTACTACTTGATGGATAGAATTCCAAGGGTAGAATGTTTTTTTTTCTTTTAGGAACTGCTTTAATTTGTATGGAAACAGCCAGATGCATTCCAATGTTTATTACGATTTGTCAGGGGACCCGGCAGGAGCGGGTCTTACCTGGTGAAAGATAGCAACCCATGGTTGTATGTGCCTCACGGGATTAGCTCAAATACGCTGTTCTTTTCAGTTAGGTTTTCCCTGATGCTGCCAAATCCACGTGCTAAATATTACCATGAGGCCGTCGTTTGTCAGAATGAGACTAGTTTGAAACCACATCCCGATTCCTCTTATCGCACAATAAACAGAATATGAGAGACAATTTAGCGAACACTGATTGTCATTCTACATATATATATATATATATATATATATATATATATATATATATATATATCTCAGGGCTATGATAAAGGTGATACATTGGTGAAAACAGCTGCTGTCTGACTTTTTCCACTTATTGGACTAATATGCAAGAGATTCTTAGCTTTCTGTTCCATGTGCTGCTGTACTTGTAAGTTTACAGCCCCTGTCCTGGTGTATTATACTCTCCTGCCTCATACCAGGTCATCAGAATTAAAGTGAGTGTGTAAAATCCTCTAAATATCGCAAGATAAAAAGTGACTAAATGTAACATGTGACATGTTATACTGATAACAGTGAATATATGACCATTATAAAAAAAAAAATAGAAAGATTTGGTAAATCTAAACACAATGCCAAATCCTTCAGTAACATAGATTAATAGTAATATAAACAATTCTGGAGCTCTAACTTCAGAACATATCCTCACAATGTCTGGCTGCGCTCATTACGGGTCCTACGGTACCCCAACATCATGGATTGATAACCTCTATGGGGTGCAAGGAATAATCTGTGATATTACATTGCTGCGGAGTGCGTTCTGGATGCACTCCATGCAGAGGCGGAACTAGTGAGTTGTGGGCCCACACGCAAAAATGTGCTTTGACCACCCCATACACACACACACACACACAAAAACAATAATGTATAGTATCTTGTGGTTTTGTTTACTTTGAATTTCAAGTATAAGAAATATCAATATATAACATAAAAATTATAAACAACCCCCCTTCCCCATATGTTGTGTGCCTATATCTCCTACAAATAATTAAAATATATATAAATATATGTACATTTGTAAAGAAAGA
This sequence comes from Mixophyes fleayi, assembly GCF_038048845.1. Lineage (NCBI taxonomy): Eukaryota > Metazoa > Chordata > Amphibia > Anura > Limnodynastidae > Mixophyes > Mixophyes fleayi. The sequence continues at coordinate 29,780,883 of NC_134409.1, forward strand.
TGCAAATCAAATGTCTGAGTGCAAGTGGGAAACAAGAAGCGCCCTATTGAGTTACTTTACACTGAACACTTTCTTTTGGATTTTCCTTTACTGTATCTTTTATTTTAGACTCATGTTCATTTAATAATGCATCACTCAAATCTTCTTCTGCACGATCAGTCTGATTTTCATACTCTTTACTTGTTTGAGAACTTGTACTTGCTGAATTATCTTGCAGCATTTCTGTACTTTCAACAATTGCTACTCTTTGGGTTGCTGTAGCAATCGTGTATTTCAACACGTTGGAAAAAACTGCTTATTTTAGGCAGTTTGGAACTCTTCTAATTCTTACTTCATTTCCTTGCTCTTCTGTGCCACACTTTTAGCTTTAGTTGGCATTAGTAAGAGTTATTCACTGCTCTATTGGCAGAAAGAAAGGAAAAAAAATAAATCTATGTAATTAAATTAATATATACGCACGAGCATACATAATGTACTTGACATTATATGTGTTTAATGTGTTATGCCCTCCATCACACTGTGCCCCTTCTATCACACTGTGTCCATTCATCATCACACTGTGCCTCTTCCATCACAATGTGCCTCTTCCATCACAATGTGCCTCTTCCATCACACTCTGCCCCTTCACCTTCACACTGTGTCCATTCATCATCACACTGTGTCCCTTCTTCATCACACTGTGCCCCTTCCATCACACTGTGCCCCTTCACCATTACACTGTGTCCCTTCCATTATACTGTGCCTCTTCATCATGACACTATGCCACTTCCATCACACTATGCCCTTTTACCATAATGTGCCCTCTATCACACTGTGTCCCTTCCATGACGCTGTGCCCCTTGAAATTTCCCATTTAGACCATATCCATAAGGTGGGTAGCTTCACTTCTAAAGTATCTAATTGTTCACGGTCTAGAATCTAGACCGTGCATCTGGCTGTTTCCATACAAATTAAAGCAGTTCCTAAAAGAAAAAAAAACATTCTACCCTTGGAATTCTATCCATCAAGTAGTAGAACTGTACGGGTTACTATGGGCGCCAAGAGGAATTTCGAGCAATGCGACAGAAACATCTTGGCACCCCTTCCATAGCTGGTGAAGGGTGTGTGGCCATACCAGGTTGAGTTAGTTGTTTTGTGTTCTTTATTTTCCTAACTTGTATACTTTCCTTAGCATTGTTTACCATAGTCAGACAATTATTATCTTCCTACATAGTATCTAGACTCTAGATACTATGTAGGAAGAGAGAGGGTGTGATTCTTAGTGTAAAATTACACTTTATTCAGATATTTTAAAATACATATTAAAGCGTACGTGACAGACTACACAATGCTCTTCCGATCTCCACTTCTAGAGACAAGCAATACGTACTCTGGTTCACAATTATGTGTTTTTTAAAATACGTCTTAAATAACTACTATGTTCTGTGCAGAGCTATCCATTCCAGTCAGCCCTTTTTTAACAGTGAATTGACAGTCTAATTCCTTGAACGGAGCTAGAAAAAATCCATAGTGCTGGACTGTACTGAACACTGTTTTCGAACCATTGCAAGTGTGGGCTCAAAACAAACAAGATTGATCATATGGTGACTGAAAATTACAATCAGACTATGATGCAGTCTGACGTTTGTGGTCACTGACCAACTACATTTAATGGGCAGTGATTGTGCACCTCTAATCCAGTGTAAGTTTCTGTCACTGTGTGTATTGTGGGGTGCAAAGGTTACACAGTGCACCTCCTTCTCCAGCCCTGGTTAGCTGATAGGCATGGGTGTAAATGACCAGGGGGTACCTGCAGGTGTTTCTTTGTAAGCAGTGGGACACAGATGATGTCACTTTGTGGTGCAGTGCTAAAAATGTCACAATAATTTGTGCGCCAGACTATCTTTATGACAAACTGAACTCTTTATTTACACTCCTCTTCCTCCAGCACAATAATCATAATGGTTGTAGCAATAAAGAAATAGATATATATATATATACACACATCTCCTTACTCTCTCCAGCACAGTTCTTAATGAGCAATACGAATATGGTTGCAAATATCTCCTTAATGCTCCTGTACAGTTCTTAATGTTATCTAGATGTAATATAACATAGTTCACATGTCTCTTACACTCCAGTACTCCATACGTCACTGCAGTTCACCCCTTATCTGCAGGGGCACTCAAATGGATGCTAACAGGCAGGCAGCTTCTCTTCAATGCAGCTCTGACACACGCTGTGTAACTTCCACCTGCAGCTCACCCCTCCTCTGCGGGGATGATTACTCCATTGGGCTCTGACACTTCTCTCTGTGTACGCACAGCCCCTGGCTCTGACACTTCTCTCTGTGTATGCACAGCCCCTGGCTCTGACACTTCTCTCTGTGTACTCTCAGCCCCTGGCTCTGACACTTCTCTCTGTGTACTCTCAGCCCCTGGCTCTGACACTTCTCTCTGTGTATGCACAGCCCCTGGCTCTGACACTTCTCTCTGTGTATGCACAGCCCCTGGCTCTGACACTCCAGCTACCATGCCTCTTGCAGCAACCCTCACTCCAGGGTCTCTTCCATGCAAAATGTCCCCCTCTCTATCTCTTAGGGTTCTCTTTAGTGATATGGGGTTCTCCCCCTCACTGGGAATAGGGACTCCTCCCCTTGTATATGCAGCCACACTACTGTATGTAGCAATCCCCATTTCTCTTTTGGGGTCCTTCCCCTTATGGGCTACCCCACTCTTATTTAGGAGACAATAGTGATTGTCTCTAGGCAACAGCCGCTACTCATCCGCCCCTGGGCAATTCCGGGGGCCTTGGAACACCTCCACTGTCCAAGGTCCTCAGCTTTCACATCAACACTACTGGTCCTGTCCCTATCTCTTCTGTCCCCATCTTTCACATCATGTCTCCTGTGTCTGAGTGTCTCTCTTTTGGTATCTCTCCCCCCCCCCCCTTCCCCTGCTGACAGTGCCTCCTTCCTCTCACTCAGTCTCTCACAGGCTGGGCTGGGTTATCACCATAGCAACCAGTTTGTGTCACTTTTCACAAACACCTTACTTGCCCTCTAGGTGACTCCTCCTGTGTTCACTGTGGTGCAGGGTTTACAAAAATGCCACTAGGGGGCATTGCACCAATGAGGTCTGATGCTATCTTGACAATCAGTCCGACATGATCCGATTGCATTTTCTGGTGTTTTCTATCACAATATGATCAATCCTGTTTTGAGCCCCCCCACACACAGGGTCTGATGTAGAGTGAGTACTACACATGCCCTGAATAGTGGCCACACACATATGCGCTTATGCAGATTTCTGTGAATCTGACACTTATACACACTTGTGCCTGGAGAGACAGGGTGGGGGAGGGAAGGGGCAATAGTATGCAGGCCAATAGAGTAGGGTTATATGTAGGCGCAATTGCAAACCGGTACAGACTGTTTCACAGATTCATATACACCTGTCCAAGCCGTATTATTTGCAGTTGGTCAAAGGCAAGTGAGAATAGAGGATCATGATAACGGCATTTTGCAATAGCGAAGCATTTGTGATTGGCTGTTTGTAAATGCTCTGCTGATGCTGATAGGTGCTTTCTTCGTTGCACATGCATATATTATAGCTTTAGTGTATGAATTTAACCAATTCTTTAGATGCACACTAGGGCAGTTGTCTCTCCTGTATTAGAGAGGTTTTTAAAAGTTTTATTGTTGCCTAATTTTGAATACGTATTTTGCAAACAAAACAAATGGATATAAATATGGGTGTTCGTACGTGTGACGTATGCCTGGCGTAAGCTGGGTGCATGTGCTAATGGTGCAGACCTGCAAGTCTGCTGCAGCTTTGCATATGCCGACAATTGCTGCTTTTTTAGTGAACACAAATTGGGGCACAATTACGTAATTTGATGAACAGTTCAAATAAAAATGGGCTCCTACACAAGAGATACAAAGATAAAAAATGAAATCTCATCTGTGTAATACACACAATCATTTCATATCAAGAATAACCAATGCTAAAATGATCTATAAGACTGTAAATTGCATGGTGATAAATGACTCATAGCAATAAAACTGTAATGGATTAGATAGTCTAACTAATATTATGTATCAAAGAAAAAACACGATCAAACAGTGACAATAAATTATTTACTTGACTCTATTAAATTACTGTGAGCACTTTGCTGAAATAATGTATGCACCAGAGTGAGAAATTCTATATAATTAGATTATTTGCAAAAGTTACCAAATGGAAAATCATTCTTTCTGCGCTCTCATAATTTCCCAATATACTTGGTTACATTGCGTGTAGTCTGAAATAACAGGCATTGTAAAGCATTTCCTATGCTATGTTAATGGCAATGCATTTTTTAATATATATTTTATTAAGTTGTTCATACTGGGTGAAATTAAGCTGTTGACATTTCTGTTAAAGGAAAAAATACTGGCATAAACAGGGTCAGAAACCCTAAGCAACTGCCTTATAAATATATAAATATACTTCAGCTAACTTTTACATGGAATTTATAAAACAATTGGTTTATACACAATGGATTTCCAGCTGCTGCCCCCTGGTCTAGATCAGCCTCTCCAAGAGGTGGAGAGGAAGCTGTCTAACAGCCAGGGGTCTAGATCCAAGAGGTAGTTGTGCGAATGCCAGAGGTCAAAACACAGGAACGGTAAATAAAAGGATCCAGAAAACCGGTACGCAGAGACAAGCTCAATAAACTGGCAGCTGGTCGCCAATCAGTGCTGCTTGAGCGTGGGAAAGATTTGACTCTAATACATAAAGAAATGCAGGAAATACAAAAAAGTAGACACAGAATGCATCGTTCATCTGGCACGGGAAACCCTGCACCTGCGGCAGTAAGACCATGTTGGAAAAGAGGTGTGATATGAAAAGGGGACCCCTGTCGACAAACAGTGAGGATTTCAAAGCCTATGAGACTCGTGACCCAACAGCAGGGTAAGCCAGGGATGGAATTTAAACAGACTTTACATGTGCATTGCACTTCTTCATTTAACCCAGAAGCCCCCACATGGAATCACCTATCATGGAAAGGTTTCGGTGACAACCGACACTCTAGTAATAACAACTACTCCCCTGTTCTTGCTCGTAGCGGTTACTGGAACTTTGAGCAATCAATGATCACGGACGTATGTAAAGATTTCTGTAATAAGTCGATAAGTAGAATCCTAAGAGTAGTTTAGAAGATTAGTGTGTATTGTCATAGTTTCTCAGTACAATACTTTGAGTTTCCGAGTTACTGTGCTTTTTGTTAACTGTTCCATGCTGTCTCACCCTGTACCGTGTTTCTGTCTGTCCGTGTACGGCGCTACGGACACCTAGTGGCGCCCTATAAATAAATACTAATAATAATAATAATAATAATAATAATAATAGGAAATGTATAACATATAACCACTGGATTTACTAATGTTCGTTCACAATTAGAAACAATTGACCACAGACCCCAAAACATATTAAATGAAGAAAGTTGGTGGGATTTTGTCTAAATAAGGGGAAGTGAGATAAGGCTTGGTTGTTGCTTAATAACAATTAAAGAAATAATGTTATTCCTCTATAGTATTTGATGGAAGGGGATGGAATACACAACTGTTTCTATGGCAGTGATTAACTGGAAACATAGCAAATTTACAAATAATTATTTAATAAAACTATCATCTGTTTTATGAGTTGGTAATTGCTTCATAATTGGTTTTTAGGATTACTTTACATGTTTTATAACAGTCTTTGAATCTTTATCTTAACACAGAATTGCTATAGAAGCAAGCTTTTTCCTTAAATTTTAATAATAAATTGTGAATTAATTCTGTCTCTTCCTCCGTTATGTTTTTGGCAGTTAAACGGAGGAGAGATAGAAGCTCACATGGGTATATTTTAAAAGCAGATGATGGAACAAGGACTGGTGTAGAGTGAAATTTTCAAAACTGCTCCACAAATATTTGCCACTTTTTAAACTGTTCCACAAATATTTGCCTCTTTTGGTATCTGGCCACACACTTGCTTTGCGGAAAGTTACCCCTATCATTTTTGTTTTGCCCAGAATTCCACAATCATTCTTGCTCCTCTGGGATGAAACATGTTTGATACACAGTGTACTGTGTAATAAAAAACAGTGAACAAAAATGTATAATTAAATTATAGGCAACATGGCCCCTCCCCCCAATCCTAAACCTATCCCAGCGCTAGAGAGTTTGGGGTTTCTTCAACTATAACAGGAAGACCACGAGCCTGGTTCCCCTGCATGAGCTGAGAGAGGCTACAATGTGACCCTCTTTCAGAGGCTACCAGCCCTGAACCGGAAAGCGCTAAGCCTCTTTCCAACCCCCTTGGGCTGTGCAGGCTGAGGTAAGCAGCATGATTGGGACCCTGGAGGAGCAATGTTGCCACTCCAGTGGTTTCAGTATAATGGACAGGGTCCTCAAAGATATAGTCATTCATATGGGTAGTTTTTAGTATGAAGAATTGTTTCGGAGGTGAGAGGATGGGGTGTTGTCCTTGGACTAAGGCAGGCCAAGAATATTTTATATTTTGGTCAATAAATTGCTTATGGAGGGTTTTGATGAGTTATCAAGTTTATTTGAATATTGTGTACATGTACTTATCCAAGTGTTTCTAACTTCTTAATAACCTGACAGCTAGGGAGTTTGGAAAAACCGCACTGGGCTGGTAACCCTGTGGTGGATAGTGATTAGTATTTTTGTACTATACATGGTTTCCCAGTTTTAATGGAAACTAGCACAAGATACCTAGTGCTTGGTATGACTGATGATTGGAAGGGACAGGTTTTGACGTGCATTACATTTATAGCACCGTGCCAACAGAAGGGCGAAGCAAACTGAAAGGTTGTATAATTATATATACAAATACTTACAACAGGCGCTCTTACATAGACACATTGAGATGATGATCCTTAGTTTCTAACAAAATGTAGATATAATATGAAAGATTTGTCTGTTTTTCTAAAAAACAGACCCACAACACAAAGACCCTATATAGTGTAGTACATAAGTTCAAATATAGAATGAAATATTAGATCTCCTTTTAAGTTTAATCCAGGTTCCCGTGAGGAATAAATAATATTATTTCCACCCATGATTGTCCACACTCCAACCCAGCAGGGTATATGCTTACAAGATATATACTTGTTCCATGACTTTCACATATTACATTTCACTGGCTGTTATCACAAGAAGTGTCACTCACCGGACCGTGAGTGCCTCTTCCCGGACATTTAGGAACCGTGGCCGTCCTCCATCCTGAGGGTCTGCGCATGCGCAGCCCTTTCCTATACTTCAGTGTATGTCCCTTTAACTCAATTGGCATATCAGGCAACACTCCCTATATTAAGCACCTGTGGTCAACACCACGTTGCCTGATCTTGGAGTCTCATTCCCCATGAGCCTCTGAAGGTGTTTCCTCGTGTATTCAGCGCTGCTGATTCCTGTGGTTTCCAAACCACTTCTACCTCTGTGGTTTCCTAACCACTTCTCCTACTGTGGTTCCCATACCACTTCTACCATCAACTGTATCATCGTGACTGTTTGCTGATTCCTATCCGCTGCCTCCGTGCACTACAGTCTCCTACACCACTTCAACGCTATTATATTCCATAGTGACTGTTTGCTGATTCCTATCCGCGGCCTCCGTGCACTACAGTCTCCTTCACCACTTCAACGCTATTATATTCCATAGTGACTGTTTGCTGATTCCTATCCGCTGCCTCCGTGCACTACAGTCTCCTTCACCACTTCAACGCTATTATATTCCATAGTGACTGTTTGCTGATTCCTATCCGCTGCCTCCGTGCACTACAGCCTTCTCTCGTTATCCACTCACCTGTTCATCATCAAGTCTGTGAGCTGATTCCTAGCTGCTGCCTCCGTGCATTACAGCCTCCAGCTGACAACTCGCCTGTGTTCATCATCAAGTCTGTGAGCTGATTCCTAGCTGCTGCCTCCGTGCACTACAGCCTCCAGCTGACAACTCGCCTGTGTTCATCATCAAGTCTGTGAGCTGATTCCTAGCTGCTGCCTCCGTGCACTACAGCCTCCAGCTGACAACTCGCCTGTGTTCATCATCAAGTCTGTGAGCTGATTCCTAGCTGCTGCCTCCGTGCACTACAGCCTCCTGCTGGCAACTCGCCTGTGCTCATTATCGTGACTGTGAGCTGATTCCTATCCGCTGCCTCCGTGCACTACAGCCTCCAGCCGGCAACTCGCCTGTGTTCATCATCGTGACCGTGAGCTGATTCCTATCCGCTGCCTCCGTGCACTACAGCCTCCAGCTGGCAACTCGCCTGTGTTCATCATCGTGACTGCTAGCTGGTTTCTATCCGCTGCTCCTGTGCACCTCAGCGTCATCTCATCTCTCCGTGGGTTCGCAGAGTCCTGCTGCCGCTGCCAGTCCTATCGTCCATCTACTGCGGATCCGCTCTCCACGCCTTCCTGGTTCCCCTGGTCGCTACCCTCCTGTCAGCATTGGATTCGTGTCCCTGTTGGTCTACTTACCTGTGCGCTGCACCTACTAGACTCCTGCTTCTTACATCCAGGGACTTCTCATCCTGTCGGCCTCCTGCCGCCCAGGTATCACTGCACTCCTGTCTGACTGCCTTCTGAACCACGGTATGCATACTTCTCATTGACTGTGCTGGTGTATTGCATATCTTGCTGGACTGTGTTGGTTCTCCTCTGGAGCTTGCAATCCGCTGAGTCTTTTGCCATCATTGACTGTGTTACCTTGTGCTGGATAACTTCAGAGACTTCCTACATTTGCAGACCTGTTCAGTCATTTATATATATATATATTGTGCATATTACTGTGGATCGTGTTTAATGTGCCCGTGTACATCCTGTGTTGCAGTCTCTCCCCGTACACCTCCTCACATATATTTTCAGTGGTACAACTTGCTGAAGGCAGACCACTGATTCCTGTTCCAGTATCACCTGTTCCATTCCTCTCACATAGCGGTGGTACAACTTGCTACCGCAGACCACTGACCTCCCGGATACCTCCACTTGGATTCCATTCCTTCACTCAGACAGCGGTACCACTTGCTATCCGCAGACCGCTGACTCTCATCACCTCCTCGTTTCTGTTGGACATTCCTCCTCACTATAGCAGTGGTACAACTTGCTAACGCAGACCACTGACTACCTCCACTTGCCTTGTCCATACAGTTCCTCGTGTATTATCACCTCCATATTACCAGTGCTGCTAGTCATAGACTTTCCTGAGCATCTCATCATCTACTATTGCCTGTTCCGTGATCACCCTGCTACCAGAGTACACTATTACCATCTATATTGCTCTGGTAAGCTTACCACCTGGTGATCCCTGGGTAAAGACTCCTAGTGCCCGTGACAGTAAGATCAGGCCATGACAGACCCAGATACGGAACCTACCGCTAAAGAGATGCTGCAGCATCTGGTCAGCCGTGTGGAGCAACAGGATGCCCGCCAACAGCTGTTACTTCAGTGTTATCAGTCATTAACCTCCCAAGGAACATCTGGACAGACTGTGACAGCTACTCCTGAGGCTTCTGTGCTTTCTTCCGTTTCCCCAGTGCCATCCCAGGTGTCTACAGCTTCCACGCTTCACCTGCCTACTCCGTCAAAGTACGATGGAGACCCCAAAACTTGTAGGGGTTTCCTGAACCAATGTTCAGTCCATTTTGAGCTCCAACCTCAAAATTTTTCTACCCATCGTTCCAGAGTGGCCTATCTTATCTCTTTGTTTTCAGGACAAGCCCTGGCTTGGGCCTCCCCTCTGTGGGAAAGAAATGATCCGATATTACAAGATAGTGCCAAATTCATTTCTACATTCCGAAGTGTGTTCGATGAACCAGGTCGTGTGACCTCCGCTGCTTCCAGCATCCTCCGCCTACGACAAGGATCTCATACAGTAGGCCAGTACGTCATTCAATTTAGGATCTTAGCCTCTGAACTTCAGTGGAACACTGAAGCCCTAGTTGCCGCCTTCTGGCAGGGGCTCTCCGATAAAATTAAAGATGCACTGACTACTCAAGAGCTTCCTTCATCACTGGAAGATTTGATCTCTCTATGCCATCGTGTTGATATGAGATTTCGTGAAAGAGAGGCTGAGAAAATAACTTCTGCTAAAGCACCTCTTCGTTCTAACCCTCAATTTCGTCCAGTTTCATCCTCTGTGATTCCCATGGAGATAGGACGTTCCAAATTATCTTCCGAGGAGAGAAAACGAAGAGTAAAGAATAGACTCTGTATCTATTGTGCTGATTCCACTCATATTCTCAGCTCCTGCCCTAAGAGATCGGGAAATGCCAGGCCCTAACTAGTTCTGGACAGGTGAAGTTAGGGTCCCTGGAGTCCTCTCCATCTTCCATGAAATCTAAAGTCTGCGCTTTTGATGTTACGATTTCCTCTGCTACCAAAACCTTTGAGTCACAGGCATTAATTGATTCCGGAGCAGCAGGAAATTTTATTTCCAAATCATTAGTAAATCAATGGTCTCTACCAGTGATTACCTTAAAAACACCCATTACTGTGACGGCTATAGATGGATCACGTCTCATCAACGGTCTCATCACTCAGAGTACGTCTCCAGTGACACTTCAGATTGGTGCCCTGCATCATGAAGTAATATCGTTTTTAATCCTTCCTGTTACGACAAGTCCGATTGTCTTAGGCCTTCCATGGCTTCAGTGTCACTCTCCCCAGATTGACTGGCGCACCCCTCAAGTCACGTCTTGGGGGCCTGAATGTCACCATCGTTGCCTTTCCCAAGTTATTCCTCTCAAAGTACAGCAATCTTCCATCTCATCTACCTCACCGGGACTCCCTCCTCAATATGCTTCATTTACTGATGTGTTTGATAAAGCTCAGTCTGAACGTCTTCCTCCTCATCGTTCTTGGGATTGTCCGATCGACCTTCTACCTGGCAAGACTCCCCCCAGGGGCCGGGTCTATCCACTCTCGTTACCTGAGACTCAAGCTACATCTGAGTATATACAGGAGAACCTCCAGCGTGGGTTTATTCGACCTTCCACCTCTCCCGCTGGAGCTGGGTTCTTCTTCGTCAAAAAGAAGGATGGATCATTACGCCCTTGCATAGATTTTCGTGGACTCAACGCCATTACTATCAAGAATCGGTACCCCATTCCGCTGATCACTGAGCTATTCGATCGCATCAAGGGAGCCCGTATTTTCACTAAGTTGGATCTTCGTGGTGCCTACAATTTAATCAGAATCCGTTCCGGTGACGAATGGAAGACAGCGTTTAACGCCAGAGACGGGCATTACGATTATCTGGTAATGCCTTTCGGGCTGTGTAATGCCCCCGCTGTTTTTCAAGGCTTCATCAATGAGATCTTTCGGGACTTATTATATGTATGTGTCGTCGTCTACCTGGACGACATATTGATCTTTTCCCAGGACCTGCCTTCTCACCACCAACATGTGGCAGAAGTCCTCTCCAGGCTACGAAAAAATTCATTGTTCTGTAAATTAGAAAAATGTTCATTCGAATTACCCCAGATTCCATTCTTGGGGTATATAGTTTCCGGAGTTGGCCTGAAGATGGATCCAGACAAGGTGAATGCTGTACTACATTGGCCCCAGCCAACTACTCTTCGTGCTATTCAGCGTTTTTTAGGTTTTGCCAATTACTATAGACGCTTCATTCAAGACTTTTCTTCCATTGCATCTCCTATTGTGGCCCTGACTCGAAAAGGGGCTAATCCTAAGCAATGGTCGCCTGAGGCTTCTCAAGCCTTTCAAACACTCAAAGAGTCCTTCTCTTCGGCTCCAATCCTTCGACAGCCTGATGTGACACTCCCCTTCTTTCTAGAAGTAGATGCCTCTAATGTGGGCTTGGGAGCTATTCTCTCCCAACGCTCTGAACAACAAAAATTCCATCCTTGTGCCTTCTATTCTCGGGGTCTTCTGCCCGCAGAGAAGAATTATACTATCGGGGACAAGGAGTTATTGGCTATCAAAGCTGCATTAGAGGAGTGGAGATACCTATTGGAAGGAGCTCGCCATCCAGTGACGATCTTCACGGATCATAAGAACTTGTCATATCTCCAGTCTGCCCAATGCTTGAACCCTCGCCAAGCAAGATGGTCTCTTTTCTTTTCCCGTTTCGAATTAATAATAACCTTCAAACCAGCTGCCAAGAACAAAAAAGCTGACGCTTTATCTAGAGCTTTTGTGACGTCCTCTGATATAGAAGAGGTTTCCAACCATACCATTCTAGACCCCAAATGTATCTCACTGGCTGCTTCATCCACCAAAATGCTACCATTTGGGAAGACTCTCGTGCCTCCTACTCTAAGGAGGAAAATCCTTTCGTGGTTCCATGCCTCTCGTTTTTCTGGACACGCCGGTGAACACAAGACCTTTGAGATGCTCTCTCGAAGTTACTGGTGGCCTTCAATGAGGAGAGACGTCAAAGAGTTCATTGCTTCCTGTGAATTATGTTCCCAATTCAAATCTTCCCGCAGAACTCCAGCAGGGTTGCTGCGACCACTACCCATTCCGTCCAAACCGTGGACCCATATTAGTATGGATTTCGTCACTGACTTACCACCTAGTAAGAATCATAACACTATTTGGGTGGTGGTGGACAGATTTTCGAAGATGGCTCATTTCGTCCCTCTGTCTGGTTTGCCTTCCTCGTCTATCCTGGCCGAACATTTCATTAAAGAGATCTTTCGCATCCATGAATGTCCGTCTGAGATTGTGTCAGATAGAGGAGTACAATTCGTTTCCAGATTCTGGCGAGCCCTTTGTAAAACCTTGGGCATACGATTAGCACTCTCATCTTCTTACCATCCGCAATCTAACGGACAGACTGAGCGTGTCAATCAAGATCTTGAGACTTTTATAAGGATGTTCTCTTCAGCCAATCAAGACAACTGGGTAGAGTTGCTTCCTTGGGCCGAATTCGCCCATAACAACATGTACCATGAGTCATCATCCAAAACTCCATTTTTTGTGGTCTACGGTCACCATCCGTCTTTTCCGGAATTTCCTGCCCTCCCACCCACCCAAGTTCCAGCGGTGGAGACGGCCTGTCAGACCTTTAAAAATATCTGGTCTCAGGTCAAAACCTGTTTGAAGAAAACATCTATCAAATATAAATCTTTCGCAGATAAGAAGAGGCGGGCTATTCCACCACTAAAAATTGGAGATCGTGTCTGGTTATCTACTAAAAACATTCGTTTGAAGGTCCCATCTATGAAATTCGCCCCTCGTTTTATTGGTCCATATAGGATCATTCAAGTAATCAATCCAGTATGTGTGAAACTTCTTCTTCCTAAGAATCTTCGGATTTCTAATGCCTTCCATGTGTCCTTACTCAAGCCTCTTATTATCAACCGTTTTTCAAAACCTCCCTCAGCTCCGCAGCCAGTTCAAGTTCATCAGGAGGAGGATTTTGAAATTACTGAGGTATTAGACGCAAAAATTTCGCGAGGAGTACTCCGTTTCCTCGTTCATTGGAAGGGCTTTGGTCCTGAGGAGCGCTCTTGGATCAAAGCTGAAGATCTTAATGCTCCTGCCCTTTTGAAGAAGTTTTATTTCAAAAATCCGGACAAGCCCGGTTCCAGGCGTTCTGTGCCCACCTTTAAAAGGGGGGGTACTGTCACTCACCGGACCGTGAGTGCCTCTTCCCGGACATTTAGGAACCGTGGCCGTCCTCCATCCTGAGGGTCTGCGCATGCGCAGCCCTTTCCTATACTTCAGTGTATGTCCCTTTAACTCAATTGGCAGATCAGGCAACACTCCCTATATTAAGCACCTGTGGTCAACACCACGTTGCCTGATCTTGGAGTCTCATTCGCCATGAGCCTCTGAAGGTGTTTCCTCGTGTATTCAGCGCTGCTGATTCCTGTGGTTTCCAAACCACTTCTACCTCTGTGGTTTCCTAACCACTTCTCCTACTGTGGTTCCCATACCACTTCTACCATCAACTGTATCATCGTGACTGTTTGCTGATTCCTATCCGCTGCCTCCGTGCACTACAGTCTCCTACACCACTTCAACGCTATTATATTCCATAGTGACTGTTTGCTGATTCCTATCCGCGGCCTCCGTGCACTACAGTCTCCTTCACCACTTCAACGCTATTATATTCCATAGTGACTGTTTGCTGATTCCTATCCGCTGCCTCCGTGCACTACAGTCTCCTTCACCACTTCAACGCTATTATATTCCATAGTGACTGTTTGCTGATTCCTATCCGCTGCCTCCGTGCACTACAGCCTTCTCTCGTTATCCACTCACCTGTTCATCATCAAGTCTGTGAGCTGATTCCTAGCTGCTGCCTCCGTGCATTACAGCCTCCAGCTGACAACTCGCCTGTGTTCATCATCAAGTCTGTGAGCTGATTCCTAGCTGCTGCCTCCGTGCACTACAGCCTCCAGCTGACAACTCGCCTGTGTTCATCATCAAGTCTGTGAGCTGATTCCTAGCTGCTGCCTCCGTGCACTACAGCCTCCTGCTGGCAACTCGCCTGTGCTCATTATCGTGACTGTGAGCTGATTCCTATCCGCTGCCTCCGTGCACTACAGCCTCCAGCCGGCAACTCGCCTGTGTTCATCATCGTGACCGTGAGCTGATTCCTATCCGCTGCCTCCGTGCACTACAGCCTCCAGCTGGCAACTCGCCTGTGTTCATCATCGTGACTGCTAGCTGGTTTCTATCCGCTGCTCCTGTGCACCTCAGCGTCATCTCATCTCTCCGTGGGTTCGCAGAGTCCTGCTGCCGCTGCCAGTCCTATCGTCCATCTACTGCGGATCCGCTCTCCACGCCTTCCTGGTTCCCCTGGTCGCTACCCTCCTGTCAGCATTGGATTCGTGTCCCTGTTGGTCTACTTACCTGTGCGCTGCACCTACTAGACTCCTGCTTCTTACATCCAGGGACTTCTCATCCTGTCGGCCTCCTGCCGCCCAGGTATCACTGCACTCCTGTCTGACTGCCTTCTGAACCACGGTATGCATACTTCTCATTGACTGTGCTGGTGTATTGCATATCTTGCTGGACTGTGTTGGTTCTCCTCTGGAGCTTGCAATCCGCTGAGTCTTTTGCCATCATTGACTGTGTTACCTTGTGCTGGATTACTTCAGAGACTTCCTACATTTGCAGACCTGTTCAGTCATTTATATATATATATTGTGCATATTACTGTGGATCGTGTTTAATGTGCCCGTGTACATCCTGTGTTGCAGTCTCTCCCTGTACACCTCCTCACATATATTTTCAGTGGTACAACTTGCTGAAGGCAGACCACTGATTCCTGTTCCAGTATCACCTGTTCCATTCCTCTCACATAGCGGTGGTACAACTTGCTACCGCAGACCACTGACCTCCCGGATACCTCCACTTGGATTCCATTCCTTCACTCAGACAGCGGTACCACTTGCTATCCGCAGACCGCTGACTCTCATCACCTCCTCGTTTCTGTTGGACATTCCTCCTCACTATAGCAGTGGTACAACTTGCTAACGCAGACCACTGACTACCTCCACTTGCCTTGTCCATACAGTTCCTCGTGTATTATCACCTCCATATTACCAGTGCTGCTAGTCATAGACTTTCCTGAGCATCTCATCATCTACTATTGCCTGTTCCGTGATCACCCTGCTACCAGAGTACACTATTACCATCTATATTGCTCTGGTAAGCTTACCACCTGGTGATCCCTGGGTAAAGACTCCTAGTGCCCGTGACAAGAAGATTGGAATCCAAAAAAAAAAGATAATAAACAAACTCTAGTACATTACCTCTTTAATATATTTAGATGACATATGATGCATAAAATACAAATAATTAAAAAAATAATATTTAAAAAAAATAAATAAATAACATAAAAACAATGGATGGACTCGTACCAAACTTCTCTATGTAATCATCATGTAGGAATAAGCGGTGGTAATCGAGTTAATCGGTGCTGCAAACACCGACACTGTTTACTCCTACGTAATTATTCCGATATTGAACAGAGCGACATAGAACCAGTAAAAAGACACAGAGGAAATCCGAGGAGAGGACATTGCGACACTTCCAAATGACGCCAGTTGCATACGCGACTTGGAAATTTCAACTTTTAAAGCGGCAATGCACGGATTCAGATAACTATTACCGTTGGGTTAGGGGTTAGGGTTAAGGCTTAAGGTTAGGGTTAAGGGTTATGGTTAGGAAAAAAAATTATGTTACCATAGTCCGTGCGTTGCCACTTTAAAAAACAAAACAAAACAAAGTCGCGCATGCAACTAACGTCATTTGAAAGTGTCGCGATGTCCTCTCATCGGATTTCCTCTGTGTCTCTTTACTGGTAAGTAGTTATGTTTTCTATGTTGCTCTATTAATTATCGGAATAATTATGTAGGAGCAAACAGTGTCAGTGTTTACAGCACCGATAACTCGTACTACACCCGGAATAAGTAGACAGGTCCCATAGTTTTATGGATCGTCCGTCTCTCTAACTCCTTGCCACATAGGGAAAATTGACCGCCAACGCATTTCGACTTTAAATGTAGGTCTTTCTCAAGGCTGTATAAGCCGAAACCATGCATTCTCCATAAATGGAGCACATTTTGAATGAGAATCTCTATTTTTGCTCCAAATCTCCTTCGTCTCTCCTACTTCAGAATGTTTAATATATACACTTGTATGAATGTTCTGCTCCATCGGTACTATAAAAACGGAAACCTGCTAATCTACAGTAACCCATCACAACCAAAGGCGCTTCTACACTGAATTTTATTAGATTAGACCTGGGGGTAAATGTATCAAGCTGTGCATTTCTGGCGGGTTTTAAAAGTGGAGATGTTGCCTATAGCCACCAATCACATTCTAGCTATCATTTTGAAAAATGTACTAAATAAATGACAGCTAGAATCTGATTGGTTGCTATAGGCAACATCTCCAATTTTTAAACCTGCTGGAAATTCAGAGCTTGATAAATTTACCGCCTGATCTCTTTCTGCTCAGAACTGGTGGAAAAATCAAGTTTGTAGAGTGGAATTATAGTACAATATAAAGGATCAGGGCAAAAATCATCTAGTATATGCATGAAACTCCCTAAGAGCTGCTATAGGGTGGAGACATCCCAAATCTCCATAAAGTTGTTCTTGATAAAGTTCTAGGATAGAACGAAACGCGTTGAGCATTTTAGTCAATGTTCTTCTGTTACTTTTCTGTACATCGTATTACGTTGTTTTAGATTGTTAATGAATATGCATATTCACGCCGTCAGTCCCTGCAAGTGTTTATTTGTATGAAAATAAACTGTACCCAGCAGGGTTCTGTGCATCGTTTTAGATATATATGTAAGTAATGGATATTTTATATCTTAATAAAGATTAGAATTGTTTTTATAACATCGCAATTTGTTCTACATATGACTATACACATTGGGAGTAAAGTCTCCTAATAGAATATATAAGGATTTGGATAACGGGTCCCAGCCACGTACAATTGTATTTAAACATTTTTAACCATGCCAAGCTATTCAAACCACTAAAAGGATTCTGAATTAAACAGCAGAAAGTGGCAGTGTGCGATGACTGTTGTAGCCACCATACATTTTTCATTATTCGGGTTTATGTTAAACATTTCGAGAGTTAATTCCATTTATTCATAACACAACATAAATGAGATGTAAACACACTTACATAAAATGTTTAGTTTACACACTTACTGATGATTTCCGACCCTCTGGCCTACGGAGACTGCAGAGAAGTTGATGCTGTCACATAAATATTATGACAATTTTAAATCATGCAAATCTGCGTGAAGCTGCCGATGTAACCTTTCTTTCCCGTGTTCTAAAAATATCAGTTCAAACTGTGAAAATCGACAGCGAACACATTCCTAGGAAGCAGTGAAGAGAAGACGATTACATGGCACAAAATAAGTTGCTATATATTTAAATCTACTTCAAAACTTCATTATATATACAGTATATATATATATATATATATATATATATATATATATATATATATATATACATATATAAAACAAGTTAACCCGTGCATGATACTCATGCATTCTGGTCAAATCAAGCTACTTAAGGTCTTAAAAAGGTTCTTGTCATGCATTTTGGCCTCCTCAGGGGAAGAGCGTTACTTCCCGATGCAAGCGGCCTTTTTAATGTGTGTTCATGAGGTAAAATTACCTCACGAAAATGAGTTTGACCCCTCAACTCGTAAATTTAGCCTTTACTACCCCTCCCACAGGGGAAAGGGGGGATGATGGAAGTTAACTGACTTGACTATTCTAATTTTTTTGTCAAATAATGTCAGTATACCAAATTTCAGGTCAATTGGATGAGCCCTTTCTGAGAAAATAGTTTTTTCCACACACACACACACACACACACTAACGCACGCCTCTACACATGTGTGTTCATGAGGTAAAATTACCTCACGAAAATGAGTTTGAGCCCTACCAAATTTCAGCCCTTTTTGAATTTTTTTTCCCACACACACTAAGAATTTAGTAGGTCAGTGTATAACTCCGCCCAGCAGGTGGCGCTGCAACTTGGTTTTTTTTTTTTCACACACACACAGACAGACAGACGCCACTAGGCATTTATATATTAGATTCCAGGAAAGCATGCACTCAGTATAAGCATTTATTGAAAAATTCC
This sequence comes from Mixophyes fleayi, assembly GCF_038048845.1. Lineage (NCBI taxonomy): Eukaryota > Metazoa > Chordata > Amphibia > Anura > Limnodynastidae > Mixophyes > Mixophyes fleayi. Next base: position 29,799,512 of record NC_134409.1, read on the forward strand.
ATAGAACATAGAGATAGATCCACATTGTTCAGAGATTGAGAAAATAAATTACATTTAATGAAGTATAAAATACATTACAAAATCGTGCCCAACGATCGTTTCAGCGTCTCATACTTTCTTTAGGGGCAGGAGATGCTGAAACGATAGTTGGGCATGATTTCATAACGTATTTTATACTGCATTAAATGTTAGGTTTTTCTAAACCTGGGCTGGTCAGTTCAAATCTGTTGAACAATGGGGATCTATGTAGCTGTAGGAGAAGTGGTAGTAAGCAGGGGCGGATTGGCCATATAACCTACCTCGAGACGCCGAATGTATTTTTTGTTTTTTTAAAGAAAAAAATTGTGAATCCCCGCACCCCGGAATGGGTGCTAGCGGAGGGCGTCAGTGTGGTAGTGGGTGGCTGGCCCATCCTTCGGGACCAGCCACCTTCCTTAATTTGTCCGCAGTGCGGATCCCTGTTTCTGGCTGCTCCCTCCTATCAGAGCTATAGATAACAGTCACATGGGATGGCACCAGGGGTGGACTGACCATCTGGCAGTTCTGGCAAATGCCAGAAGGGCCACTGGCTAGATGGGCCTGTGCAGAGAACTGGGATCCGATATTGCAGTCCCAAGCTAATGGGGTCGGACCTAGCATACCAGTGGCTTCCTGGTGGCTGGCTCCTCCCCAGGAAGCAGTCACCTTACTAAATATGCCTCACGGATCTGCCCAGCTCTGCTCTGCCGCCCCCCCCCCCATCCTGATCCTTAACTCCTCTGTTCCCTGTGCCCTGCTCCTGGCAGGTGCGCACATCTCGAATCAGAACACCTGTGTAAGCTAACAGCTGCTACTTTCTCCTCGCCCAACGCCCAGTATCAGGACAGAACACACCATAATCAGGTATGTTAATGTATTTTCTCGTGCTGCAATGTATGTTTTTAACCACCCTTTCTTGAACTTGGGGCACTACTCTGTGGTATAATGTGATTTTGAGGCACTACTCTGTGGCATAATATGATTGGGGCCACTATTGTGGCATAATATGATCTGGGCCACTATTGTATGGCATAATATGAATTGAGGGTACTACTATGTGGCATAATATGATCTAGTACTACTGTGTGGCATAATTTGATTTGAGGGCTCTATAGTGGCTTAATATCAATTGTGGGCATGTGAGGGATGTGTGGTTGCACCCTTTTCCGGCACCGCCGCTGTGCGGTGCAACACAGTTTCTTTCCTGCTCATCTATGGAGGGGGAGGGGCAAACATCACTGTACCCAGGCCCCAAATTTCTCTTGGCAGTCCTGTACATAAAATTACTTGATACTGGTGCGCCCTATACTGCAAAGAGAGAGTCAAGCTGCGCATAATACATTGTATCTCGCTGGACACCGTATAACAATGAGCTTTGCAAAAAGTACTGTAATTATTATTATTATTATTATTAATTATTATTATTATTATCATCTGGAACCGAGGTGGGCATGTGTGCTTTAAATGCCAGGGCTGATTTTTAGTCCCAGTCCGGGCCTGGATGGCACCTGTCAAGTGATGCACGTCCCATGTGACTCCTATCTATAGCACTGATAGGAGGAAGCAGCCACACATGCAGAGCGGCAGGAGAGGCCATCTGCATTTCTTACAGCGGATGTTACAAGGTAAGTGTAAGTGGGGAGGGTGGGGGTATGTTAATACAGTGTGTGATTGGGGAGGGCTTTTAATATATAGATAGTGAATGAGGGAAGAAGGAGTATGTTAATATAGTGTGTGAGTGTGATGGGGGCTTTTAAAATATATATTGTGTGGGGGGTTCTTAATATTAAGTGAAAGAGATGGAAGGGAAGGGGGTTCTTAATATTAAGTGCCTGTGATAGATGGGAGTTCTTAATATTAAGATCAAGGGATGGAAGGGAGGGGGTTCTTAATATTAAGTGCAAGGGATGGAAGGGAGGGGGAGTTCTTAATATTAAGTGCGAGGGAAGGAAGGGAGGGGGTTCTTAAAATAGAGTGTGAGCTGTGAGGGGGGTTTCTTAATATTATATTTGTGGGAGGTAAGCTATTAAATTAATGATGGTGTTGAGGTGGGGGGTAATTATTTAATGGGTAATATTTTATTTGTGGGGTGATGGGGCAATTTCATTTATATGTGGGGCTTATTAATTTAAAATGGGGTAGCTTGGGGTCTATTAATTGAATGTGGTGCTGAGTTTGGGGAGAGGATGGCTATTTACTAAATGTTTATGCTATTGATTTAATTGCCTGGTATGGTTGGAGTTTTCTATATTTCATGTACCCATTTTTCTTCCAATAGGACCTCCAACATTCCAGGATCCAGACAAGCAGCAACTGAGCTAAAGACACCAGAAGGCACAGGTGGTGAAAGTGACAAGAACAGGACACACGTATACAGGTACACACACTGGGCACACATACTCTGGGCACACACACAGGGAAAGATGCACTGGGTGCACACACATTGTGGGCCCCGCCTACCATTTATTTGGCCCTGCCTACATAAGGCCACGGGTGCTAGCCTTGAAGATAATCCTGCCCCATCCCATAGGAGCACTGACTTTTATTTTATCGATTTATGTCTATAGTTGTATTTTTTAATGTCCAGTAAGCATAGAAACACAGATGTGCCTGTTAACCACACATTCCAGAAGACAAAAGTGTTTAATTGTATTCCGGTATAGCATTTGAATCATCTCAAATCCCAATTGTTAAGTATAGAAGGCTCTATGATGTATATTAAAAACCATTCTAACATATGTCAGCTCTGTTCAATTTTATCTAATAAGGCCTGTGGTAGAAAGAGTTGGTGGCCAGAGTATAGTTATAACATACAGCAAGTAAAAGTTCTGTAGAGTTCCATGAATTGTCACAGACTTCCTCTCACTCATTACTAGGTAGTTTAATAATATATTTTTACCATTTTCATAACAAATTTGAGGGAAAGAGAACAAGAAAACCAAATATAATACAAGACAAAGTACAATTAGCTTTAGAGGGTTTGAGGGCACCTAGTAAACATACTTCAAAAGGGTTCTATTAAGGCAATTAGAAGAGAATACAATTGTGCAGAACGTGAATGACAACGTAATAAACACCTAAACAACATAAATTAGGTATGGAAAAAATAACCATTGGTTTATCAAAAGAACAAAAAATGTTCTGAATATATGAGAGACATATACTGAATGTAAAAACAAAACTGTGGCCACACAATAAACAGAACTCTGGTATATTTGAATTTTACACCAAAAAAAAAAATCAGTAAAAAGACGCAGGATACAGATAAATTGATATCAATGCCACGTGCAATGAAATAAACAGGCTGGGCAGGAATGAGATAAAATGAGCAAATCATATGTATCATGCTGCATTTTACCAATAACTTCCTGCATAGAATAACAAGTGCAGCTATAAGCCAAACGTCCTTAAACGTAGATGATAACCTTAAGATGCTGTCCCATTCGGGGTAAACTCTTTTTCAGATCCCAGGAATCCTATAGGAGGGTCTTGAGGGACAGTATATAATTTCTCCTGAGGCATGCTGGGATCACTTTCCCTGCTGGAAAAACCTCCTTCCCACCAGTGATTTGTTTATAATGTTTACATTATCATGTCTAAGCATTTTTTTTCCTGCGCATTCAGAGCAGGCACAGTTGGCAAGAAGGCATTTGTGTCAGCGACCAATTAATACAGTGCTAACGCTGATTGGCCGCAGGTCACTTGCTTCTTCTACCTTGGCTCTTGATCCCTTCGTGAAGGGGGTTCCTGGCCTGCTGGGGACGAGCATGTCACTGTGAGTCCAGAGGAGGTGTTGTCACGATGATGCCAGATTTAGCACTGGCCAATCGTAAAGGACTTTGGTCCTGAGACCAGTGGTTAGTGCCACATTGCCATACACTGATTGGTTATTGCCATTGGTTGTGCTGTCGCGCAATTAGCCTTCGCCACCATCATTTATTTTCTAATAAACTGTGACCTTTCATTCAATTCTGGTGTCTTGTCTTTATTTTAGGATAAGTTATGTAGGACTTAAAGTAGTTTAAAGGTTTATAGCAGCAAAGTTATACATCTTCAATCAGCAGTTTAACATGTTAGAGTCCCCTTTACTGTTTATAGTAATAATATTACAAGTTCACTAACATTCCTAGCGCATACCAGACATGTTCCATGTCCCATTCATCCTTTGACAAACATGGATTTATATATTTCACAGAATAGGCCATACTTAAATGGAAATTATTGTGCCTTGTTTAGTTAAGAGTAAACCCTTCTAGCAGGTGCATTTTTGCGCCTGGGCAAAACCATGTTGCACTGCAGGGGTGGCAAATGTAAAATGTGCAGACAGATTTAGAATAGGGGGAGCACGTCCTTGCTCAACTCTAAATCACAGTGTAAAACTAAAACTGCCTAGTATTTGTGCGCTATATGCAAAAGCAGCCAGTATTCTACCTGCGTAGTAACTTGATTTATCCAGGTGCTAATTTGTACCCTTTAACTCTGAGTGAAGCCTATTGAGTATCATTTATATTTTTGTGTGGATAAACTATTTAACAAGAACTTTGCCTTTACTGTATTATTGTTGATTTACATGTTACGATATACTAGAGCTGCGGTTATTATCATTGTGGCTTCTGGCTGTACTTATGATTTTTTTTTTTAGCTAATTTGGTCATTTTAGACATGAATGAATAAACTGAACAATACATTTTTAATATATGTTTACCTTGTTTAAAGTAGAATTAAATTAAACTATCCAAACTCCAAGTCTGACTTCACTCCAAGCAGACATACAGTACCCATATCATAGTCTTTAGAACAATTAACCAACCAAAAACATGATACAGCCACAATTCAATAATCAAAAAATGAATCCAAATATTTCATTACCAGAAAAACTACTAGCTAAAAATATCACTAGCTACTGAACTGGCTAATAACAGCTATAATGACTCCAACCAGGCATTCAGTAAAAAAACAGGACTAAAAATTAAAGATTACACAAGCGTCACAAGGAAAGTCAAACTACCATCTGTGTCTCATTTCTGTCTGTAGCTCTGAACTGGAACATAGAACGGAAATAATATGAGGGTATGGGGGAAAAGAGATTAACCTTCCTGTAGTTCCTTCAGCCATACCGTGCACGTATGTATGTCTATTTAGTATACTTACATGACCTCTCTAGCAGTTTGTAAATGGTGAATCAAGCAGCAGCTACAAGGAGAGTCAGATGTAGAGTATGTTAAGGAAAGTGGTCACTGTTGGAAGTTCACAGGAATACACTCCCTGTACTCCTTCTGCCATTACACGGAGCACTGGCATTGCCAATAGGAGAGAAGACTAATTGCACATAACAACAGAATAGAGCATAGTTACAAGCACAGAAGCACAAGCTGTGTCAATTTATTTCAATCCGTGTATACACTAAATATCCTTGTACTGAATATATGGAGCAGTTCCACTAATTAAGTATCTAGGCTGTCGGATGGATACTTTCAAGTGTCAGAAGCCGTGTTTGTCATAAATCCAGGACAAAGTTGGAAATTGGATTATTTCAATTGCTGCAAAAGAAATAGACATTAGAGCAGAGGGGCTGTTTCCAGAGAGATTAATTCACTATGTGTGACAATAATGTGATTTTTGTATCCTAATGAAATCGCAAATCACAGAAATACTGTTGACATGGAAAAAGCAGTCATTTACAGACTTTCACAACTATTTGAACCTGCTCGTACTTGCGTAGTAGTGTGATATGTAATATATCAGTTTTACCATATATCAGAGTCGTAGCTTTGTCCTGTTGCTCCCTGGGCACCAAGTTTTATACTTACACCCATGCCCATTTTCACAATACCAAGAATCTCACTGAGTAATGTCCCTCCATGGCTTTGACAAATATTATACACTATAAACATTTACAAAATGAGTGGCACATTGCAGTTGTCTGAATATTCAGAAGAAAACAGATATTATTACATCTTCCTCGTATAATCACATTGCTAGAGCCAGCAAAACCGCACAGATCCCATTTCAATTTTTAATTAAAAAAAATTAAACATCAGGGGGTAAATGTATCAAGCTGCGAGTTTCCAGCGGATTTGAAAAGTGGAGATGTTGCCTATAGCAACCAATCATCATCATCATTTATTTATATAGTGCCAACATATTCCGTAGTGCTTTACAATTGTGGACAAACATAGTAAACTAATAAACAAACTAGATAAAACAGACAAAGAGGTGAGAAGGCCCTGCTCGCAAGCTTACAATCTCAGATTCTAGTTCTCATTTATTTAGTACATTCTACAAAATGACAGCTAGAATCTGATCAGTTGCTATAGGCAACATCTCCACTTTTCAAACCCACTGGAAACTCGCAGCTTGATATATTTACCCCCAGATCTTTTCATTAAAGGTGATTATACATTCGCTGTCCAACTTGTCTTGTCTACAAACCTAGTTATTCTTCTGCTACACTTACATATAATCTAATCTATCTATCTATCTATCTATCTATCTATCTATCTATCTATGTCTGAGTAAGGATCCCAAACTCCAAGACCTGAACAGGTGGAAAATCTAGTACCACCTAGGCTTGTGTCTGACATTTAATAGTTTAAAAATATACTATGATATGGTCACTATTTCTTTAGGTTACAAAAAAAAAACCCTCTTTAAGCTATACCTGGCCTGTCCAAGTTCGATGCAGGATGCAGACCTCTTCCCATAGAATCTTTATACACTATATAGCAAAGTATAATTATCCCATATGAATCAGCCCAGCCGTGTGAATGTGACCACATCAAATACTGTATACAGTATGTGGCCCTTTTCAAGAAGAAAACTTTCTTGATGTTACAAAGTCTCTATTGTGGATCTATTAATGGATAGGGATGCAGCAAAAATCTATTTGCTCAGTTCAAACAAATTTAGGCTAAAATTTGCAAAGTGCTCCAAATGTTAAAAACATTCTTATTGCAGATTGTGCTTTGCCTCGTTTCTCTCCAATTTGCGGGACTTCAGCACCTAACCAGCTGCCCACTTCCTATCAGCCACCGACCATCATTGGGGGAGCTGCAGGAAGCACAACACAGTGAGTAATAGCTAGCGCACAGCTATTTGGAAAAATAATAGTGACTAGGTCAATGCTCTATGAATTCCCATGAATGTCTGCATTTCACAGTTGTCATCAGGTGCAGATTCATTCCCAGAATTATAGCATCATCATCATCATCCTCATCACCATCAGCAAGTACAACAAATGTAGATGAACACATGAAATGTTTTGTTTAAATTTTTATTTTTGGAACTGTCATCTGGTTTGTCTGGTTTTGTAAGTTTTTCCCAAAGGAAATTCTGATACCTTTCCAATTGTTGAATCAGATCTGAGTTTTGGGTCTTGGTGACCTTGGCTGACCCTTTGTGTACTTGACCACTGCTATATTATCAAAGTAACTCTTCAACAATGTCCCAAGTGATGATTTTTGGTTTGCAATGTATTTATTTTTATTTCTTGAATTTGGAACGTTCTTGCTGCCTGTTTGTAAGCTTGTAATTAATGGAGAACTAGCAGCCATAACACTGTCAGGTTTCTCTGAGCCTATGATAAATTACACATTCCTTCACGGTGTATTTTGTCTGGGGGAGGATGTAGAGAGTTGTGCTATTCAGATGCGGTTGACGGGACAAGCAATTTTTTCAAAATTATTTGTATGTGCTTCGTGAAGGACAATTGCTTGTTATAATCAATGCTTAATGCAACCTCACAAGAGGTTTCTGAAAATAAGTTGTCTAAATGCAAACAGAGATTGCTTTGCATCGCTCACAACTGACAAATGTTTGCCACCCAATTTTGTTAAATTATAAAAATAAGTTATATATACGGATGTATTACCATTACTTTTTGTGATGAAATGAGTGTGATAACTCTGTAACCATCCTGTTCCTCGTTTCTCACATAATGTGGAATATAGCAAGTATTTTTTATAGCCCTTGCTTTTGTTCCCCAGCACAACAGACTACAACTGCATTGTATAATTACATGTGGATAAGTGGACATTGTAGCTCATTGTAAATATATATACTGTGTATTGTATATTGATGATGTGGCAGTGAGATTGTTATTCATGGTCCTTAAAGTGAAGCCAGTGGGGGTTATGGGTAAGGATCAGATTGCAGGATATAGGTTGTGGGGGATGGCCAATTAGTATCCATTGTTCTCAACATGACTAGTTCAGACATTTTGTTTAGAGCCCACCAGAGGACCTTCTTTGGAAGTACAGCTCATTTCCACTCCCCCTCCAACCCTCTGATACAGCACCCACCAATGGTTAAGAAGGATAGACCCAGAGGTTTGCCCAGGGAGGGGAAAACACTGTGGAAATTAGACCCTAGATATACTAGGGGGGGTGGGGGAGAGATTCATTCTGGGACTAGAAGCTGTAGGGTGCCTGGTTTTAGAATTGCCATCCTCTACCAGTGAAATACAGCGGCAGATCCATGGGTCATCAAGTCCGGACAGCCAGGTGACTGTAACTCATTAACCTAGTGGGGTAAGGGACAGATAATGTGGTAAACCTGTCTGGCATTTATTTACTGTGTGTACATAATAATCTAGTGATTGTTTTTATTACAATAAATGTATTGCTTTACTTTCTAACTGCATTTTCCTGAGTGACTGAGAACCCTAGAAGGTACTCTGTAGGCTTCCCTGACATAGTAAGGCACCCATGGGTGGCCAGCCAGCGTGAAGTTGGTAGCATTAGGCCAGATAAACCCGGTATCTTCACATTTTTATTGCCCTCCCTAGTGGCACTATAAATGTTTATTTCCTTATACAAGGTTTTTTGCAACCTCATCTGTGCACATTTGACCTTTTCTGCAGGACGAGAGTAAATGTTCATCCTCTGAGGGTGACTAACATATCACAGTACTTCCGTAATATGTACCCTAAAACTGCTGGAAATAGGCTGGCACTTAATTGGAATTTCATATATATTTTGTTTTCACCACCACTAGGACCTGACATATTTTCCTGAAAGTCCTCAAAGGTATTACTGAATAAAGAAAGAGTGACTAAGTCATAGTGACAAGTCCAGGAGATAGGAACATCTTGCACCATTCACTGCATTGTAAAATAGCACAGTCTGTTACGTATAAATTTGTACACATAGATAGCTAATGGAGCTTATGACAATTGGAGGAAACATTTGGTTTTTGGATTTGTCAGTGTATTGTAAACACCCCAACCAATTGAGATAACAAGCAACTGGGTATTTAGACACCTCATCAGTAATGACTAGTACAGAATCAGTGGGTTTTGGGTTTAATAAATAACTGAAAGATATAAAAAGGATATGTACAATGGTAAATGGAAATAAAGCATACATAAATCTATTTATATAGATTGTAAGTTACAATAGAGCAAACTAAATAGGATGGAAATGTACCAGTTTATGAACACAAGAGAAGTGAAGATGAAGATTTAGCATATTTAGAGACCAGGACACTCACAGCTCACAAGAAGTAGCATTCACATATATTGTCCTCTAGAATAATCCTAGAAGAATTAATACTAGAGGGACTGTACTCTTATACGGCTATAGAGATGTGACATTTGTTTAGCTTTGCTGATTGACTTCTTTACATACTGTAATTAGCTTAATTCTCCAGATGGCACATTTTGGAATTTCAGATCAAGACAAATCAGTTCACCCATCTCTAAAACACATACAGCCTATTACTACCTATAAAGGACTAGTATGGCCTAAATTAACTCACATCTATCATATCAATACTAACTGTATTGAGTCCCACATTTTTGAAAGATTGTTTCACAGATATATTTAGTACAAGTGATTTGTGAGTCATATGATTCTGTTGGTCTAAACACTTGTCTCTGTACCCGACCTAGCACTGTATACTACTGATAATTTAAAATAATCAATAGTTTTATCTGTGACAGGAATAAATAAAAAAAATAGTAGGTTGATGAAACAAAAGGCAGCTTTCCACCTCTGCTATTCTGCCCCAGTGCCCATTGCCTGTATGGTCTATCCGCAAATCCAGTAATCTCAACCACCTCTGTGCATGTGAGGCACTTGCCGTCCCATAGGGATTAATGATCCCTTTCTTTGCCCATTCTTGCTTTACCTCCAACAGTCCTGATTTTGTGTGACAGTCCCGATTTCCGAACTGGTCAATGACATGGTCGGATTGGGAGCATGGACAAATTTTAGCCAAAATTGGCTAAGACTGAAATAAGATACCTCTTCATTTAAGATCCTTAATGAATCAGGCCCCTTCTTATCTCAGTCTCCTGGACAAAACCATGTTACAATGCAAGAGGTGCAAATTAGTATTCTATTTTGCACATAAGTTAAATACTGACTGTTTTTACATGTAGCACATAAATATCAACTTTAAATTTCAGTGTACAAATAAGCTATCAAGTATTTGTGTGCTACATGAAAAAACAGCGAGTATTTAACTTATGTGCAAAACAGAATACTAATTTGCATCCCTTGCATTGTAACATGGTTTTGTCCAGGAGACTGAAATAAGAAGTTTCTTAAGTTAAGATCCTTAATGAATCAGGCCCAATGTTATTAATTGTAGTATGTGCACAGATTTCATCTGGTACTCAGTGGAGTCAGCTCATTGAACCAAATCAGATATACAGACTAACTTATAAAACCGACCCGTTACCTACAAACACTGGACCTCATTTATAAAGCACACTCGATGTGTAACAGTACCAATGTGCCTGTGTGGTCCTCCCAGTGCATCCCTACTTTATGATCTTTGTCGATGCCTTCACAAACTAAGTGTACCTGGGTGTTCTGGAGTCCAGACAAACAGAAGCGGCGGGGGCTACTTGAGAGTGCAAAACGCGTCCCAATAAAAGTATAGGACAAGACTCAATCTCCGTCAGCTCAAAGCTTGTGCAAAAATGCAATGTTTTGTGGTGTTAAAATGGCACAAAGCATGGAATATGCCTAAAAATACACCTCATTCATACCTGTATCTCATTTTAATAATCTTCCCAGGAAAATAAGATCTTGTTTTCGCACTGCTCCACAAGACTGCTTGTAAATCCTTACTTAGCAAAGAATGCCCTGACTTTGCCAACCTCCACCTATCAGCTGGTTCAGACTTCTGCTCCAGAGCCATCGTATTCTACAAACTAATGCACTGTGGCGAAAATCTATATGCCCCAATGCATTTTGAGGCACATGACATCACCAAATTTTGTGCTGCACCTCAACCATTTTGCCCTTTGTCAATGAGGCCCATTATGAAAGCTATTTTATGTGCATAGTTTCCAACAATATAAAAAGTTATGGGGCATATTGTGCATTTTGAGAGGGGAACATGATTTAACGTGCTTATGTCAATTAGTGGGTTAAGCTTCAAGGCTTCATTTATTCAAAGAATAAAAAGTGACACTACACAGCATCCTTATGTATATATTTCACCTGAAAGGGACTGCAACATTATAAAGAAATATTATAAATATACAGTATATAATATATACTTTTAAAATACACATGAGAAACTTCTATAAAAAAAATATATATATATATTTTCTACAGTAACATATCATTACTTAAATATAAAATTGTCTTCATTACAATTAGAGGCAGATATGACAACTAGTAAAGTCACAAATCTACTTCTCTTGACAAGATCACAGAAGCTAAGGGACAACTCTCCTCTTGCCAGGAAGGGCTACCTTGAGACCTCCAAAAACAAAATCGAATAGGCCAAAGCAATATGTAATATGCCATTGAACATAACGGGTAAGATGTAAATTTATAGTAATGCCTAGTAGGATTGCTATCAGTAGCAGTAATGCTTAGTGACAATTATTAGTAGCATTGATGCCCTCCAGTACTCACCCCTTGCTGCCCCTTGTTTGGTCTCCTGAGACAACACATCATGTTCACACACAAGCACACTCACATATGGAATGTGTTCTTTTCTCTGAGAGCTTTATTGGGATTTAATTTCATCTGTCCACAGGATTTTAGCTTCTCCTGGTGTGTTTTGGCAAACTCCAATCAAGCTTTCTTATGTCTCTCTCAGCAGTGGAACAATCCTGGACCTCCTTCCATATAATCCCCTTTCATTGAGGTGAAAACTAATGGCGAGAGTTGAAAACCCGTAACTTGTCTCTGATAATCATCTTGAATCTGTTTGCCAGTTGATCGAGCGGCTTTCTCCACCATTCAAACATTGCTGTGTGGTAATCTTCAACCAAATTTCCTCTTGCAACCACATCCAGGGAGATTGGCTACAGGGCCATTGGGCTTACTCTATCTGGAATGAGTGACTTTTATATTGCAGGCACCTGCGACGCACCACAGGTGAGATCTGTTGAACAGTGAAGGAGAATTGCCTGCTTGATATCTAATTATTTCTAACTATTTCTAAAAGGTGCAAATAGTTTTGAGTGGCCCACTTAAGGATTTCTGTATGGAATTAGCTACAACATTTTTCCATAAGTGGCTGCTCTGGGATATGTGATAGAATTACTGGGCAGTGGCATTATTTGAGATTAAACAGGTATTACATTATTTTTCTGGTTTCTATGTTAGTTGAATAGAAGACAATAAAACATGTATGTTGAATGAATGCTGTTACAGGGTCATTACACATGGTACACACATTTATTCTGTATGCAAAGATATCCGGTAACATCCATGAATACATACCTGTCAGCTTCATCCATATCACGTGTGATACAAAGCTTTGCTCTAAGTTTTCCCAAATAAATGAACTAATTGATGTTAAAGGTGTTTTTAAATCAGAAATCCCCCATGCTAATTCACTGGGGAACTAAGTGGGAAATAGATCATGTTGGCAGGTATAAATATGTTAATGGAAAAATCCCCTTAACATAAGATTAATTAAAATTTGTTAATTACCTCACCGCAAGTATTTGTTTTGTGTTATCAACCAATTTTACACACTACAGTATTGTTTAACCCCTATTCTGCACTTACATATTTTAACACTGTGCTGAGTCTAATAAAGCACTTCTTGGGGTAGATTCAATTAGCCGTGTTGTTCTTTAGAACAAAGCAGCCTGCGCATTATTACTGCTACTGCGGTAATTGCTGCCCATTATTATAGTTACAACAGAGAGTTCTCCGCTGATATTTGCTCACAGCTCTATGAGACGTGAGCAAAGCTCCGTGGAGAGATTACCGTAGTAACGGTAATAATGTACGGGCTGCGTTGTTCTAAAGAATGCGCTAATTGATTCTACTCCTTGGACTCATTACATGCCAACTACAATATCGGTAATGTTTCTACGCAGAAACCACACAAATCATATCTTGTGTTTTCCAGAAGACTTTGCATTCTCACTAAATATCATTGGCTTCTTTTTAACCCAAGTCTACAATGCACAGTTGTCCCCAGGTAGTCACACATTAGCTGAAAATAACTCATTGTCAGTGATTTAAGAAAAATAAAATTGGTTTGGAAAAAAATAAACAGCAAAGAACCAATTGAATGAAAATTCTTATGCCATAAATGGCTATTTTTTCCATAGAAAGTAATGGATAATGAATGCGCTCAAAAGGGGCACTGAAGATACATTAATGGTTTCTTAGTAGTTGGTCAAATTTATCTCAACTATTGAATTCATTGCAAAATTTCAGCAATAACAAAAATCACCAATAAGCTTAAAAAATGTTTGAAAAGTACATTACTACGCAGTTTTGTTAATTAGGTGAATAATGGTGATGGGCAGGGGCGGGCTGGGCCGGGGGCAGGGGGGGGCATCGGTCCCCCAGGCCGCTCAGTCTAACCACTGTTAGGGCTGGCTGCCCAGCGGCCCTCCCCCGGATGCAATATTACCACATTATTACCGGCGGCCGCATCACATGACACGCGATGCGGCCACGTCAGCGCACAGGCGGGCGCATCACATGACAAGCGGCCGCATCGCGTGTCATGTGATGCGGCTGCCTGTGCGCCCCCCGGGCTGAAACTTGCCAGCCCGCGCCTGGTGATGGGATCTTCTTTTTACTAAATAAACTCCTAGAAGTGAAACTGCTGCAAGTCTATTTGTGCACAGTACAGATGAGTTTCTCAAGTGTAGCTGACATTTTCTAAGATTGAATGGCTGCAGTGAAATACAAATCAGATGTCTTTATCTCAGCCATACACCTTCCAATTACAATCTGCATTAGTGTGAGTGCCCATCGCGCACATTAATAGGCACACATAGCAACAACAATTCTCAGCAAGCGTGTGACAGTGCAGAAGTGCCACAACATCAAGGGAGGAACTGATCATTATTCTCCAACAGGTTACTATAAACATTGCCATATTTAGTGAGGCGAACTGTTTGCTGCCATGTGGCTACACAAGAAAAACAATACTATGGCAGGAGAAATATTATCCAGACTAGGTTAAGTAGAGTGTGTTAATGTCTGATTAACATCTGTGTTATTTATAGTCAAAGGAAATCAGTAGAGCTGGCCTGTACAACGTCAAGCCTCAAGATAGAATATCGTACCAGAGTTTGCGTGACTGTCACTCATATTTTTTCACTGACTGGCATGTCTAAGAATAATCAGAGATATACAAAAAAGTTAGACCTGTTAATAACTTTTGACCTCTTTTCCAACGGTATCAGGCGGGTGAATCTATACAAAAGGAGTCTTTAGGGTTGGACAGAAAAATGCACACGGACACTTGTGCAATGTTACATTTTGTGCATGGATGCAGTCTGAGTAAAGATATGACAGTCAAATTAAAAAAAGTGCTCCAAGCTTAAGGACGCAAAAAGAGACTACCACTAAATAGCGCATCTAAGAGATACATGTAACTCTAAATTAGAGATGGGCGGGTCCGGTTCTCCGAGAACCGAACCCACCCGAACTTTGGGTATCCGAGTACCGAGCTGAGCAGCTCGGTACTCTCCCGCCAATTCCGAATCCAAATCGAGGCCGAACGTCATTGTGACGTCGTCGGATCTCGGGACTCGGTTCTCGCGATACTTCAACTTTATAAATACACGCCTCCACAGCAATCCATCGCCATTTGACAGAGGGAGAGAGCAGGGTGTAGTCATAGGCTAATTAGAGCAGGGACAGAGAAAGAATACAATATTGTTCTTGCAATTGCTCTAACCAAAATCGCTAGTGCAGAGAGGAGGATAGAGGTTTATTATTTTTTCTTCATATTTGGCACTCCCCAGCGCTTTTGGGTTGTCCCCCATAATTGTGCATTAATATTTCTGGCTGTCAAAAGTCATATCTGTCAGCAGTATCTACTCAATAAATGTTAGCACTCCTCAGTGTTTTTGGGGTGTCCTCTCTAATTGTGCATTAATATTTCTGGCTGTCAAAAGTCATATCTGTCAGCAGTATCTACTCAATAAATGTTAGCACTCCTCAGTGTTTTTGGGGTGTCCTCTCTAATTGTGCATTAATATTTCTGGCTGTCAAAAGTCATATCTGTCAGCAGTATCTACTCAATAAATGTTAGCACTCCTCAGTGTTTTTGGGGTGTCCTCTCTAATTGTGCATTAATATTTCTGGCTGTCAAAAGTCATATCTGTCAGCAGTATCTACTCAATAAATTTTAGCACTCCTCAGTGTTTTTGGGGTGTCCTCCCTAATTGTGCATTAATATTTCTGGCTGTCAAAAGTCATATCTGTCAGCAGTATCTACTCAATAAATGTTAGCACTCCTCAGTGTTTTTGGGGTGTCCTCTCTAATTGTGCATTAATATTTCTGGCTGTCAAAAGTCATATCTGTCAGCAGTATCTACTCAATAATTTTAAGCACTCCTCAGTGTTTTTGGGGTGTCCTCTCTAATTGTGCATTAATATTTCTGGCTGTCAAAAGTCATATCTGTCAGCAGTATCTACTCAATAATTTTAAGCACTCCTCAGTGTTTTTGGGGTGTCCTCTCTAATTGTGCATTAATATTTCTGGCTGTCAAAAGTCATATCTGTCAGCAGTATCTACTCAATAATTTTAAGCACTCCTCAGTGTTTTTGGGGTGTCCTCTCTAATTGTGCATTAATATTTCTGGCTGTCAAAAGTCATATCTGTCAGCAGTATCTACTAAATAATTTTTAGCACTCCTCAGTGTTTTTGGGGTGTCCTCCCTAATTGTGCATTAATATTTCTGGCTGTCAAAAGTCATATTGGTCAGCAGAATCTACTAAATAATTTTTAGCACTCCCCAGTGGTTTGCGCTCAGAATGGATTCAAAGCAGTCCACATATGATCTAAATGTGCAACCAGGTTCTGTCACCAGTCCTGATGTTAGTGTTCCCAGTACGTCATCTGGCCAAGGCGATGTCAAACAACAGAGTGTTTTCAAATTAGTGCAAAAAACAAAAACCCCAAAAAAATTTACTGTATTGAAGCGAAAAAGAAGTGTAACTGAGCAAAAGTTAAGTGACGATAAAAAAAAAATTGCAAGCATGCCATTCTACACACGCAGTGGCAAAGAGAGAATGAGGCCTTCACCTTTGGCTATTAGTGGCAGATCCCAAAAAGTTACCCAGCCTACAATTGGTGCACAACTACTGTTACGCGTCAAAGCCGAGCTGCAAGATAACAGTGAGGCATTACAGGAGAATATTTGCTCTGATTCACAAATGACAACAATCCCTGTGGAGAGTCCATCCAACAGTGGGATGTCTAATCGTGACCATTCTGTTAGTCTACCCATAAAGAAGGGCCCTTTCAGCAGTTCTGCTGATATGTGCCTGAACAGCCCGAGTGTAGCCGGTGATACACCAAGTGAGGATGACACTTTGTCTTTAGAAGAGGATGTGGGGGAGATTTGGGTATCCGACGATGAGGATGCGGTTGATTGTGTAAGTCCTGCAGCAGTGTGGCACCAGTGGGAGCAGTTCTGGCATGTGAGGTTCTGGCACCAATATGCACTTTCCAAACACAAGCAGGGATGACGCAGGGGGCAGACCACAACAGTTTGACATCTGGGCTGGTTTGAAGGATTTGTCAAAAAAATGTGTGACCTTGACCATAATTCCAACCAATCCTACTATTAACATGCAAAGGATGGTGGAGGGCCTATCAGGGATTAAACTGTATTTTTCATAATTTTCACTAATAATGTTTGGGTGTAATATACACCCAAAGACGAGTGCTCAATTGCTAAGAGTCATTGATGGAGAGGAAGACAAGCAGGCTTGTCTGTAGAATTTGCAGGCAAATTGTGCTGCGTTATATAGGTAACACCCAAAGAGAAGAGCTCCATTGCTCCATTGCTAATTGTAATTGCTGAAATAGAAATAATAGGGCTGACAGTCTTGGTCTAAATCTGCAGTTACATTTTATTGTACCATAGCTCACTGCGAAACTGGAGAGGTGGCAGGGTTTAGTGATAATCTTCCTCCAACAATACTAATTCATCCCAATATCCCAATATCATAGAAGTCT
This sequence comes from Mixophyes fleayi, assembly GCF_038048845.1. Lineage (NCBI taxonomy): Eukaryota > Metazoa > Chordata > Amphibia > Anura > Limnodynastidae > Mixophyes > Mixophyes fleayi. Next base: position 29,816,948 of record NC_134409.1, read on the forward strand.
GTGTAGTATGATGTAATTGCTGATAATGGCCTTCCAAAGGGAATGACTAGTTGATTTTAGGGCAGAGCTGTCACGGTTTTTGGGCAATTCTTTTACAGCACAGCAAATATCAAAATGTTTAGCGGACTCATCTGCATCACCACTGGGTGTCTTGGGAAAGCAATTTCTTTTACTACAAGCAGTTGCCAGAGAAACTGAAGGAGAAGACGTCCCAACAAGATGTTGATAAGTCTGGGATCCTTGCAAAGAAAATTAAGTATTTCATCTACAATTAAAATATAGTTAGCACATTTACTTTGTTTTATTGCACACTATAATTTTATGTAGCACCTTTTCAAAATCTATTATTAAGGCAATCACTTGACTCAAGCTAACCGTGTCTGCACTTTCTTCACAGGTAACTACTTCGCTGGACTAAAGTATATTCCCCTCAAATGCTAATCTTCTTGCAGCTGCTGTATTCTCCTACATGCTGTTGCAGAAACCACAAATTGACCCTAAATGTTTATGGACACAAACAGCATCTCCTGCATGTCATTTTTCAAAAGTTCTGTAACACCAAGTTGATAGTGTGTGCAAAACAGGAAATGTGATGGAATTCAGCCCCGCTGTAATGCTGGACCAATATTGGGGTCGTAATCAGAAATGACATATCCTCAGGAGACTCCAAGCAGGATTAGCCATCTTTCAATGACATCCCTTAGTTTTTGGAACAGTTTGTCAGCTGTATGCCTCTTAGTGAAGCTGCTGATACACAGAGTAGCCTACTTCTCAAAAATGTGATGTACCTGGGTACATGCTGCTGCTGTCCATGCTGGGGAAGGCGAATGACCAACCCAGTGGGCTTTCACAATCATATAATATTTTGTTTGCCCAGTTACGCTTGTACACATATCTGTGGTTAAGTGTACAGTGGGTAGAATACCATTTTGTCACCCAATAATGACATTTTTAGTAAACTTTCGGTACAGGAGAGAATTAGCTTTTCTAGTAAAATGGTATAGTGATGACATTTGCTAACAGGGACATAACACCTCAATTAAATGTCTTAAACCAACTGTATTAATAGTGAACATTGGACGCAGATCTAACACTAGCATAGTACCCAGGGCGTCTGTGATCCGCTTTGCGACTGGGTGACAGGTTTCATTCTTGCTTCCTCTTGCAGAGGATTGTTTAACTGCCAATTGTTGGGGGGGAAGACTGCAGGTGCTGGGATGTAGATGAGAGAAGGGAGGTAGATTATGCTGGAATGCTTGTTGTTATTTTTTTTTTAACCGAAGTTTCTGATTTTCCCAACAGTTTTCCAATAACTCGCTGAAAAATGACGAAACATGGATGAGGATCCCAGATGGTTAAGGTCCCTACCTCTACTGAGTGTGGCTTTCAAAATGCTACAAATGGATAGACAACTCTTGCCAGGATTCGTGTAAAAATAATTCCACACTTAAGAGTGGATTTTTGGTCTTATGCCCAGGCATGACAATGGCCTTTTTGTTATCACTGGCAAGAACTGCAGCAATTTTTCTTTTCAAGTGTATGAAAATCATATTGTGACATAGGAGGTGTTCAAAATTGAATAAAAAATGACTGGAAATTAGTGTTACTGAGGTTAATAATAATGTAGCTACAAAATAATACCTAAATTATGTTATTTTAGCACCAATAAATGTAATTTTTATAACAAATTGCAAAACAAAACCAAACAAAACCAAAACCAAAACCAAAACACGCAATGGCGGTTTTGCAAAACCAAAACCAAAACCAAAACACAACGGTAATCCAGATCCAAAACCGAATCCAAAACCAAAACACGGGGGTCAGTGACCATCTCTACTCTAAATCCTATGCATCTCAGAGGCATGTGGTTAACTTGCATCTACGCCTTATGTAGAAAACCTTGACCTCGCTGCATATGACTAACTAATTTGTCTCTGCAGTGATCTGGAAAGGAGTTAAGGTATAAATAATATATTAAGCAATGCGGAAAAACAAAGGAGTCCTACCAGGACTCACACTCCTATGTAGACACTGAGCCATGAGAATGATATTAATAATACATTAAATGGTTCCAATTACATTTGAGAATTAAATCAAGTCAAATCTAAATACAGTAAATAGTCTCTGGTTACGGTGTACAGCAGTGTTGTTGCAAAAGTGATTACAGAGCTGCTCCCACGGTCCATGCAACAAATCCCCCTGACCAGAGCCCCGGGGGCTGCTCCCTACAGATATTTTACTTGGGGCTCAGTCATTCATTTGGGAATCAATAGGTGGGTGATGTGTAGCACCGATAGGGAGGTGCTACTGTGCAGACCAATAACAAGACGCAAAATACGAAGATTGCCGCTTTCTATTTGTTCTCTATTTTACACCCCTCTACAGTCATTGTAAAGTGATTTGCGAGTGCTCTGTCATTGATTGGGATAATTAGCTTGTCACAGACATGGCAGTGATAGAATCTTCATTAGACTTTGAGTTTGATGTTCTAAAATTGCAGCTTGTGTTTGTCTATCTGTCTGTCTATCTATCTATCTATCGGTCTGTCTATCTATCTATCGGTCTGTCTGTCTATCTCATATCTATCTATCTATCTGTCTGTCTATCTATCTCATCTATCTATCTATCTCATATCTATTTATCTATCTATCTCATCTATCTATCTATCTCATATCTATCTATCTATCTGTCTGTCTATCTACTCAAAGTTCTACTCATAGATTATCAATATACCTGCTGTCCTTTTTTTTAAGTTGCCAATAAATGAAGGTTCAGTTTTGATTGAGTGTGAACCAGTGCCTCATGAATATTGTTATACCTCATGGAACCAGTGCCTCATGAATATTGTTATACCTCATGATTATTGTTATACCTCATGATTATTGTCATACCTCATAATTATTGTTATACCTCATGATTATTGTCATGCCTCACGATTATTGTCATGCCTCATGAATATTCCTTATGAAGTGAATTGACAGTTGTTGTCTCAAGAATATTGGTTCAACCCACAAAATGGCTGCCTGCATTATTGATACACTTTATTATATAATATGTCTCCGTTTCTGACAGTGCTCACACTATTACTTTCACCAGTCCCTTTTTCTTTCGATACTGTCAGTTCTTTTGTCTGATGTATGTTGTTCATTATTAAACTCTTCCATTTGCTTTAATAAGTGTCTCATTACCCTTAAGGTTGTATCATAAAACATCAACATTTCAGTATTTTGTGATATTTATAGCTGTTTATAGTCATTTATAATTAATGTCATTTTGTATCTAAAATCTGGCAGTGGTGAGAATGCGTGTTTGTGTAAAACAGTGGTAAGGGAACAGGGGTAAATTACGCCAAATCGGGTAAAAATGAAATTCCTGGAGGTAATGCTGCCGATTCACATGCTGTCAGTTGGATTGTAGACATCTTTAAATGTGAAATTGCTGTTGTACCAGAAGAGCCTCAAGGGTTGGCAGAGGCACTTCTTGAGCTCCGATGCAATAATGAAGCACGTATTGCGTTTGAAAACAAAGCAGAACTGTCATATTTTTGAATGTCAACACCTGCAAAGGTATTCAAAATTGCACATGAGGAGGCAGTCTAAAAGTTGCTGCCTTTTGCAACAACCTACCTTTGCGAACAAGGATTTTCCACTCTAACGAACATAAAAACAGAGCAGAGAAATCGATTGGACGCTGAAGACTGTATCCAAATTGCTCTGACATCAAAATGCCCCAATATTGATGCTCTCGTATCAAAAATTAAGCAACATCATTTCTCCATAACCTGAAGTTTTGAAGTTGAAGTTTTCAAAGAAATTTGGAATAGATTCAATAAAATTTTTAATTCCAATAATTAATGATATATGATTTCCTTCCTTTCAAATCAAGGGGGTAATGTCAGCGTATCTAAATATATTTTGGGGTAAAAGGTAAAAAAAGTTCCCTGACCCCTGGTGTAAAAAGACCAGCAAAAGTGTGTCTTTCTACACACAATTGTAAGTAGCCAACACTGGGCAGCTTCAATGTTGATAAACTTGTTTCTTTATCATATACTTCATAGCATCACTCCTTTTGATGCAGCTCTTCATGCCTGCTTTTATTTTTTGCATTTCAGATAATATTTTATTATGGTATTTAAGACACAAGAGTTGCTTTGATTCAATGTCCGGTGGTCTTGCTATGTTGGGGAGTATAGCGCCCTCTGGCTGCACAGACTGCATTTCATGTGATCTTCAGGATACTGTATATATGACCAATTGTATTTGGAAGTGTTATTCAAATGTTGCAATTATGAAACAGACTGCAATATGTACTATGCTCACTACAAGACAATGCTGACGTTGTAAGGCCTAATATTGTTTTTACATTACTGCCAACTACAATTTGCTGCTGGGTAAATGGGGACTCATCAAATGTCCCTAATATCCAGGCCCGCGCTTTGAAGATCTCTGCCATAGAAAGTGTTACCCCTATTTACAGTACAAAATTTATTATACAAATGATAGCGATTGCAATATGCCGAAGCCCATCTATACAGTCCCACTTGTGACATGAATAGATGCACACACTGCAAGTGGATTCAAATAATGGCAACTATGGCTAAAGCTAGGGAAATTCACAGAATTGTACACATCAATGCATCTCCGACTATCAGAAGAAACAACAGATAGCAGCTAGTGTCAGTGGTGGATCCAGGGGGGGCGATCGGGGCATTCGCCCCCCCTAGCAGCAAAAAGCTAAGTCCCAGCCGCCGATTAAAACGGGAGGGGCGGGGCTAAGCGCGCGTGTGCGTGGAGGGCGGGGCTAAATGTGGGCCAGCCAATCAGAGTGGTCCCAGCCGGCGACCACAATGGGAGGGGGCGGGGCCAAACGCGGGCGGAAGGCGGGGTTAACGCAGGCCAGCCAATCAGAGCAGAGGGGCGTGATTATGCAAAATCGCCCCCCCTAAACATAAAGTCTAGATCCGCCCCTGGCTAGTGTAGCCAATCCTATTGGTGGTCAGCAGTTGGAGAAGTAAAGTAGCAAATAACATTATCCTGTTACCACAATAGCACATCCCTAAGTCTTATATGCCAATATTTTAAAGGCAATAAAAAAATGCAGGTGACCCAGCCCAACCTACCAGGGGACAGATGCCCACCTGCCCCCCAGCCCAATCTGCCCCTGACTGTTGGTACACCTAGAGGACAGGGTTGAGAACGAATGACAAGCTATAGTGAATGGCAGTTTCATGGTTGGCAACATATTAAAATATTTTTCAGGGACACTTCGCTGTTGACCAAGTGCATCCATGGAGGTTATGCATGGTACTGTCTCAGCAGACCTTCAAACACTACAATCCTCATCAGCTCATGTATACTGAATTTAATTATAATGCACAGTCTTTTAAACGCCCTTTTTTTTTATGAAAAAAAAAAAAATAATTTGTAAAATTCTATTAGAGTAAAACAGATGGTAATAACAGAATCCAACATGCACAAAAAGCGGTGCCAGTCATAATTGCGAAGGATCCTAATGTCGGCACTTAACCTGCCAATATGACAATGTTGGCAATATAAATGCCGACACTTACATTATGCAGACAAGTCAATGTCACCAATCACACTGACAACATCGTCAACCTGTCTGCATTTAGCCTGCCGACATTTTCATGTTGGCAGATTAAGTGCCGACATTAGGTCCATCGCAATCATGTACCCTACCCAGAAAAAGAGGAATTATATTGTTTAGTTTGACAATATTGAGAAATAGGGACAATTCCAGGTTCAAACATTTTCAAGTATGTCTGATGTATGGCTTATATTTGTGTCTTGTATTGTAAAAATTATACCTGACTATATTATATCTCACTAGCAAGCAGCTTTCACCAATGACCCACAGCATGTGGGATGCTGACCCTCTTCACAGGAGTCAGATACCGAGGTGAAAAGAAAGGCAATCTAATTATCTCTGCAACAAGCTAATAAATGTGCTAACTACACAATGACATTTAGCAGCTGTCAAGTGGGAGAGAAGAGATTTACCTATCCCGTTACCACTGTGCTCAGGAACCGATTTACCATTGAATATTAAAACAACATTTATTTTTTTTTAAAAAAAATGACACTCAAAGACAGTACAGCTTTGTTCCACCCACTCTGAAATCATTGTTTGTGCTTATCACCTAAATTCCTTTATAATGACTTTAAAAATAAAATGATAGAACTGGTTTTGCTTATTCTTGTCTCCACTGCCACTGAGTTTCTGTATAACAAATAAAGAGTATATAGTATTGTCAACATAGCTGCTTTATATAAGGGTCAAAAGTACTCAGGGACCTTTAACCCCTTCATGACCTGGGGGATTTTACATGTTTGTGACCAGGCCGCATTTCATTTTTTCTTTGTTTGTTTACCCAAGAAGTCATTTGTAACTACATTTTTAAATAACTATTGTTTTATTTTCAATACATTACACAGGTTAAAAAAGGTAAATTTAGAAAAAAAATAATATATGTTGCGCCACCTCCGGCATTGTTATTTACACCTCCCAGTGACTTAAAACTGTGTGACCCCTGCACTAGGACCCAGAGAAGAGCCAGGGGAGTGATTGAGGTAGCCCAAAAGCAATAAGAGAACTGATGAATATTTGACAGAACTGATGCAGAGTGTCATAGACTATTGGACCCAGTCTACCAGCAAGTATAATGTCCTCCTCCTGTCTTTCAAGCCTCACAGACATTTTGGTCAGTCTGTGATGAAAAGGTCTAATTAACATGAGATTAGCTGTCTCCAGACAGTTTCAAAAACCAAACATGACAAACTGTCTCAGAAGTCCTGAAATTTCCATACAAAACACATACCAATGTAAAAAGATAAGTACATTTGCAATGATATACAGAGGTGCACTGCACTCCTAATTAAGATAAATATCTACAATAAGTTATTTCTACATGACCCAGCCACAATTAGGCTATTTATAAGTGATTCAGCCATAGCCTCTATAGCCAGTTATTAAGTGGTCTAGTAAAAAGAAGGACTGTAAGTTTCCTTTATAAGGGTTTAGACATGTGACATTGGTTGATACTTACTGATTGTCTTTTTTTTTTTACATTCCATGCACTGTGATTGGCCAGTGAGAGTAAGTTATTCGTCATACAGAGAGCGATTTGCTGATTAACTCACCAACAATTAACCTCTAAAATTTGTTTTAATTTGACAGTCAGCCCATTCAATTCATCTATCTCATACCCATTAAACAATTTCCCAACCCATCAAGACCAAGTCAACAAATTCATCATGGTACCGACACCAAATATCATACTGAATATATGCTAACCTAGCAACAAAAAGTACTCCATACCCCCAAGTTCTGAGTATCCAACGCCAATGCAATGTTTTCCTGTTTTGTCTTTGTAATGTCTATAGTAAATAAATAGCCATTCAAATGTATTTCTTTTTAACCATAAGACCATCCTCCTCAGATGTACACACATGGATAGAGATTTGGTCAGTTGCATGCTGTAAGTAGAAGGATCAACTCATTAAACTAAACAGGCTAACATGGTGAATGTATCCCATCTACTCACTAAAACAGTAAAACCATAGGCATGTGCACAGGGTAGTCCCAGGTACACCCTAATGTCAGGTCTCTAACCTTCTTATAGGTTCTTTTTATTTTAATAAACTGTGGCAGAGCAGAGAACTCTGCACAGAGGCCTTTGCTCGGACCACGGGCACTGCCATCGAACTGATGCCCCAGAACGTGGTGCACACTGCCTGGCATTCTGGAGCACCACATTTAAACTTGCTCAAAAGGGAACCAATCTGTGATGATGGAACATGTGGCTCAGTGATCAAGTACTCAGACAGGAAATAATGTATGATCTGTTCCTTTTGGAGAATCGTGCCAGTCGGGGGGGGGGGGGGGGGTGAAGGGGAGGGCGGCTGGTCGAATGCTCTTATGATGATGAGGGGGCTAATGAACAATGATTATAAGAGGGAGTTTATAAAGATGAAAGGGAGTTAAAGATGGAGACTGAGAGGTTAACAATTGATGGGAGGATGAGTGGTTAATTAAATAGGATGTGAATCCTACGAGCACAGTACACAGATACAGTATATGTATTTCCATGTGAAAAACTGAAATGAAAATAGTGGAAGTTATCCAGATAAATCCTTGAAGACAGCCGATCTGAGCCTTACTACATACTGCACTGTGTGCAGCTTGTTCACTGCCAGCGCGCCTGAATACTGACTGGTTATTATGCAACTCTAGCATTGCACTTTCCCTCAGGAGATTCCACCAACCCGAGCAGCAGATGCTCATGTATTTCACAGGCATGTCAGGCCAAAATATGAGAAGTGAGGCAAAAAAGGTCAGTAACATCTGTGTAAGGAGTGGAGAAATGTAACCTGAGTGACAAGTATAGCGGAGATTTATTTTTTTATTTATTTTTTTTCAGAGGAAAAAAAAAACAAATGGATAGTGGGATCATTACAAACTAAATGTCCACAAACAGCACTTGTAACCTCTTGCTGATAAAAATGGCACTCACACACTAAACACATTCACTACGCAATGTTAAGTAAAAAACAAACAAACATGAATACAAACATAAAATAAAAAAGGTGAACGATATTTCCAATGTTTCATCAGGACTTCCGTATATGAAAACCTCAACGAATATCAAATTATTATGATTCCCCTATTATTTATAGTATGAAAACTGAGATCAGTCAACAACTCTCATAATTTGCCAGTCACCGTTGCCAATCACCAGCTTTGCAGAGTAGATAAAGTGTACCTTTCACCTACACACTATAGATACAGGCATCACTTCAAACTCCCGCCTTCAGGACCTTTCCTAAGCTGCTCTCTACCATAAGAACTCCACGCCCCCAACTTCCAATCTTTAAGGCGCTCTGTCAAGCTCCGGCCCCGCGTACGGGTACCAGCGTCTGTACCTTCTTCTCACATGTGGTGATACCGGCATATCCTGACACATCAGTCCAATTACGGGCACCATCTTGCAGTCGGACCTGCGCATGTGCAGAGCCGCAGTCCTCCTTTGAAACCTCCTCTCTTCCCTCATTGGCCGCAGGATCATGGAGCGCTATTTAAACCACCTGTGTTCACCTGTCTGTCACCTGTTCTTCAAGCTCACTTCCTGCAGCAGTAGAATCTGGCTCCTGTTTTCTCCGTGACCTGCTTGCGTTGTGTCAGCCTGCTCTCCTCTCTGTGGCCAGCATTGAACTACCGCTGTTCCGGTGACTCCAATGCTAACTACTGTGCCAGCGTGCCCTCCATTGCACTTTCATTTCATTGTACCTAAGCATAGCATAGCTTATACCAAAATGCTGCACCACAGTTGGTTGACACTGAAATTCTGGAAATAAAATCCACACATGTAATTGACTAGAACTTCAAGTACATCATGTGTACCCATCAGAGGTACAGAGCGTGACAATGGTATAGAACCCAGGTATAGAGCCACTGAAAAACGCATACATTGGTCTATGCACTATTGTGTTACAAAACCATTATTGTACCTAATGAGATAAAGTGTAATTGCATTGACCATTATGAGCACATGTTAAGCTTCTTTTCCTATTAATAATACAATACTTTATTTTACATCAATCACTATTAGAACTGAGATACCTTTAATATTTATGGTAACACAGCACTGCATTGCTAGGAGATCCATGCATCAGGAAAGAAATTAAATATTAATTTGCTATGCTGACAACAAAACCATTTAACATCAAAGGACAGGTTACAGTAATCACTCTTTAAAACATAAACCAAAAGGACTTTGTTTTCAGGCTGAATAATGTGGTGGCTTGTTGTATTAATTAACAGCATCATTATTTAACAGATCCCTTGCCCCAATATGGATTACTGTAGTAGAACAAGACCGGACTATCATGCACGATTGGATGGTAGCAGTACTACAATACTGTTCATACTGCATGCTGACCCATTGGCATGGCTGGTGATTGGAATAAGCTAAGGACCATTAAATAACATAAATTTGTTGCCAATACCTGCAAAGTGTCTTGTTTGCAGTCATGATTACAGACCTTGATTTACTTGCATTCGGGGCGTTGAGGCAGTGTTGCGGCAGTCTGAACACTACCTGCTACATTCATGTGTTTGACACAAATAAATGTATCGGAGAAGCATAGACAACTACAATAACCTACTGAACATGAGTAAATGAATAAAATTACAATTAACACCCATGTGACAAATGCCTTTGACATGCGGTTTCACTTTCATTTTAATGCATAAAAAACTGCAGACGAGTAACGATCAGTAAATAATAAATTTCATTTTGTCTGCAACTGAAACAAAGTTTAGCCATTACTGAAAATGAGGGATCCTACCATCAATAGTAAGAGTCATAGATTGGGTCTTGTCTTGAACCTTTAAGCAACCATGCCATGAAGATATAAGAAAATATATTTTTTTCAGATACAGGTTCATGCCAAAAAATGCAAAATTATGCACTTGGGTCTCAAACACCCAAAGCCTAAATATAGTATTAATGGCACTATAATGGAAACTACTGAAGAGGAAAGGGATCTAGGAGTCACTATATAAGGTGACTTAAAGGCAGGTAAGCAATGAGGAAGGCAAGTCAGAAGCTTGGCTGCATAGGGAGAGGAATCAGTAGCAGAAAGAAAGAAGTAATAATGTCACTGTATAGGTCATTGGTACGGCCTCATCTAGAATACTGTGTTCAGTTCTGGAGGCCAAATCTCCATAAGGATATAAATACATTAGAGACTGTACAAAGACTAAAATGGTGAATGGCCTACTGCACAAAAGTTACCCGGAAAGACTAAAAGATCTTAATATGTATAGTTTGGAGCAGAGAAGGGAAACGGGGGACGTGATCAAAACTTTCAAATGTATCAAGGTATAGGAGGGAAACATTCTGCAAAGGAAGGAAAGTATTATAACACAAGGACATGCACTGACACTGGAGGGAAGTAGGTTCAGAGGAAATATGAAAAAAATGACTTTACAGAAATGGTAGTGGATAAGTGGAATAGCCTCCAATCAGAGGTGGTAAAGGCTAATACAGTAGAGCAGTTTAAACATGCTTGGAATAGACATAAAAATATCCTTATAAAGAATAAAGGATCAAATAGGGTTTGAGGCTACCATAGGTTAATAAAACAATGAGCAGACTAGATGTGCCAAGCAGTTCTTATCTGACATCAAATTCTATGTTTCTATGTTTCACGTTATATGTACAATGTCAGTAGAAACTGGTGCTCATTCATAAATTAATTCATAATTGCCGGGAAAAGAAATGCATGGGTTTGACACTCTAGCTGCAGCTCTCTACAGCTTTGCTGGAACCTGTAATTCTCTTTAACATTCTTGGGGAAATTTCATAGACAACCAATTTGCCGTTAGCAGGGTTGGGGTTTCAGGAATGGATTTAGATTTGTTGCTCCTCTAGGCCACTTTTTCTGTGCCTTCCTACATGCTACCCTAGGGTTTAACTAGACATTTCTGGATTCCATAACCTCCAAGTACCTGATGCAGACAATCGTTCCCCTTCACCTTCTTACAGAAGCTTCCTCAATCTATTGCTACTTACACAGTTCAATCACATAATTTGCAATGATAGCAGCCACAGCCCGATCACTAAAGGAAGCTTCAGTAAGCTGGAGGAGAGGAGATGCCTGCAGTCACACTCTTGCTGCATGAGGCTTTGTCAGGAAAGACAAGCTCCCCAGCTGCAGGCCGTGTAGCAGCTGCACCAACCTCTTCAATGGTAGGTCCATGATAGTTAAACTCCTGACCCTACCTACCCACCCCAGTAGCTCCTCATGGTCCCAGCTACCACTGTTTAAAATACATATGTGAAAATAATGCAGCCCTAATTCAGCACATGTGTAAGTATAGCTGTTATTGAAATAATGATTACCAATATACAAGATGAAAATTTAAAAAACATTGCAAAGTAAACAGGTGGCCCCTATACGTCTGCTTACCTAGGTCATAGGCACTAGTTTAAAAAATTGTGGATGATGAAGTCTAATTGAACACTACAGTGCCTTCCATAAAACAATGTATATCGTTCTCATTAAATTAAACAGAGAATATAATGGTATAGCCCACTACAAGCCATTCACTAAATTGCTGATGGACATCTTATGTGTGTGGGGCGACGGAAACCATACCCACTGAGAAAGAATAGGAGAGCTGACATTTTTCATTTCACACAAAATAATTTACAAGAGAGCTGGTTTCTTTGGCTTGTAAAAATGTATGTGGCTGTGATAGTGTAACACTGTAAAAGATCCTGTTCACTGTATCACAGATTTCTACATATAATATCTCCTGTATCAAGACATTATAAATTCATAATGCAATGCAGATATATATATGTATGAAATTGAATATTTACTTGAACAATAATGTAATCATACAATTAATTTAAATAACATAATCTTACACACAGTACATATAATAGATGACAATCTATAACATTGTTCCCGGCAAACTTACAAAAAGGGGACATGGTCATGCCACATTGGGGGTGTGACACATCACATAAGGGACGTGGCACTTCCCTGTTCTCATAAGAAGACATGGGGGTAAATGTATCAAGCTGAGAGTTTTCTGGCAGGTTTGAAAAACCAATCAGATTCTAGTTATCATTTATTTAGTACAGTCTACAAAATCACAGCTAGAATCTGATTGGTTGCTATAGACAACATCTCCACTTTTCAAACCCGCCGGAAAACTCTCAGCTTGATACATTTACCCCATGATGTGTATATCACCTGCTCACTATACCCAACATTCTGGTAGCCTCAAATCTACACTGTTGCACCTTTATCAGGTGGGCAGTATGTGGACACTATTAAAGCCATGGCACTACATAAATATAGATATAAGCTGTTTACAAAACTCCCATGGATCACAGCTCTTTACAACACGGTGAGAAGCAGTGGCAGGCTGGGGTGGGGGGCAGGGGACATCTGCCCCCCGGGCTGGTCCTATAGCGGGCTACCTTGGACTGGGTCACTTGGCCACCTGTATTTTTAATGTTCCTTTAAAGTGTTCCTAATAGGCTGCTGAGTTTTGCACCCCGGGCTAAAATTTTCCAGTTCTCCCCTGGTGAGAAAAAATATTTTATCACAGTAAGGTCGGGTAATTCTAGTTCTGCATTGGGGTGTAGATGATTTAACCCTTTGGGGATTTGCCTTTGCAAGGACAAATTTGTCCCTAGCTCAGACTGGTGCTCCTTATGACTGGTCCCAAAATGTTCACTGTGGCCGATATTGATCCTAACATAGATTCAAAGATTATTATGACGCTGATGTTTAAATGGGGTCAGAGGATGACCTCTATTCTCGTCTGTGTGTCTGTTTATTGTCAAATGGCATCAGCAGGTCATAATGGAACAGAAGGGATCTGGTCCCTACAGAAAATTATGTGAGCTGAACCACAGGAACGCAGCCTCTCCATTCCATAATAACGAGTGACATCATTGAGGCAGCCAACCGATTGTAAGCTGAAAGCTGAGTTTCTGCTGTATTTTCTGATGATCTTTGCTTACGCCTATAAAACACCTGCCCCCACTGTGGGTTTAACAAGTGCTTGTTGACAAAATAGCAAATAAAACTATTATTTATTTTATATTTAAAGGTATTTTTAATGAAAACAAATTGCAAAATACCTCTGTGTCCACTTATTACAAATGTACATTGATACATCAATAGTTTTTGAAACATGCAACATTCTCTACAACAAAGCTTTAGCTTTAATTTGTTACTGTTGATAAAATACCTATCTCTGTTACCGTCTTAACTATTGTTTTTATACAGATTGTTTTCACACCTGAGTACAGGTAATCTGTTGCATTTTTGCTCAAAGTTAAATATTTTAGATGGCAGGGAGGGGTTTATATTCACCCTCTCCCCACCACCACCACCACCACCACACTAATATCATTTTTTTTGTCCATGCTGTTTATGTGGCAAAATGTACATCAATGCTAGGTTCCCTTTAAATTTTAAACAATTGTATTAGTCCTTCCACCTTCCTCCTGTGCAGTTCTTCACAACCTATACAGTAAGTAAGCAGCAGGTGACACATAAATCCTGAAGAACACAAGCATTGAAACATTTCAGCTTCCACTAAATGACAATGCATGCACCAAATGAACGTACCTTTGCGTTGCAGTTTAATCACTGTTGTGTCAATCAGAACTCATCCACTCTAGGTTCCTGCAAAGTATCAGTCACAATGCAACCTACAGACATCACAAGCTCCATTATGCCTTGTTCCTTCAGGGAAGAAGCCAAAAATTTCCCTGACCTCTATAAAAGGTAATGAAAACTAAGCATGCTTTACATTTGTTTATAAGGAGAAAATCTTGTCCTATAGAGAATGCATTATCTGTCAGAGAATGCTAGGTTTCCTCTCGCAGACACGTCCTGCTCCTCTAACACTGCTTCCCTGGTCTGTGCTCATTGGAAGCATTTAATATCTAACCTCAAATGCTTTCCTAGGCACTGCAAGAATGTGTGACGGGTTACTCTCCAGAAGGAGAAAAGTTCTGCTTATTAGCAATACAAGGCAACTTTATTATGTATCTCTTGCATCTGGGGCTTTGATGTATGGAGCAATGCTGCTTCTTGTCTCCTTTAAAATAGTATTCCATTAGTCGTAAATGCTTTCTGTCACACTGAGTTATGCAGATTTATATTAAAAGGGCTTGCAAGGAGCTTTTGGGATCTCTGGGAATAAAATGAACTCTAATTATTTATCCAGCAGTACAAGATAGGCTATTGAGCAGGTCTACGGTTCAAAACATACTGTCTGCTTACTAATAAGGCACAAACTACAGCTGTATGCAGGAGCGGATTTAGTATTAGGCACTGTAGGCCTGTGTCTAGGGGAGGAATGTTTATTGCCCACACAGGGCCTGGTTTTGAGAACAAGAAAAGGACAAACCATGTTACAATGCAAGGGGTACAAATTTACTTATTTTTTTGCACGCAAGGAAAATACTGGCTGTTTTGTCATGTAGGATGCAAATACTTGGTAGCTTTATTTTTACACTGAAATTAAAGTTGATCTAGGACATGCCCTACCCCAACTATAAATTTGTCCTCACATTTTAAATTTACCTTACCCTCCAGTGCAACATGCTTTTGCCAAGGTGCAGATTTGCTCCTTTTCTTTGCTCCTAAAATCAGGCCCACAGTGTCCACGGCAAACATTTTTCTTCTATTAACAGGGAACTGAGAGAGCGAGATAAACTAATTTTAAAAGAGATGAGAAAGGTGGGGTAACCTATATATAAAAGACTAATGCTGCTCCTCACCTTTATAAATGCACACACAAATGTTGTAAAATGTTTGTAAATGACTCTTGTGTATTTGACTATTCCCACTGCCTAGATTTTCATCATTACTTTTTTGTTTGTTTTATTTAGGTTTTTTGGGTGGCAGTTACCATTTATAATGACCTTTGCTGGTCCAAATTGACTTGATTTTCTCTCCGTTTGTTTTATTTGCCCTTAGGGATACATTAATACGAATATACTAACAGCGATGCCACCTAAAAGACAAATGTCTGCTGTGGGAGTAACTGCACGGCAAGAAGCAGCAAAAAGACGAAGGATCGAGCGGTATAAAGCCCGACGACAAACTATGACTTATGACCAAAGAGAACGCGAATGTGATCATTATCGCCATGCAAATATGACTCCTCAGCAAATTGCCCGTCACAGAGAAAACAATCGAAGAGCGAACAGGACAGAGGTAATATCACGTCAACGCCTACAAGGTCAGTGAACATAACGCCACGCCATTCTTGATGTCAGTAACTTTGATGAAACAAATATTAATGCTCATAACTGTGGTCCCATGAACAGTATTTGTGAATTCTGCCATGGTAAGCATATTGCAGCTGAGCAACCATCTGACAAACTATTCAATCAATGCTGCCACAAGGGTAAAGTCAAATTGGGTGCAATAAGGTCTCCCCTTTTATTGGGCACTTAATGAAAGGACAGCATGAACATTCCAAAAAATACTCTTATTTTTTCCCTGCCATTATGACGGGCTTTTAACTAGTCCTATAATAATGGGGCAAGGAATGGGACACGGATGGTTAACCTGAGGAACATGATTTAACTCAGGAGGTATAAACAGTGCAGCTAGTTCTACCATAGAATGTTCTGTGACAGAAGTTACCAGGCAACAGAATGTTCTGTGAAGTGACTGTGAATGGGAGGGGGGCATAGGGCACCAAAGTTGTGTGCTTATAGGCTGCACTAACATACATCCAAACAGTTCTTATTTCAATTAACCAAGGACAAATGGTAACATCATTTTAAAACTTTAAACAATAAAGTTTGGAGTGGGGTATACAAAGAATAAAGGTTTAGTTATCACACAACAGCATTTAAAAATTAAATAAGATTCTTTCATCCTTTCCACTTCTGAAGCTCATAGTATATAATAGAGGTACTGTTGTTTGAAGAAGGGGAATTTCCTCTTTTAAACACAGGGCCACTCGTGATCACCTAAAGAAGCACATATTTGTGCAAATAAAAGTATTAGGTGCATATTTTGCACTCCTTTATGCAAAATCTACCCATACAAATGAGGTATAATTCAGGCGACCAGAAGCTATTCAGAAAGGTTTGATAATCCTTCTTTTTGAACTTTTGACAAACTTTAATTTAGTTAATACATGACTACTGTGAAAAAGTGTTCTCTATTATATTATTATATATTATTATAATGCAATCCCTACATATTTTGTTGTGTACCTCCGAGACTTTTACAATGCCGACATCTCATATTTAGAAGAAAAAAAACTAACAACATAAAACATTGTAGTAGTGTAGAGGCTGCCAGGGATACAAATCTGCAATCAGTCCAAACCGATGGGCTTCCATCCTTTTCTGAAGACCTACAGCTATTCAAAAAGGTATGACAATCCCTTCGCCTATGTTTTATGCAGTAAACCAATGACAAGTCCACTACTTTCTGCTATTACGCTGCTATACTGTCACCACTGTGCGTTCCAGTCTTGCTTTATATAGAAACTGATGTTATTTTTGGAAAATGTAAAATCTTTTCCACAGAAAAATTAAAAATGTTCTAGTTGGAATGTGATGAGCCCAAAAGTGACACAATAGGCTCAGCACAGAAGGTAAAAATGCTTTTTCTGCAAAGGGGTCAAATTCAATATAAGAGCATACACACTGTGTATTGAGTTAATCTAGTGCTTTGTGCCAAGTCTATGGTAGGTTGAAATACGAGGAGGCATGCATTCCGTATCATGGAGGGAAACGCAAGTCTGCCTACTATCCCTTAGCATTTATAGGGATGCCACTTGTTTTAAAAAGTGTGCAAGTGTTAGCTCTAGTCTATCCTTCTCACAACTGTAATATTACAACCACTCGCTGTGGGCACAAACTGTGGGCATGTGCCAACCTTCCACATCCTGACATTCAAGGTTGCAGACTTTAAGGATCTGATTCACTAAGGAAAGTAAGGCAAAGAATGAGTACGTTTTCTCCTGGGCAAAACCATGTTACAATGCCAGGGGTGCAAATTAGTTGTTTTTTTTATTTTGCACATATGTTAAACACTGTCTGTTTTTTCATGTAGCTCACAAATACTTGATAGCTTTATTTTTACACTGAAATTTAAAGTTGATTTAGAACATGTCCTGCCCCAACTATAAATCTGTCCTCACATTTTAAATTTACCTCCCCCTCCAATGCCACATGGTTTTGCCAAGGTGAAAAGTTACTCATTTTATTGCTTTATTTTTCTTAATGAATAAGGCCTTAAATGTCAATTCCACCCAAAACTGATTATGCCGAAATATAACCCAGTCCCAAATGATTACTTACTCGGGTACCGGCATTTAGGCTATCGGTCGGGATGCCCGATCTCACTGCTCACCTTGCTTCTTTACACTCTAGTAAAAACACGCTGCCTGTCTCAATAAAGACGTGGTCGGCAGCAGCGAAGAGAGAGGCGGACATCAGATTCTGTGCAATGTAATGCAGAGAGGTTCAGTGTGATCAAACACAGATCACTAAAAATAAAGTAATAGGAGCATATTTTTCCCCAGTATACTTTAAACCTTTTACATCTGACATGTTATGTTATAGTTTGTGTTTAATTAAATTTATGATGCATAGGACACATACTGTATATTGTAATGAATCCATTATTGTGAGAAATCTTACGTTTGTGTCTATGGGTAGAATATGTTTTGCCTGTAAGTATCTCGCTACATTTTAGAAGGGGTGGTAGCACTTTTACTCTTTAGATGCTGTGATATATTTTTTAGCACTAATTAGTAATATAAACAATCATCTGTAAACATTCACAGCTGTCTCTGTTTAGACAGTGACAGTGTAGATGTGCACGATGCACGTTATTCATGTTCATACCTCTAACTCCGCAGCCAACAAACCGTAATGTGTCATGATTATTGAGGCAGAATAAAATATGACTTAGGGCGCAATGTTCTTACTTTGGCAAAACAGGAGAATATTTGGATGATTACGCTGCTAAATGGGGTGTGCTACCAATATGGGGAAAAAACACAAATGAGACATGTTCATCCATTTCATAATGAGGGGATTTACAATATATTACTAGGAACCTTTCTGCTGCCACCTTCTGGAGAAATAAGCATATATTAAAAAACAAATATATATATTTCCAACCTATCTACTTATGAGATTTCAGTTGAGTTGAGTCATTTCAGTTTGAAAATATAGTAACCTCACTGCTTCAGCTCTAAAATTCCACTCATTTTTTCTATTGGCTACAATAGAAACTGGCAGGCAGCCAGGATTATTTATTATTACTTTGTTGCAACAATCTTTAAGTGCTGCAGGCAATCTTTGATTATATTTTAGTTTAAATATTATTTTTCAAGTATACAACAGCAGCAATAACAATGTTTGCTAATTGTGTTATTATCAGTAGGGGGATGCATATAAAACGTGATACATTTAACTGTGAAACATTTTCAGAATAAGTACTGATGTGCAGCTGGTAGATACACATACAACACTCCCTTATGCACACTGAAAGATGGAACAGCTAGGTTTACAAGACACTGGTAGGTACTGTACAAATGTTGCTGGCAACAATTTGGCACAGAGAACTGAAGCTGGCATTGCCCCATTAACCAGCTAACTAATTCCACCAAACCCAGTAAGCTTTTCAATTTCAAAAAGCATGTTTAACCTCAATAAAATGGGGACCATCTTAAAAATAAAAAAATGGCAACATTTATATTCTTGTTTATTTATATAACACCACCATATTACACAGCACTGTACAGGGAATATATAATCATTTACATCAGTCCCTCCTTCATTGCAACTTACAGTCTAAATTCCCTGCCACTAGGGGCACCGAGAGGGGGCGTGCTGATTGCTGGGGCCTGGGTATACCAGGGGGTTCAGGCCCCCACTGCAGACCACCAATGTTTCTTTTTTTGTTTGTTTGTTTTTTCTGTTTTTTTTTAAAAAAAATTGCTGATTTTTTTTAAATTATTTCCCAGGAAAGCTGGGGGCGGTGGGGGTGTCAGGCAGGCGGCCTATGCAGCCTCTTCCTTTGCTGTCACATAGCATACTACTAAATTCAGCATTCATCTTGTAGTACAATATTCTATGAATAAATGACACCCCTGTACAGAGGTGGAACTATCAAACTGTGGGCCCGAAGTAGGGAATCGGGCTCACAGCTCTCTAGTTCCCCGTGCAGTGAGCCCCATTATCTCCATGGGCCCCAGTGCACTGCACCTGCTGCACCAATGAAAGTTCCGCCACTGCCCCCGCAGTGAGCACTATGCGCTGTGACAGTCTATGCATGGATCTCACAGGTTGCCTGCATCCATCTCCATAAGGTAGTAGCTAGATCCCGGGTCACTGTGACATCACCAGGTCATGTGGCTGCAGCAGTCACATGGTACACAGTGCTGGAGGCTGCTGCTGGAAGTCCTCCTGTTCCTGTGCTGTCACTGATGGAATAAGGTAAAAAGAACATACTTACCAACATTCTGAACTTCAAATCTGGGAGCCTGCGTAGGAGGTGGGCGTAATGGGGGGCGGGGCTCTAAAATGCACGTCACCGGGAATCGCGGCGTTTGGGACTTAATTCTGCCCACTTCACTAGGAAGTGGGCAGAATTATCCAGATGCGGGAGATTGCCACACTCGCCCGGGAGACTCTCGCAAAATGCGGGAGTCTCCCAGACATTCCGGGAGAGTTGGCAAGTATGAAAAAGAAGGGGTAATGTGATGGGGAGGAGGCATGAGTGTGTAAAGCATGTGGGCAGAGGGGTGTATGTGAGTAAAAGGGAGTAAAGCACGTGGGCAGAGGGCATGTGTGTTTAAGGTGTGTGGGTTTGTGCTCTACATGTGTGAGTAAAGCTCCTTAGCGCAGGGTGCATGGGTGAGTAATGTTGCTGGGCATTTCTGTGATGACAGTGCTACAGGGCTCCTTCCCTAGACTACAAGAGCCCTGTAGGACAAAATAATTGTATCCTCTAATGAGAATATATTAAATATTCCTTGCCTTGTGCGTTTCACCTCCTAGGCATGCCCCCAATTATGCACAGCCACGCCCCCAATTGTATGGCCACATCCCATTGGCGGGACGCCGCAACTGCGCGGCAGCACATAAGTTTCCCTTCCAGTCGACTATAGGGGGGCCCATGAAGTTGCTGTACCGGGTCCATTTTAGTCAGCAGCCAATTATGTTATTAGTAAGAGTGTAGTGTAGAGTGCCAGTGGCTCCCGCTGATGATGTCCCTGGCGCTCTGTACAGACCACCCACATGAAGCAGCAACATTCAGCCATCCGAGCATTTCACCAGCAGACAGCACAAAACCCCCAGACACCACAACACCACCAGGCACCACCAAGCACTGCAACACCACAACACCACAAGATACCACAACAGGACAAGGGCTACTTGTGTGTCAAGAGTAAAATGCATTAATTAATTTAATTATCAAAATGATTGGTTTGATGAGTACTTGGATATAACCCGAGCACCATTGACTTTTGCTTGTTTCATTTTATTTTTATGTTTTTACACACAGTACATTCAGCAATACAAAGCATGAACAATGCAAATCTCTCTGCTTGTCTTATAGGCTGCTTAAAGAACCAGAGGGGATAAGAGGACTGCATAGCAGAAAGATGAAATTCAAGGAACGGAGAACAGTTGAAGGCAATCCCCAGGTTCAAATATTGTGCAGAGACACTGAGCATTTTTATGAATGCAGAAACAAAGAGTGTGGAATGGCTACATGCTACTTATATAAGGTTATGGACATAGTGACAGTTTTTTGGCTGCTTTGTCTTTGCTTGACAGTTATTGGTCTATTGGAACCATGATGGAATCAGGGCCAATTAAAAAAAAAATGTGTGGGCCCATATGTTAGACAGTTGTTAGAATTTTCAACAGCAGATGGATCATTTAACTTAGCTCTCACAATAATCACAGGTACTAAAACAAACTAGTATAGCTAGGCTGAGCAATAGGACGTGGCATCACCAAAAAGCCATATTGCCATGAACAAGGTACAACAGACACTCAATAGTAAGCTAGGCATTATGGAGTGTGACATTCCAGTCTGATCTATCAATTTATTACTTTGAGAGTTTCTTGAATTGGAGGAAATCTTTTCACCTATGCTCCAAAACCATTCATTAAAGAATTCATAACCTATTCTTTCGCACCATGCTGATCGTATCATTGGGACAGAAATTAATAAATACAATTTATTAAACAATCTAAAAAATATTTTTATTTTAAATGTTTTTGTTACGCTTATCTTAAACTTGCGGCGCTCCGTCAAATAAAATGTTGATTTATGCAATTTAAGTTCAAGTATTGTACGGTGCCCCAAGACGGCTGGAGGGCAGCTGTTACGCCTGAGGGGTATTGCAGCTCTAACTTTGTTGAAAGAAAACTAGAGTACAGCAACAACATCTCCAGTATTCCGAAGAAAGGTTTCAAATCAGCTTTTGTTTTAAAATGCCATTACCCAGTGGGTGTAGTGTAATTTATTGATGAGTTACTATGAAAAAAAGCATCAATACAGTACAGTAAGCCATGCCTAAGGAGTCTTGTAGATGCTCGTGTATTGCCAATGCTATCAGTAAGAGAGCTTACTTAGAAATGTTGCTTCAATTCTAAGTACAAGAAATACTTGTTCGGCTTACGGATGGCTGCAATAAAAGATTGAAACTCTCATGTATAATTGTTTAGCTCCTCACTCTGCAATCATATCAGAGTGGAGGAATAACCTCAGGTCTCCAATGTGCGGAGGTTGCGATTTATGTTGTTACCTGATATATGCAACTCATACTGTATGTGTGAGCAACGTGGCTTCGTTTCCATCTTTAAACAATATTATGTTATCATTATTAAACATAAATAAAGAGGATTTGCTGCATATAACTTTGCATATGTGCTATTGGTCAGAACTAGTATAAATATTAGAGATGTGCGCTGAGCCTCGTGTTTTGGTTTCGAAACCGGTGTTGGTTCTAAACCAACTTCGTGTTTCGGCTTTGCTACCGGTTTTGTCGAACAAATCTGAAAGGTTTTGGTTTTGGATCTGGATTTAATTAAAAACATACTTGCCTACCCCTGGAATCTTGTTTCCGGGAGAGGGGGCGTGACTGGAGGGGCGGGGCCAATTGTGTAATTTTGCCCCGCCCCCCGCAAATTGGCGTGATTCACCAAGAATCGCGTCAAATAACGCGATTCTCTGTGAATTCCGAGATGCGGGAGAATTGCCAGCTCTCGCGGGAGCCCAGGAGACTGACCCGAATTTCGGGAGTCTCCCGGACTTTCCAGGAGAGTTTGCAAGTATGCTTAAAAATTGTGAAATTAGGTAAAATAATGTAATTTTGAGCTGTTTAACTGCTATATTACTATTTATAGCATTAACGTTAATTTCCATTAATTTCCAGTCTATTTAATAATGATCCCTTCACAACGGACCCAATTTTCACCAAGGTTGGCCAAAGACTGCAGTGAGCTGTCTTAATGAAGGATTTTGTTACTTTGTCATCATTGCATTTGCTTTCTCTAATTCAATTAAAAAAATAATAAACTGCATAGTGTTGATATCTCCCTTTCATTGCACCCAAACCTCCTTCGCATGTTCAGACTTACTATTACTGTAATTGAATAAATGAATAAATTAATACCACATGAACACCAATGTAAATTTGGCAAGGGTCACAGTTTTTATTTAAAAAAAAATGGTGGCAGAGAGAGTAAGAGAGTCAGCTAACAACTAATAGCAAAACTGTCTAGTACTATTATATATATGCAATGTGATGCGTTAACAATAATTAGTAGCCACTAGTCTGTGTAAAGTGTATTTTTAAAGCAATTAAATTAAAAGCAATTGATCAACAAACTATTGTAACTGACTATTCTCTACAGAACAGCTTTTCAATAATGTCAAGATTCTATTGCTTTCCTATGTCCCTGGTTCACCCTTAACGCCATTTTATGAGCACCGCAGCCAACCTCCTCCCTACACGCTATCTCTTCTAAAGTGCACTTGAGAGAACGAGGGAAAAAATATTTTATATATATATATATATATATATATATATATATATATATATATATATATATATATATATATATACACAAGTTAACCCGTGCATGATACTCATGCATTCTAGTCAAATCAAGCTACTTAAGGTGTTAAAAAGGTTCTTGTCATGCATTTGGGCCATAGCCCAGGTCTCAACCATCAACCACTCCCACTGTCACCCCCGGCAACCACCAACCACTCCCAACTGTCACTTCTCCTTCAAGAAATATATATATATTTTTTTTAAATCTTTATAAACACTTTTAACAATTAACAAATTAAATTAACAAATTAAAAACATCTTAGTATACCAAATTTCAGCCCTTTCTGAATTTTTTTTCCACACACACTAAGAATTTAGTAGGTCAGTGTATAACTCCGCCCAGCAGGTGGCGCTGCAGCTTGGTTTTATTTTTTACACACACACACACACACAGACAGACAGACTAACACACGCCACTAGACATTTATATATTAGATATATATACACACAATATATATACACACATATATATATATAAAAGATGACGATCCAAAACTCGTGAGAGTTTGGCGGGAGACACTGAGTCACGGGCTGCTCATCTCTAATAAGTATGGTCCTTGCACTTAAAACGACAGCTTTTACATAGCCTCAATCTCAAATTCCCACTAGAAAAAAGAGTGTGACCTTGTGGCCATGGTAACAGAAGCTAAGGACATAGTGGTGGATAATGACCGCAACTAGGCAGAGCGGGAAAGATCAGGACATGGCGTTTTTTATACCAATTTTTTTTTTATCATGGCATGGTAGTCTTCTTCTCTTGCTCTATGTCATAGCTCTTAATTGCCCCAATGCAAGGGCCGTAAAGGGGCAGGGCTTACAAAACTTGGGGTTTAGCGGATTGGGGCGGGGCACACTACCTACTAAAAGATGGATCGAGCTCCTGTACGACGTCATCCCTAAAGGATCCCCTCCACATGTTTATCTTTTAGGAATATAAAATAATTACAGTAAGTGAGGTGTATGACTCATTACACATTATGGAATATAATTCCCACTTTGTCAGCAGAAGTAAAAACTGCACATAGCTCAGCTAATTACATAATAGTCTCAATTTAAAAGAAGAGCTAATTGCATGTATAAGCCATATTTTTAGAAAACAGATTGTAAGTTTAGTGTATCTGTGTTTGCATTGCTGGTATAACAAGACATGTGTTATTAGAATTTGATATAAAACCTGTTATAAACTGCTGTAATATACACATTTAAAAATAAATAGTATAAATAATTGCACTTACTGTAGGTGTTATTTGCTGATTACAGCATCCCCACATTACAAAGACCAACAAACAGTTGATTACACTGCTGTGAGCTGGGATATCCAGTGAAGTGAAAATAGCTCATTGCAGACTTCAGATCCTAGTCTGGCCTTCCCCAGATTGTTATACTGGTCATGTTTTGCAGACTCGGCAATGACCAAAGTTGAGCCTAATCATCAGGGGCGGATTGGGAACTTAAAGTGGCCCTGGAAAAAAGTCTGAAAGTGGCCTCATGTGGGAGGGGCCAAATAAATTGTAGGCGGGGCTCAGTATGTGTGTGCACCCAGTGTGTCTGCCCGTGTGTGTGCCCAGAGTATGTGTACCCAGTGTGTGTACCTGTATACGTGTGTCCTGTTCTTGTCATTTTCACCTCCTGTAGGTGCTGGTGTCTTTAGCTCAGTTGCTGCTTGTCTGGATCCTGGAATGTTGGAGGACCTATTTGGAAAAAAAATGGGTACATGAAATTTAGAAAACTCTAACCATCCCCGGCATTAAATCAATAGCATATACATTTACTAAATAGCCATCCTCTCCCCAAACTCAGCACCACATTCAATTAATAGACCCCAAGCTTCCTCATCTTAAATTAATAGGCCCCACCAATAAATGAAATTGCCCCACCATCATCCCACAAATAAGATATTACCCATTAAATAATTAGCCCCCACCTAAACACCACCATTAATTTAATAGCCTACCTCCCACATAAATGATATTAAGAAACCCCCTCACACTCTCCTTTAAGAACCCCCCTCCCTTCCATCCCTTGCACTTAATATTAAGAACCCCCCTTCACACTATATATATATATATATATATATTTATTTTATTTTTTAAAAGCCCCTTATCCCACTCACACACTATATTAACATACCCCTCCTTCCCTCACACACTATCTATATACTAAAAGCCCCCCCAATCACACACTGCATTAACATACCTCTCCTCTCCCCTCCCACTTACACTTAACTTGTAACATCCGCTGTTTGAGATATGCAGACCACCTCTCCTGCCCCTCTGCATGTCTGGCTGCTTCCTCCTATCAGTGCTATAGATAGGAGTCACATGGGATGTGCATCACGTGACAGGTGGCGTCCCATGTGACTCCTGTCTATTGTTCTGATAGGAGGAAGCAGCCAGACACAGGGATCCGCGCCTCGGCCACATTCACGAAGGTGGCTGGTCCCGAAGGAGGGGCCAGCCATCCACTACCACACAGACCCCCTCCGCTAGCACCCGTTCCGGGGGGGAGACTTACAATTTTTTTTTTTAAAAAAAGACAAAAAATACATGCAGCGGCCTCCTGAGGCCAGCGGCCTACCGGGTAAGTCCCAAAGTCCCAGTAGGTTGTATGGCCAATCCGCCCCTGCTCCTCATTAATAAAGCGCACTTGCCTACTTTGAGCAAGTTCTTTCCGGGAGAGGGGCGTGGTGTGAGGGGGCGGGGCCAAATGCGGCAATTTGGGACGGCAAATCGCATCATTTTGGGACGGCAGTAGCGGGATGCCAGAGATTTGCCAGCTTTAACGGGAGTCCGTGAGACTGACCCGAATTTCGGGAGTCTCCCGGACATTCTGGGAGAGTTGGCAAGTATGTAATAAAGCACTTATTACTCATTTCATCGCTTGTCTTCATCCAAAAATAATAATTGCAAAAAATAAATTGATCACATGCAATATAATTGCAGTTTTTTTCTGCTTCGTGAAATCACGCAATTATTTTTGCCTGTTTTTACTGACACATGTATAGATTACACTGACAAGATGTCATTGATTGGGAGATGAGAACCTTTTTGCACTATACTACGAGCAAAGCTGACTGGACATGGATGGATCAGAGCGTTGCATGCAAGATGTGGGATATTTGCAGCATTGCACAAAAATTAGATTTTGGATGAAGGATGAAATGCTCTAATTGACTTCAAATGGTGGATATTGCAATACTTGGAGGAATTCTCAAATTAGCAAGAGGTTGCAAAGGCTATTAATCCATCATTGGTAATTTAGTAGTTCATTAATACTCATGGTTTTCTTTAATATAGTATTTTTATCGAAGCTAAAATACTATATGCTTTTTTATATATATAAAGCACCAACACCAATGACATTAAACAGAAGGTGAGGATGCCCCAGCCCAAATGAGCTTACAATTTAAGGCAGTGGAATAATAATTGTAGCTGTTGGGGGTGATGCCTGTACATGTTTACAGGCGTGTGCTCCAGGCAGTTGGTGGATACAGGCGCTGTGCTAATAATTGGCTCCAGGCAGTTGGTGGATACAGGCACTGTGCTAATAATTGGCTCCAGGCAGTTGGTGGATACAGGTACTGTGCTAATAATTGGCTCCAGGCAGTTGTTGGATAAAGGTACTGTGCTAATTATTGGTTCCAGGCAGTTGGTGGATACAGGTACTGTGCTAATTATTGGCTCCAGTCAGTTGGTGGATACAGGTACTTGTCTAATTATTGGCTCCAGGCAGTTGGTGGATACAGGTACTTTGCTAATTATTGGCTCCAGTCAGTTGGTGGATACAGGTACTGTGCTAATTATGGGCTCCAGGCAGTTCGTGGATACAGGTACTGTGCTAATTATGGGCTCCAGGCAGTTGGTGGATACAGGTACTGTGCTAATTATGGGCTCCAGGCAGTTGGTGGATACAGGTACTGTGCTAATTATTGGCTCCAGGCAGTTGGTGGATACAGGTACTGTGCTAATTATGGGCTCCAGGCAGTTCGTGGATACAGGTACTGTGCTAATTATGGGCTCCAGGCAGTTGGTGGATACAGGTACTGTGCTAATTATGGGCTCCAGGCAGTTGGTGGATACAGGTACTGTGCTAATTATTGGCTCCAGGCAGTTGGTGGATACAGGTACTGTGCTAATTATGGGCTCCAGGCAGTTGGTGGATACAGGTACTGTGCTAATTATTGGCTCCAGGCAGTTGGTGGATACAGGTACTGTGCTAATTATTGGCTCCAGGACAATTTGTGACTACAAACCCTATGCTAGCTTCTCACTCCAGACAGTTGATGGTCACAGGTAAAGTGCTAGTTTCTTGTTCTAGACAGTTAATAGGTTTCACTGTTTGCTTCTTCTCTGGCTCTGTGCAGTTGGTAATTGCAGGTACAGCGCTAGTTCCTGGCTCCAGGTAGTTAATGAACACAGTTACAGTGCTAATTTGTTAACGTCAGGCACTTCTTTTTTTCTTACTTATTAAGCAGGGTCACAAAAATACTCCAGTCCCATCCAGTAGAGTCACCTATACTGTATGGTGGATACAAACAAACAATATCCCATGGGAAATAATGCATTGTTGAGCACCTCAGCCTACTATATAGGAACTTATTTGAATTGTAACACATTACAGTGTCAATTACTCTCTAGGAATATCTGCTCCCTAAGAGGAAGTAAGGTGATTTTGTCTGCAATACAGGGGCGTAACTAAAAATGTCCTGGCCCCATAGAAAAGTTGTGATGGTGCCCACCGTGCATAGCACCCAACATTGGCCTCCTCTGGAGTCAGGAAAGGGGGTATAGGCAAAGGGGGGTTCACACCACTTTAGGGCACGGCCATGCCTCATGGGGGCATATCACATTATCCAGGGACTTGCCTGGTGCTAGAGCTCCAATGGGCCAGGGACTAATGACAAATATTCTTTGTACAACACTGCGAAATCGGTGGCGCTATATAAATAAATGGTGTTGATGATAGACTATCCCCAACAACTCTCCTTTCCCTTCAATACATCACTAAATTCTGCTCACAATGGTTATTATTTATGCACCAATAACCATTGTGATTATGCACCATTATAGAATTAAGTGGTTATATTTTCCTTATTTAATAAATTATGACCTAATTGATTCACTCGCTCTCACTCGCTCTCATATGTGTGCAGCAAAAAATAATCCCCCATTATGCTGGATAACACCAGGTAATAGAAAACATAATATCATAATACTTTATATATAACCACACATTATTTTCTCACTGTAAGTTCCAGGCACACATCATAGAGTGTTATAATTTGATAGAGAGCCATTTTAACAAAGGCATTTAAATGGCTTATTGCCATAGCAACAAAGACACTATATCATCATGTAAGAGTTAGCCTCAGGTGAGGCATCCAAGGAGTGATTATTATGTGCTTATTTTTAGCCACTGTCAACCATGTATGAAATAATCAGATGAAATTATCCACTTCTTGTATTAATAATAATACCAAGATAATTTACTTGGATGCGTCTCAAATAAATAGCAAAACTGGAGGAATATGTGTTGAAGATGTTATAGGCAGTACTTATAGATAGATAGATAGATAGATAGATAGATAGATAGATAGATAGATAGATAGATAGATAGCTAGATAGATAGATAGATAGATAGATAGATAGATAGATAGAATTGTACATGGGGGGCCTGATTTTGATACAAGATAGTATACTGTTACATAGTTATAAAGTTAAATTATTAATAAGATTGAAAAAAGGTACAGGTCCATTAAGTAAAACTTTCCATAAATTCTATGTTTATCCATAAGGACTCAAAACATATCCCCCAGTTAGACAGTTGCCAATATAAAGTTTGAAGATTGGTTACCCCTTTAATTTCCTCTATTTATAACTACATATATCACTACATAAAGGCAATGATCCATTTTTAAGTTATGGCATTGAATTTGCCATAACCACATCTAGTGGTAAGGAATTCCATATCTTAACCACTCTTACAGTAAAGAACCCCTTCCTATGCTGGTGAAATTTTCTATATTCCAAATGATGACTCATTCTACTCTGTATGGTCCTGGTCCTTGGTTCAAAAAGTTTGTTGCCCAAATCGTTTAATGAGCTTGGATATATTTATCCATATCAATTGGGTCCCTCTAAGGTGCCTTCTTTCCAAAGTAATTGTAACTCTTGGACCCAGAAATCACCTGTCTAGGACGGCTTGACCTCCGGACATGAGTGACTGGGAAGGAGAAGCCCGAAGAGCAAGGACATAGGAAATAATTAACTCAAAATTTTAACAAACCTAAAATGTCAAGTTAATGCTGTAACATTCTGTTTGGTTGATTTGTACTGTTAGGGGCTCATGCTGAGTTGGGTGTATGTCCGTAATTTTGTGATGCCCGGCATAACCCTCTTCATATACTACAGGTACAGCTGGAGGCATCTTGAGATGCCTCACACTGGGTATAAATACATTATTTTTACGTTCTACTTTTTAGAGCTTACTTTTTTATTTCAGCATCACTCCCTCAGTGTGTGCAAGTCAATTAACTTAAATATTTAGATTTTTCTCCTAAAGTAGCTCTTGGTCAAGCCTCATGAAAATTATTCTGACTGCTTTTAAAAATGTCTACTGCCACATCAATGTGCTTCTCGCAGCGATAGAAAATCTTATTTGCCCAATTTAACAATTAAATTGTTGCTGGGATAGCTAAGTGATGCTCAGCCTCACAGTGATAATGGTTAGCAGGCTAAGAATTCTCATTACAGATTTGTAAAAAAAAAAAATGTATAAAATATAGTAAAAAAATGTATTGAATGGGACCATATTGATTCAAAGATGTTTTATTTCAATAAATAAAGGTTTTCTTTAAGTATGCCCTGCTATCTTCATCATGAGATAGTGATAGGATGATAGAGGTGGTACTTGTACTGCTGCTGTCCTTGGTAAATAAGCCGCCATCGAAGGCTATTGTTTTGGTAAATAGGGAGAAGCACTAAATCAGGCAAAAATTCCCATTTCCTAAACATACACATCAGTCTTACATTGTATTAACCTGCTCCTTCTCTCCACTCCCCTCTTACCGGAACCCTGGTGGCTGCTCAAGGAACGGTTCTTTCCAAGGTCTCCATGATTCATCGGACAGCCCGCTGTGAAAAACTGCAGAAGGGGGGGTGTGAGCAGGAGGACCAATTAGAAGCTTCATATACAGAGAATGCAGCTTCTGATTGGTCCTCCAGCTTACAGTCAAAGTAGTGAATGATTTGTCAGTTAGTTGGTAATATATGATATATTTCTATAAAATAACCAGGAGAGTGAAGGGACATTTAAGACATCTTTTTTCACATGGCTATTTGATGCATATAAATGCACTTACTTGCACTAAATGCACCTAAATGGTTCAAAAGTGTCCCATTGAAAAAAATAGAACTATTTTTACATTCTGAGAACCTGTAAAAAATCCCTCTTTCTGCAGAGTATTCCATGACCACCGGCTCTTCTATGGCCACCGGAAAACACACCATAAATGTCTCTACTCCTTGAATCTCATTTAAATTGTTTTTATTTTGTCCAAATATTTTTACATTTGGGCAAAATATAAGGAGCATGAGAATAGCACCTTTGCTTAGCTAGTTAGTAAATGAAGAATCGGCACATATTTCTATTTAATCCATCATCTAATGTTCTTTTATCAGTAGCAGTCATTAGAGACACTCAAACTGGCCCCATATCGATTTTTAAACCGTTTTGATGAATCTGTCCTGAAATTCAAGAATTCTTCAGAATTTCTAAAATTACATTAGATTCATTAAAAAAAAAGCTAACTCAAGCTGAATTCAAGAAAGTTCAGCCATGTTCAAGACTGTTCCTGATTGAGCCGCTTTGCACACATTCAAACCGGTTTTCATATGCTGGTGCCAGTTCGGACATGCTAAGGCCGGTTTGCATATGTTCAAGTTAAAGTGATACATTTTCATGGTTTTTAATTGCAAATGGTGAACCTCAAACAAAGACAGCGAAACTGAAACATTAGTGTACGAAATTCATCTTTTAAAAAAAAAAGTTAAATTACTTTTCTATTGCTAAAAAAATATAACTTAAATAGTGTTCAAAAGCAAATGAAAAACACAAATTTGAAAGCGAATGGTGAACACAAACCCCAAATGGAGAACCAGGAACCTATATTACAATCAGCAAATGCAAACAGCAAGATGCAAATTTCAAACCACAAATTTGAATCTGGTTCCATTCAATATTGTACCATGAACATGTTCATGGCCAATTAACTGGTGAAAATTGATTGATTTTCGAGCATCTACTGAAGCACAGATACATTTGCCTCCTGTAAAACCATCTGTATTTGTGAGAAAAGGAAGAATTACACCACATAATGTCATTTGTGCTGAGGAGACAAACCAGAGGGGGAGGAGACAAACCAGAGGGGGAGGAGACAAACCAGAGGGGGAGGAGACAAACCAGAGGGGGAAGAGACAAACTCAACTCATTATAGTTGCTTCAAAACACAATCTGGCCCTTCATAGTAACTTCATGAAGTGAAAGACAGACCACAACCCCTGCTAAACACAGTTATTTTATTAAAAGTGTATAGTTGCATAATGCAGATTGCTACAGGCTGAAAAGCTGTAATATTAGTCAATGGAATCCGATTAATTGCAAGCTGTTAAGCTGAGGTACACATTAATGCAATATCGCGTAGTCCACCAGATAAATGACCGTTTGATCAGATATTGCAAGAATGTGTACACCCCCTCTATCATGTTTTATTGTACCAAAACACATTGTATCGTTTGGTTTGCTTTTGTAAACTTCCTAAAAATCACGATCAATGATGGAACCATGTCGGGCAAATGTGGAAGTGTGTACGTACTCCCAACCAAAAGTGTAGGCAGCTATCTGTAGAGTGTACAGAGTCACAATCTTTTCAGTAGGTTGTTATGAGAGATGCAGATCTCAGACCTGATGGTAAATCATGTAGGTGAGTACACATCAATTTGCATGATCATCGGGACTTTCAGTCGTTGGTAAAATCGTTACAGAAATCACATCTGACTGCTGCTGAGAATAAAAGCATAATTCAACAAGCTTGAAGAGAACAAGAACTTGATGTATGTTTGCTAAATTCATGATCCGCTATTCTCTCTGTTGTCCTATATAGAGCTGTTTTCCATCGTATTCTTGTAAAAAGTGACACAGTTTGCAAAACATTGTTTTCCTACAGAATTGTTAGTTTATTCTTGTCAAAAGTCTGAATGTATAATTTTTTGTATGACTACACCTCCCCCTGCCACAAATCAAGGGCAGCAGCTTTCAAATGAAAACAGAGGCTTTTTCTTACATGAAGGTTTTTAATTATTAAGACTATCAACAAGACAATGCAATGAAAACCCAGTGCAGCCATATGTCTTGTCATCTCCTCTAACTCAGTGAAAATTATATCAGCTACTCATGAAAGGAAGTGTAACAATTTGTTATGCCTTTATGAACCACTGCTGTTTTTTAATTAAATTCCACCTGAGCCTCACTTTGTTCTGCAGAGGAAGACGTTCACGACGTGTTATTTTCAGATGACACCAATACCTAATCAATCCAAAGCAGAGTTTTTCAACCTTTTTTTGCATCATGTACGAGGGGAAATGTTTTATTGTGTATCAGGTTATCCCAAGTACTCCAAAAAATGTCTGCGTTTATCAAAATAAAACATAAGGGGCTGATTCAGTAAAGAACGTAAATGCCATGCACAAAGGAGACTTCTGACATCCTGCGATTGCATGGGCAGAACGGGGAGGGGAATACACGTATGCATGTAGTCAATGTACAGAAAGGACATGTCAAGTTGGAGCGCACACAGCAGTGTCCAAATCAAGCTTTGGGCATCTCTAAGGTACACACATCAGTCAGTTACACACATCTGTGGGCAGCACGGTGGCTTAGTGGTTAGCACTTCTGCCTTACAGCACTGGGGTCATGAGTTCGATTCCCGACCGTGGCCTTATGTGTGTATAGTTTGTATGTTCTCCCCGTTTTTGCGTGGGTTTCCTCTGGGTGCTCCGGTCTCCTCCCACACTCCAAAAACATTCTGGTAGGTTAATTGGTTGCTATTAAATTGCCCTTAGTGTCTCTCGGTCTGTGTGGGCAGGGCCGGATTTACCGCTAGGCAACCTAGGCACTCGCGGGGGGACAGGGGGAACAGGGTTGCTGGGCAGCGCAGCCTGGACTCATCGGAGGTGGCCGCAGTCAAGCGTTCACACACTACAGCTGTGTAGACGAATCACAGCAGCCACAGTAAGACTCTGACACGGCGATGGGACCAATCATTTGGAGCTTGCAGATTTGTAGTGGCCAATGAGATCAGTCTACATTGTGAACTCGATCTTATTGGCCGGTGCATATGTGCAGGAAATAATGATTGGCTTCCTGTCCTGGAGCTGCTGTGATTAGCCTGTGTCGCCCTTGTCACTTTCTTAGGGATCAAAGAAGAAAGGGGAGATTTAGCTGGGGGAAGAAGAGAAAGAGTACAATAGGGGGAAAAGAGGGAGAGCTGGGAGAGAATAAAGAGCTGGAGAAGGGGAACTACACAGAGAGAGAGAGAGAGAGAGAGAGAGATCTAAATGATGAATGTAAGAGCACAAGGGACAATGGATAGAGCTGGGGAGAAAAATGAGGACAGTAATGGTGTTTGGTTGGGGAGGGGGGCTGGAGTAGAGACCATTGATGGAGAAAAGTGTTTCCATTAGAGGTGACAGATCAGGTGTGCTGGTGGAGAGATTATGGTGGGAGCAGAGATGCAGACCAAGCGCAGCGATGGAAGACGAGCAACCAACAGCCTTGAGGTTAGTATGTGTTTGAATGTGTAAAGCACCATGATGTAAATTGTTCTTTAAAAATAAAATATACTGTTAGTTTCAATTTTTTTATTACATCTTACGCTATGTGAATAAGTACCACTTTTTGACTCTACCGTACTTGTAATTTACAGTAAAATATTTTTACTTCAAAATAGTGTCCGTTTCTGGCCTATTGCTGCTTTGCCCCAGAATCCAGTATTTTGAAACCCTTCTCTAGGAATATTTTGTTTGCCCATGCCAGCAGAATGCATTCAAAGACAGGCAGTCTGACAGTAAATCAGAATGTGACAGCTGTATTCTGATTTGCTGTTCCGTTGTCTCTCATTGCATTGCATGAGCTGTGGAGCTCTTAGTCTCGTGAGATGTGATAAAAATATAATGCTATGGATTGTTTCAGGGAGGTGGGGGGGCTGGGGGGGCGGGCGTGGAGGGCTGGGGAGGGGGCGTAGGGGGGGCTGGGGGGGTATAGGGAGGGGGGGGGGGGGTCGTAGGGAGGGCTGGGGGGGGCCCAAACCAATATCTTGCCTAGGGCACCATGAGGTGTAAATCCGGCTCTGTGTGTGGGTATATTAGGGGATTTAGACTGTAAGCCCCAATGGGGCAGGGACTGATGTGAGTGAGTTCTCTGTACAGCGCTGCAGAATTAGTGGCGCTATATAAATAAATAGATGATGATGATGATTATGATGAAGGTACGTGTTTTTCAGTCGTATCATTTGCACCAGCTACAAATCAGGTGTAAGTGCTGATAGTGATGACATTTTTGTTAGCATACTAGATCATGTGTTTGCGATCAGGAACAACTGTGAATATGCATGCTATGTACAGCAGGCATTTATAACATAGTAATAAATGTATTTCATGGGGGGGGGGGCTTTATGATTGTTAGTTATGATGACTTTTGACTATTATTAACAGGTCACAAGTGGATTTTTTTTATACCCTGTGCTTCCTGCTGGGACTTTATATCCCACATATGTATTGTATGTATCCAGCAACGTACTGTGTCTGTCTTAATAAGGCAAGCGCCGTATATACAGAGCGCACCTAGACCCATTTCCAACAAGAGATGTTTCTTCTGCTGCAGTTGAATACGGATGGACATATGCCCTGATTTGCGCACGTTTAAAGAATAACAAAAAAACACAATATTTTCGTTTTACATGGCTTAATGAATCCGGCCCAAAATGTCTATATTTGCTAATTATTTCTCGAAATGTTTCAAAATGCTTTCTCTAATAAGTTTTGAATTTGTAGTTTTCATTACTTATATACAGTATACTTGCTGTGATTTTGAATTTAATTCAACTAGTTGAGGTACCCTTAAATCTGTCTGATTTACCCGCCGGAAGTATACTTGGCACTGGCTGAAAAACCCTTATTTCTCTAAGGGCTTGAATACATGGGCATTAAAAATATCACTAGTCAAAGAATAAAACCTTGTACTTTGCTGTTTGCTTTAAGAGAGTGTTAGAAAAGCGTTCATTAATGTGTCTATGTACCAACATGAGAATTCCTGCAGAAATGCATTATATTTTACTGAAGGTTAATATTTCAGTAGACCACACCCAACAAGTGTTGTAGGCTTAAAGAACACATGTTAGATGCTTAAAAAAGGGTCCTGGCAGACTCAATGCCATGGTGCATGCAGGCCATACTGGGCAAACGTGCTGGTAGTAATTCCATTTTATGTGACATTATACTGGTGTTTTTTCTATTCTTTTGCCAAGTACAATTTGTATTGTGACGTAGGAATAGCAGTATGGTGGAAGCTTACCAATCATTGTTGTACAAACATACATGTATACAACTTTTATTTCTGTTCACTAAATCAATAGGAACTAAGTACTTTTTACTTTAGAATAGTCGAGCAGTGGATGACAGAAATAGTAATTTAAAGAAATGGATAATTAAAGAGTGGTCCACTTTTGAACAATTGCCCCTCTTTAGATAGACTCAACCATGTTTGGGGGTTATAGCTAAACTGGGCACAGGTTCCTGGTTGCCACATTCAAACAGCTGGGAGAGGAACTACTAGTACCAGTGGAACGAACCCACCAAGTGTGCTAGGAAGAGAGGGGATAGTGAATGTGGCACATAATTGGGTTGGATGTGTCTCATATCTCATCTGGTACACACAATACACATCTAGCCCGGGGTAGTCTGAATCTGGCACTCTGTTCTCTCTGTTGTGATGACAGCTCACAGATGTTAAATACAGTGGAACAGCTAATCACGTAAGGTAACTAACTGGCAGTGCCAGGGGAAAGTGTACATGTGAAAAGCTTATTGAATAATTAAGGTTTTTCTTTATAATGATGTACTATAAAACAATACATTTCCCAAGAAATTAAAGGGAAGGGCTATGCCAGCGTATATATTAGGTGCTGTGCATTTTTTTCTTTCTGTGTTTATTTGCCTTACTTTGCATGTTTAGCTTTTAGCTAATATTTTATATCTTTCTTTTATGCAACTGCTGTTTAAGTGAAAAATACTATTGGGATATATCATTTATATGGCAATCCTCTGAGTCAGTGACTTACTTCTGGGTGTTCAGAGTATGACACTGGCATGTTCTATACACTAACTATCCAATGGGTAAAGCACTGACTGAAAAAATAATAGCTTGTTTGCATGTTGTCCCTAGGACGTAGTTTATTACTCTCACTAACTGTTTTCAGTAATTAATTGGCATATTGTAACTCTATGTTTCTCTGTACAAAATGTGCTAAGGACCATAAGAGCTTAAAAAAAAATACAGCTCTTACTACATTGTGAATGAAGGACTATAGTCAAAGTCTGCATAGTATTATAGTGACACTCCTAAGTATGGTGGAAAAAATCAGGGCGCCCTTTCAAGCAGCCATTTTTCTAGAGCCTCTGTCGTTCGTCTCACAGTCACGATTAAAGTCGGGAACTGTACGAAGCTGTGAAGGGGCCATAGCTACGCAAACCAAGAAAAACTGCAATCACAGAGATCTCAGCTCCTTATTGTTCCTCCTGCTCACACACTTACCTGTTCACAGCCATTTTAAAGTGGTAAACTTAAAAGTATTTTTTGTGCTCTACCAGTAAAACAGAGGACTGTGGGAAAAACGGTTTCAACATGCAGTTCCGAGGGCTCAACTAAGGGTAAGAACTCTGTTAGTGAAAACTGACTAAGTGCTTGGGAATGTTGCTTTAAGCTGTCTAAAAGAGGCAATTTTGTCTGCCAATTTGGCTTTATCTAACACCTAATCCATGTAGGATTTAATCATTTGTGGCCATGAGTGCAGCCAGCCAGTGACCTCCATCTCTATGTGTATGCAGTTTATGCGTGCTATTGTCCAATTACACTTACATGGGCCTATGTTTTCTGGCCACACTGACCTAAAACTGTGGCAATCAGGCCAAACTTATAGTGTTAACATGCGTGGCAATATTTATTGTGCTACATGATACTGCTGTGGAAATTAGCCACCAGAGATATTTTAGAATGTTGAATAAGCAGAGGGTCCTTTATTAAATTCAAAACACAGATGAATTCATCAGAGAGCACTTTAACTTAGAGACCCCAGACTTTTCAGATTTGTTCAACAAACCTCTGCAATACTTAATATTATGTATTATGGCATAGCATTGTACCATCCGGTCCTGGATGATTCATAACTCATCTGTCAGGTGGTGCGTAATTAAAAAAAGAGGATTGATGGAAGAGTTAAATAAAATTATGGTTTTGGTATCCCTGTAATAATTTTAGCTTGAGGTGTTCTTTAACACCTCTGAGGCATTCAAAATATATTTAATAATAGATCTGTCAGTGGTGCTCGGGTAAAACATACAGACTACCTTGTGTAGTATTCTCCATGAATAATATAGATTATGTCAATCTTCTTAGAATTCTTTTGTACAAACTGCACACAGAAGGGCAAGGCTATGGTACAGAAACTTTCATTGCATCTGAACAGTGCTGATGCCAAGTTGGACGTCCGCCTGTTCCCATAGTTTCCAAGCTGCGCGCATATCGGTTGCATGTATCTACACTTGAGCCTCCTTACTATAGGAGAGACAGGATGGGGAGGGAAGGGGCGGTCTATCGCAGCTTGAGGCAGCAAAGCACAGAGACCTATATACACCAAGAACCGTATCTTTTGCACTAGCTAGAGTCCAGGTGCAAACACACACTGATGGGGATTGTCACCAGCACCATCTAACCGCTTCCAAATGGGCGGATTGCAAATTCACCTCTTAAACTGATAGGTGCTTTCTTCATTGATCGCGCATAGATTATAGGATTTATTTTCAAGAATATTGTTTGCTACTTTCATTCATACGGGAGACGGAATATTATGTCTACTGTATTATATCAAGCCTAATAGAGTTTGCTCTTTGTGGTCCTGAGTCATTAAGGAGAGCAAAGCATAAAAAAGTAGTAACTTTGCACCTGGGCAAAACCATGTTTTATTGGAGGGGGAGGTAAATTTAAAATGTGGGGACAGATTTATAGCTAAGGCAGGGCATGTCCTAGATCAACTCTAAATTTCAGTGTAAATATAAAGTATTTGTGGGCTACATGCAAAAACAGCCAGTATTTCCCTTATGTGCAAAATAATAAGCTAATTTGCACCCCTTGCATTGCAACATGGTTTGTCCCGGAGAGCATTTACTCCTTTTTTTTTGCCTTACTCTTCTTAATGACTTAGGCCCAGTGTCTCTACGTATGTCGGTGTATATACGTCTGACCTAAACCCAATGTATATGTTACAGGTGCAGAGCTGGGAGCATCTTGAAACGCCTACGACGGAGCATATGGGCGTACAAACGCTATTTTAATCAGCATATTCTTTTTTGAGTAAATCACGCCCTACATGGGTCCAACTCAGCATCAGGCCCAAAGTCTATAATATCAGTGGTTTTGTGACGCTTGGCAGCTCAGTGACAAAGAGTCTGGTTGAATGAAGTAGAAAAAAATAAAAAAAAAAATATGTTGCTAAAATAACATTAATCCTCATCTGGCAAGTACCAGAGCTTCTTCCTCTCCTACTTGTTAAAAGGAGCCTCCAGTCACACATACTAATGTCATTCATTGTTTCCACTGCATTGGAAATGCAAACTCTGTCAGGCTGCCCAGAAGGTCTGAACAGCTTACCCAGAAATATCACCAAGGGTGTTAGGACTTTGGAGCACGTCCACAACAATTTGGCGAGCATTAACTTTCAGCACAAACTTGATGTCCCTCATAGGGGTTATAAAGACTGCAGAGTCCTTTAATAAATAAAAGGATTAAACATCTAATACAACTTTGATTTTTATAGCTACCTCTTGGGATCATTTCATAAAATGGATAGTGCCGATTCCAAAGGTGTGAGTTGGCCGTAGATCCCCCCTGTCACACAGTTACGGCGATTGAAAGCCTTTTGATGACACAGTCTCTCACTTTGTCAACCCTAGTCTCTCCCTGGGCGATATGTCTGCAAGCTTGTCGTTTAGTGACAGATTTTTAGGCTTATGTTCTTGACAGAAGTGAACAGCAAATATACAGATATCTGTATAATTATATTCTCAAATCTAAGTGGAGATATGCATTTTTTATTTCTTGCTGAAAACTAATATAAGGCATTACAGCCAACCAGGAGACCGTTTCAGGGCCAGGAGAGAAGCATTGTATAACATGAACCACAGGAGGAAGAGGATGAATAAGCATGCACGGGATTTTGTGCACATGCTCCCAGTTCCCACCAATGGTGAATCTTACTTTAGTCATAGGCATACCAGCTCCTGTACAGTTTATCATTGTGCACTAAGAAAAATACTGTGAAGCATCTTTGTGTATACTATAAATTGTCAACACCACTTAGCATTCAAAACATCATTACTACTCAAAAGTTTCAAGAGAAAAGCAGAGTGCACATGTATTGATATCTGAATTATCATAAATTACATCTTTATAAATGGCTCCATTGTAAGAGTTAGTCCAGCAGTGATACAGTATCATAAAATAAGGCTGGTCATTAAAACACATTGCATTTATTTGGTGTGGAAGTCAAATAATTGCATCATGTAAGCTAAATTGATTAATATTCTTTTACCATATGATTGCGATTAGTACGCCACGTGTAATGATGCAATCGCATGGAATAATAACACAAACATTTACATTCGCACTTACACTTGTAAATAGTACACAGTTATTAAGGTTCCAATCCACATTTATTTATTAGTAAATTATATTAGAGAGTATTTATACATAGATAATATTATAGTAAAGGTAATTATGGTTCAGGTCCTCTAAGAGGTAAAGAGTTTGGTATCATATTAAAGCTTATTTCACCAGCATTAACCTGGTTTTGACAGAGTAGCGATCGCATCTAGCGATCGCAAGTTATGAGCAATATGAGATTAATACTCAAAAGTACTTTGTTTATGGGTCAGATTAAACTGGTTATTCAGCAACAGTTGAAATAAGTTGCTCTCCTCCCTTGGAAAAGATCAAATGAACTGACCTATGACCAGCAGTCTACTGGAACATCATTAATCCTGGACCAATGAAGACCTCACTTAGTGTTATCTGTGGTATATTTGTGACATTATCACTGATGATGTTAATTCAAACTGCATTTAAGCAAGTCCTGGGCCAGTGTTAAATCTCTCTCTCCCTGACGGCAGACTACATGGACCTGGGCCCAGAACACACTTGCGTAATGTAATGTATTCGGTTTTATATTTTCCTGTTTATTGTTATACCTTTTATTCGTCATCATGGCTTGCTGTAAATCCTGTTATATTTTGCTATTAAGTCTCTTTGTTTGTTGGAACCACATTAATAGCATTGAACATTGTTTATGGGTAGCGACAAAATGAACGTTACAATGGCAAAGTCTGATAGTATGCTACTCTATGTAAACAAATAATTAAATGAACACTATAAAAGACACACAGAATGCACATAAATCAGATCAAATACATATAAATCAGTTATTTACAAATAATAGGATGTGCTACAAATGTCTGGCCTAAAGGTGGCAATGCAAACCATTTCAAATGTTTTGTTAGAACTTTTATTGTTAGTAGTATTATTTAGAGATGGTCACTGACCCCCGTGTTTTGGTTTTGGTTTTGGATCTGGATTACTTTTGTGTTTTGGTTTTGGTTTTGGCAAAACCGCCCTTGCGTGTTTTGGTTTTATTTGGTTTTGTTTTGCTATTTTTGTAAAAAATAAAAAAATTTGGGTCTAAAATAACCTAATTTAGTGCTCCACCAGTTTCTTGGATAAGTGAGGTAATTCTAAAGCTAATAATTTATGAAAAAAAACAGTTTAATCCCTGGTAGGCCGTCCTTAATTCTGCACACAAACCTGATTGTCTTCCCCTCCATCTATGCCTATTGTCAATGCAGCCATCGTCTTTGGGTGTATATTACACCCTACACTTGTAGTTAAATAGAAAAAATCAGTCTGCATTGACTGTATGTTAAATAGAAATGGACAAAGGAAGTTTGGTATCTGTCTGCATCAGACTCCCTCTCCACTAGTAGTAAAATAGAAAACTATTCAGCCATTATAGACTGTAGAATATAAATAGAAATGTACAAAGGCAGTTTGGTTAATGTCTGCAACAGACTCCCTCTCCACTAGTATTAAAATAGAAAACTATTCAGCCGTTATAGACTGTAGAATAGAAATAGAAATGGACAAAAGCAGTTTGGTGTCTGTCTGTGTATGACACCTTACCCTTATCGTGAAATTGACAAAACAGCAGCCTTTCAAGACTGTACGTGATATAGAAATGCCCCAAGTCCCTTTCCTATTTGGGGGTATTTTGCACCCTACACTTATACTTATAAGTAAACTTATTTTTTTTTGGTGGGTTTTGGTGGGTTTTTTCCCTGATTTAAAAAGACTATGTACTTTTACATAGGCTTTACCAGATGACTTACAGGGAAGACTACCATCAGGACTGGTGCCAGCACCTGCTTGCTGATCCTGCTCATATGTGGACTGCTTTGAATCCATTTTAATGAGCCCAAAGCACTTGTAGTGCAAAATATTAAATAGATAGTGCTGCTAGATAAGACTTTATACAGCCAGAAAAATTGTTGTTTAACACTGGGGAATATGGGACACCCCAAAGCACTTGTAGTGCAAAATATTCAATAGATAGTGCTGCTAGATAAGACTTTTTGCAGCCAGAAAAATTATTGTTTCACACTGGGGAATATGGGACACCCCAAAGCACTTGTAGTGCAAAATATTCAATAGATAGTGCTGCTAGATAAAACTTTTTGCAGCCAGAAAAATTATTGTTTCACACTGGGAAATATGGGACACCTCAAATATTCAAAAAAATGCCTCCTCTATCCTCCTCTCTACCTTCTCTAACAATTGCTAGAAGAATTTCAATAATAATTGAAAGAATAAGGTATACAATAATTGCTCTGTCCGTGCTCTATTGCTGCCTGTGACCTAACCCTGCTCTCTCTCTCTGTCAAATAGCGATGGATTGCTGTGGAGGCGGGTATTTATGCATTTCAAATATCGTGAGAACCGAGCTCTGAGATCCGACGACGTCACAATGACGTTTTGCCTCGATTTTGAATTAGGGATGAGCGCACTCGG
Source organism: Mixophyes fleayi (assembly GCF_038048845.1). Taxonomy (NCBI): domain Eukaryota; kingdom Metazoa; phylum Chordata; class Amphibia; order Anura; family Limnodynastidae; genus Mixophyes; species Mixophyes fleayi. Next base: position 29,860,070 of record NC_134409.1, read on the forward strand.
ATTTATGAAATCCGAGCCCACCCGAACGTTGCGGATCCGAGTCGGATCCGAGACAGATCCGGGTATTGGCGCCAAATTCAAAAGTGAAACTGAGGCTCTGACTCATAATCCCGTTGTCGGATCTCGCGATACTCGGATCCTATAAATTCCCCGCTAGTCGCCGCCATCTTCACTCGGGCATTGATCAGGGTAGAGGGAGGGTGTGTTAGGTGGTCCTCTGTGCTGTTTAGTTCTGTGCTGTTTAGTTCTGTGCTGTTTAGTTCTGTGCTGTGCTGTGCTGTGCTGTGCTGTGCTGTGTTCTGCAGTATCAGTCCAGTGGTGCTGTGTGCTGTGCTCTGTCCTTCTGAGGTCAGTGGTGCTGCTGGGTCCTGTGCTGTGTCCTGTTCAGTCCAGTGGTGCTGTGTCCTGTGCTCTGTGCTTCTAAGGGCATAGTTATTTCCCCAATATTCCCCTGTGTTTAAAAAAATAAAAAAAAGTTTTTTTAAAAAATACCAAAAACTACTTTAATATTTTTTAATTACCACAAAATTTGCACAACCAATCCTGCAGTATAAGCCCATTGGTACTGCAATATTACCAAGTTCACACATTCAGCAGTAAAAGTCCAGTGGTACTGCAATATTACAAAGTTTACACATTCTGCAGTATCAGTCCAGTGGTGCTGTGTCCTGTGCTCTGTCCTGCTGAGTTCCGTAGTGCTGCTGGGTCCTGTGCCGTGTCCTGTTCAGTCCAGTGGTGCTGTGTCCTGTGCTCTGTGCTTCTAAGGGCATAGTTATTTCCCCATTATTCCCAAGTTTTTAAAAAATAAAAAAAAAGTAAAAAAAAATAAAAAATTTAAAAAAAAAAAAAATATATAATAATTATAACCAAATTTGCAAAACCAATCCAGCATTATAAGTCCATTGGTACTGCAATATTACCAAGTTCACACATTCTGCAGTATCAGTCCAGTGGTGCTGTGTCCTGTGCTCTGTCCTGCTGAGTTCCGTAGTGCTGCTGGGTCCTGTGCCGTGTCCTGTTCAGTCCAGTGGTGCTGTGTCCTGTGCTCTGTGCTTCTAAGGGCATAGTTATTTCCCCACTATTCCCAAGTTTTTTAAAAATAAAAAAAAAGTAAAAAAAAATAAAAAATTTAAAAAAAAAAAAAAATATAATAATTATAACCAAATTTGCAAAACCAATCCAGCATTATAAGTCCATTGGTACTGCAATATTACCAAGTTCACACATTCTGCAGTATCAGTCCAGTGGTGCTGTGTCCTGTGCTCTGTCCTGCTGAGTTCCGTAGTGCTGCTGGGTCCTGTGCCGTGTCCTGTTCAGTCCAGTGGTGCTGTGTCCTGTGCTCTGTGCTTCTAAGGGCATAGTTATTTCCCCACTATTCCCAAGTTTTTTAAAAATAAAAAAAAAGTAAAAAAAAATAAAAAATTTAAAAAAAAAAAAAATATATAATAATTATAACCAAATTTGCAAAACCAATCCAGCAGTATAAGTCCATTGGTACTGCAATATTAACAAGTTCACACATTCTGCAGTATCTTGTGCTACATATAATGGAGACCAAAAATTTGGAGGATAAAGTAGGGAAAGATCAAGACCCACTTCCTCCTAATGCTGAAGCTGCTGCCACTAGTCATGACATAGACGATGAAATGCCATCAACGTCGTCTTCCAAGCCCGATGCCCAATCTCGTAGTACCGGGCATGTAAAATCCAAAAAGCCCAAGTTAAGAAAAAGTAGCAAAAAGAGAAACTTAAAATCATCTGAGGAGAAACGTAAAGTTGCCAATATGCCATTTACGACACGGAGTGGCAAGGAACGGCTTAGGCCCTGGCCCGTGTTCATGACTAGTGGTTCAGCTTCACCCACGGATCTTAGCCCTCCTCCTCCTCCCCCCCCCTACAAAAAATTGAAGAGAGTTATGCTGTCAGCAACAAAACAGCAAACAACTCTGCCTTCTAAAGAGAAATTATCACAAATCCCCAAGGCGAGTCCAAGGGTGTTGGTGGTTGTCAAGCCTGACCTTCCCATCACTGTACGGGAAGAGGTGGCTCGGGAGGAGGCTATTGATGATGTAGCTGGCGCTGTGGAGGAACTTGATGATGAGGATGGTGATGTGGTTATTGTAAATGAGGCACCAGGGGGGGAAACAGCTGATGTCCATGGGATGAAAAAGCCCATCGTCATGCCTGGTCAGAAGACCAAAAAATGCACCTCTTCGGTCTGGAGTTATATTTATCCAAATCCAGACAACCAATGTATGGCAATATGTAGCTTATGTAAAGCTCAAATAAGCAGGGGTAAGGATCTTGCCCACCTAGGAACATCCTCCCTTATACGTCACCTGAATAACCTTCATAGTTCAGTGGTTAGTTCAGGAACTGGGGCTAGGACCCTCATCGGTACAGGGACACCTAAATCCCGTGGTCCAGTTGGATACACACCAGCAACACCCTCCTCGTCAACTTCCTCCACAATCTCCATCAGATTCAGTCCTGCAGCCCAAGTCAGCAGCCAGACTGAGTCCTCCTCAATACGGGATTCATCCGAGGAATCCTGCAGCGGTACGCCTACTACTGCCACTGCTGCTGTTGCTGCTGTTAGTCGGTCATCTTCCCAGAGGGGAAGTCGTAAGACCGCTAAGTCTTTCACAAAACAATTGACCGTCCAACAGTCGTTTGCCATGACCACCAAATACGATAGTAGTCACCCTATTGCAAAGCGTATAACTGCGGCTGTAACTGCTATGTTGGTGTTAGACGTGCGCCCGGTGTCCGCCATCAGTGGAGAGGGATTTAGAGGGTTGATGGAGGTATTGTGTCCCCGGTACCAAATCCCCTCGAGATTCCACTTCACTAGGCAGGCGATACCAAAAATGTACAGAGAAGTACGACCAAGTGTCCTCAGTGCTCTTAAAAATGCGGTTGTACCCACTGTCCACTTAACCACGGACATGTGGACAAGTGGTTCTGGGCAAACGAAGGACTATATGACTGTGACAGCCCACTGGGTAGATGCATCCCCTTCCGCAGCAACAGCAACAGCTGCATCAGTAGCAGCATCTACAAAATGGCTGCTCATGCAAAGGCAGGCAACATTGTGCATTACAGGCTTTAATAAGAGGCACAACGCTGACAACATATTAGAGAAAATGAGGGAAATTATCTCCCAGTGGCTTACCCCACTTAGACTCTCATGGGGATTTGTGGTGTCAGACAATGCCAGTAACATTGTGCGGGCATTAAATATGGGCAATTTCCAGCACGTCCCATGTTTTGCCCACACCATTAATTTGGTGGTGCAGCATTACCTCAAGAGTGACAGGGGTGTGCAGGAGATGCTTGCGGTGGCGCGCAAAATTGCTGGACACTTTCGGCATTCAGCCAGTGCCTACCGCAGACTAGAGGCACATCAAAAAAGCATGAACCTGCCCTGCCATCACCTCAAACAAGAGGTTGTGACGCACTGGAACTCCACCCTCTATATGCTGCAGAGGATGGAGGAGCAGCAAAAGGCCATTCAGGCCTACACAGCCACCTACGACATAGGCAAAGGAGTGGGGATGCGCCTCAGTCAAGCGCAGTGGAGACTGATTTCCGTGTTGTGCAAGGTTCTGCAGCCATTTGAACTTGCCACACGAGAAGTCAGTTCCGACACTGCCAGCTTGAGTCAGGTCATTCCCCTGATCAGGCTGTTGCAGAAGCAGCTGGAGAAAGTGAGGGAGGAGCTGGTAAGCCATTGCGATTACACCAAGCATGTAGCTCTTGTGGATGTAGCCCTTCGTACGCTTTGCCAGGATCCGAGGGTGGTCACTCTTTTAAAGTCAGAGGAATACATTCTGGCCACCGTGCTCGATCCTCGGTTTAAAGCGTATGTTGTGTCTCTGTTTCCGGCGGACACAAGTCTACAGCGGTGCAAAGACCTGCTGGTCAGGAGATTGTCCTCTGAAGAGGACCGTGACATGCCAACAGCTCCACCCTCATTTTCTTCCACATCTATGGCTGCGAGGAAAAAGCTCAGTTTTCCCAAAAGAGGCACTGGCGGGGATGCTGATAACATCTGGTCCGGACTGAAGGACCTGCCAACCATTGCAGACATGTCTACTCTCGCTGCATTGGATGCTGTCACAATAGAAAAAATTGTGGATGATTACTTTGCTGACACCATCCAAGTAGACATGTCAGACAGTCCATATTGTTACTGGCAGGAAAAAAAGGCAGTTTGGAAGCCCCTGTACAAACTGGCTCTATTTTACCTGAGTTGTCCCCCCTCCAGTGTGTACTCGGAAAGAGTTTTTAGTGCAGCGGGGAACCTGGTCAGTGAGCGGCGAAGGAGGTTGCTTCCTCACAACGTTGAAAAAATGATGTTTATAAAAATGAATAATCAATTCCTCAATGAAGTACAGCACTGCCCTCCAGATTCTACAGAGGGACCTGTGGTTGTGGAGTCCAGCGGGGACGAATTGATAATGTGTGATGAGGAGGAAGTACACACTGTAGGGGGAGAGGAATCAGAGGTTGAGGATGAGGACGACATCTTGCCTCAGTAGAGCCTGTTTAGTCTGTACAGGGAGAGATGAATAGCTTTTTTGGTGTGGGGGCCCAAACAAACCAATCATTTCAGCCAAAGTTGTTTGGTAGGCCCTGTCGCTGAAATGATTGGTTTGTTAAAGTGTGCATGTCCTATTTCAACAACATAAGGGTGGGTGTGAGGGCCCAAGGACAATTCCATCTTGGAACTTTTTTTTTTGCATTATATGACCAAGCAACAGTCGTTTGCCATGTTCAAAAAGTAAAACCAAATGTAAAAAAATTCAAGAAATTAAACCAAAAGTAAAATGCCGTGTCATAATTTAAAACAAGAGGTATTGACGTGCTCTAAAACTACTGTATTGTTGTTTATATTTTATAAAACACTACACTTGAAAGCTTGAGTCTTTCAATAGAAAAGTAACTGTCCATTGCACGAATATTTGCAACAGGGACAATTTTAGGGTTAAGAAAGTCAACTAATAATAACACTTCGACGCTGTGTGTCTTTATAAACACTACACTTGGAAGTTGGAGGAGGTATTGTGGCCCCGGCACCAAATTTACTACCGGGGCCACTCCACTGTGCAGTCCATATTTAGGTGTATCAGATATTAAACAACGGTGACAGTTGATGCCCAATTTTTTAATTATATTGTGGCCTCGGTACCAAATTGTGTACCGGGGCCACCCCACTACGCAGTCCAGATACTTGTTTGGTGGAATTCAGACCAGTTGAGGGTTTTATTATTATATTGTGTGGACCACTCTATCTATACCACACTACAACTCTATACCACTCTATTTCCTACTTTAATTCTATTTCATACTTTAATTCTATTTCCTACTTTAATTCTATTTCCTACTTTAATTCTATTACTAATTAATTACCATAAAGAGGAACAAAATAAACCAATTTTACCAAAAGTATAATATGACTTAGACTTACAAACACTACACTTTAAAGATCGTGCCTTTAAATGAAAAAGTCAGTCTTCATTGCACGACTATGTGCAACAGGGACATTTTTTTGGGTTTACAAAGTCAAACAATAACACTTCGACCCTGTCTGTCTGGGGTCTCTCAATGATGAATTGTCTGTACCATCTTTGGAGGAGGTATTGTGGCCCCGGTATCAAATTGGGTACCGGGGCCACCCCACTATGCAGTCCAGATACTTGTTTGGTGGAATTCAGACACGTGGAGGGTTTTTTAATTATATTGTGGCCTCGGTACCAAATTGTGTACCGGGGCCACCACACTACGCAGTCAAGATAGATAGATGCGTATTGCGTATCATAGATAAAGTACATTCAGTGGTGTGGGGCAAATTGAAAAATATTCAAAATGCACTGACATTATCAAAAACAAGAGGTTGTCACACGCTAAAACTCCAACATGTATATGATGGAGAGGATGGAGGAGCAGCCGTATGTGTAGTGTAATGCAGATCTGTTGAAGGTTTTTTATATATTTTATTGTGGTGCCCAGTGCCCACTCCTCTACGCAGTCCAGGTACAATTATTGGTGCGAATCATAAAAGTTCAGGGTTTTTAAGATATTGTGGTGACCCACTCCTCTACGCAGTCCAGGTACAATTATTGGTGCGAATCATAAAAGTTCAGGGTTTTTAAGATATTGTGGTGAACCACTCCTCTACGCAGTCCAGGTACAATTATTGGTGCGAATCATAAAAGTTCAGGGTTTTTAAGATATTGTGGTGACCCACTCCTCTACGCAGTCCAGGTACAATTATTGGTGCGAATCATAAAAGTTCAGGGTTTTTAAGATATTGTGGTGACCCACTCCTCTACGCAGTCCAGGTACAATTATTGGTGCGAATCATAAAAGTTCAGGGTTTTTAAGATATTGTGGTGACCCACTCCTCTACGCAGTCCAGGTACAATTATTGGTGCGAATCATAAAAGTTCAGGGTTTTTAATATATATTGTGGTGACCCACTCCTCTACGCAGTCCAGGTACAATTATTGGTGCGAATCATAAAAGTTCAGGGTTTTTAAGATATTGTGGTGACCCACTCCTCTACGCAGTCCAGGTACAATTATTGGTGCGAATCATAAAAGTTCAGGGTTTATAATATATTGTGGTGACCCACTCCTCTACGCAGTCCAGAAAGATACCTTGTTGCAACGTTTTGGACTAATAACTATATTGTGAGGTGTTCAGAATACACTGTAAATTAGTGGAAATGCTTGTTATTGAATGTTATTGAGGTTAATAATAGCCTAGGAGTGAAAATAAGCCCAAAAACTTGATTTTTAAACTTTTTATGTTTTTTTCAAAAAAAATCCGAATCCAATACCTTAAATCCGAACCGAGACCTTTCCTCAAGTGTTTTGCGAGACAAATCCGAACCTCAAAAATAACGAAAATCCGGATCCAAAACACAAAACACGAGACCTCAAAAGTCGCCGGTGCACATCCCTATTTTGAATCCGAATTTGCGCGAGAGTACCGAGCCTTCTCGGCTCGGTACTCGGATAGTTGAAGTTTCGGGCGGGTTCGGTTCTCAGGGAACCGAGTCCGCCCATCTCTAGTATTATTACAATTATTATCATACAATTTTTACTGTACACTGAATTATTCTAGCTTAGTTTCTCTGCTCAAAACAAGTTTACTGTCTAGTTTCCAAAGCCTGAAACATAGTGAGACAAAGTTCCACAACAATCTGTCAATATCATGACTATTCTAAGGCTGGGTACACACTATAGGTTTTTACCCGATTATCTGCCAATCACACAATAAAGATAGGTCTGATATCGCATTAGTGTGTACTCTCCCACAATCATGTTTTATTGTTCTGAAGTAAAAATCTCTATAACGATGGAACGGTGTCATGCCAATTCTGCAGTGTGTAAAGTATGCACTCACAGCCAGCAGTGTAAGCAGCTCTCCATAGGGTTTACAGAGTCAGGATCTTTTCAGTTAATGGTTATGACAGATGAAGAGCACAGATCTGAAGGTAAATCTTGTAGAACATGTATAGTGTGTACACATGAATCGCCATGCTGATTGGGACTTTCAGTTGTCGGTAAAATCGTTAACAATAGCGCATCGGGAGACAGTTTCTATAGTGTGCACCCAGCCTTAGACAGTATTTATATATGCAGTATGCTGCTATTTTTCACATATATGTGTGTTTACCATAGATATTTTAAATAATTCCTTTGGTACAAATGTTGAAGGTAGAATTCCACTACTGCTCCAATAGAACAAATACAAAATTATAAGGGAACAGGGGCCTGATTCATTAAGGATCTTAAATGAAGAGGATTCTTATTTCAGTCTCCTGGACAAAACCATGTTACATTGCAAGGGGTGCAAATGAGTGTTCTGTTTTGCACATAAGTTAAATACTGCCTGTTTTTTCATGTAGCACACACATATCAACTTTAAATTTCAGTGTAAAAATAAGCTATCAAGTATTTGTGTGCTACATGAAAAAAACAGGCAGTATTTAACTTATGTGCAAAACAGAACACTCATTTGCACCCCTTGCAATGTAACATGGTTTTGTCCAGGAGACTGAAATAAGAATCCTCTTCATTTAAGATCCTTAATGAATCAGGCCCCAGATTATTATTTTAAAGTGACTTTCATGTAAAAACTTGTATCAGCCACCCCCATCTAATGGAGCCACAGGGGTTCCAAGCTGCAAATAGTGTTTGCCAATTTTACTTGTCCAATCAAATGTGTTAACAGCTTCCATTTATAGCATATCTATCAACAGTACTAATCTCTGATGTTTAAAAGTGGTATAGCCTGCCAAAAATTGGATTGAGAGCATTTACTGAGTCTGTGACTTAACCGATACTAAGTTTGCAATTGAGAAAGTGGGCAGTACAGAAGTTTACATTCAAGCTCTAGACTTTGAGCCATGTAGAGTCACGCAACTGCAGGGAACCAGAAGGTGTGAGTGCCTATACTTACTTGTAACGCCACGGGCCTGAGTCTTTAAGGAGAGCAAAGCATAAAAATGGAATAAATTTGCACCTTGGCAAAACCATGTTGCACTGGAGGGGGAGGTAAATTTAAAATGTGCTGATTTATAGTTGGGATAGGGAATGTCTTACATAAACTTTAAATGTCACTGTAGTAATAAAGCTATCAGGTATTTGTGTGCTACATAAAAAGCAGCCAGTATTTAACTTATGTGCAAAACAATAAACTGGCTCCCCTTTTATTGTAACATGGTTTGTCCAGGAGCAAACTTACTCCTTTTTATTTGCTTTGTTCTCTTTAATGACTCAGGCCCCACATGTGAAAATGCCATACTTGCCTTTTTGAAGGCAGCTGTCTGGGAGGTGGGTCTGTCGAGGGGGCGTGGCCACGGGTGGTCCACTGTTAGGCTCCACCCCTGTCAATCTTAGGCAATTTTAGCCAATCGCAGCAGGGGGCGGGGCCACGGTGCAGTATTTAGCCCCGCCCCCCACCATCTTTAACAACGGCGACAGCTGGATCCTGGATTTTTGCCTGCTCTCTCGAGAGTCCGGGAGAATTCCCAAAAATTCGGGAGTCTCCCGGACATTTCGGGAGAGTGGAAAATGCTAGTGTCACCAAATGTGAACATGTTTGACATGTAGTGGTTAACGAGTGCTTACATTTGTGTTCGTGAAGGACGATGGAATACACTACATCAACCTTAATGTGTTTGACTTTCGTTGAACACAAAAAACCTGCAACCAGCGTCTGAAAAACTATGCCAAAATGCAAGTACGTACGTGAGCAGGGATGATGCTTTGGAAAGAATGAGTTCTGATGTCCCTTCCTTTTAAATACCTTTCTTACCATTAATAATACTAGTATAATACATGGACTTTGACTTTAGTCGGTATGAAGCTGTAAACTGAAACATGAAATCCTCATCGTTTGCTAGTTGGTGTTGAGGGGAGGGTCATTATTCAAAAACAAATGTTTCTGTCTCTATCGAACCTGCTACATTTGCAGCACAACAAATCTGAATTCTAGGAAATGTATACATCATTAGTTAAAGATACTCCAGTGTCTAAATCTAGGAATATAATGTGAATACTGAGACACATGAAAGCTGCTTGTATATAAACATTTGTGTGCAGAAGTCTCTGCAGGTTTGTAAATCTCTTTACATAGCTGAAGTAAGAGCAAGTGTGTGTCAGTTATCTTACATGCTGTGTTTGCCAATTTGAAACAGTTGTTACGTGAAATGCTTGGAAGGATCTCGTCCACATTGGGCGGAGTGCTTAGAAAGATTTAGCAGGTAATAAGTTGATGTATAAAAGGGGAGACAAAAATTAAATTACACTCAAAATATGAAAACATTAACTAATAACAGTAATGTTATTCCTGAAACTCCAGGAAATCATAATTATATTTCTAAATTAATTTCAGTAGTATTTTGACAATATCTGCTACTGTTTATTCCAAATGATTTTGTTCATTAAAAAGTTTACCAAATATAGTCTAAATTTACACACTGCTATTTAATGGGCATTAAAGCACTTCTTCATTTTTTAAAAATATATTTTTTTTTCATTATCCTTTATATCACACCAATGTAACTTAAAATGTAATATATGAGTTGCATGATTACTTTTATATGCAGCCATGAGAGATATCCCTGATGTTATCACTAGCAGCACTTGTTTAATCATCCACATCAGTCTCTACCCCACTGGAGCTTACAGTCAAGATTCTCTAACACGCACAAACCAGTTAATTTCATAATCAAAAGCCAATTAGCCTTCCGTCAGTTTTTAGACTGTGATAGAAAACTGGAGCATCCATAGGAAACCCATGAGAACATGGGTAGAATATACAATGGGGTAGTGCCCTAGTTAGAATTGAACCCATGTCCGTAGTGCTGTGATGCAGCATTGCTGATCATTGAGCCACTCATATTATACACAAGTTAACCCCTGCATGATACTCATGCATTCTAGTCAAATCAAGCTACTTAAGGTGTTAAAAAGGTTCTTGTCATGCATTTGGGCCATAGCCCAGGCCTCAACCACCAACCACTCCCCACTGTCACCCCCGGCAACCACCAACCACTCCCAACTGTCACTTCTCCTTCAAGAAATATATATATATATATTTTAAATCTTTATAAACACTTTTAACAATTAACAAATTAAATTAACAAATTAAAAACATCTTAGTATACCAAATTTCAGCCCTTTCTGATTTTTTTTTCCACACACACTAAGAATTTAGTAGGTCAGTGTATAACTCCGCCCAGCAGGTGGCGCTGCAGCTTGGTTTTATTTTTTCCACACACACACACAGACAGACCTAACACACGCCACTAGACATTTATATTATAGATAGTAATTATACATTCTTGCTGTAAATTGTAAGTATATTAAAAGTCACCTCTGATTTTCATGCCCTGTATAAGAACACTCATCTCAATATTGGCAAATATTCCTATTTTAAACACATTGTCAACATTAAAGCAGTCATCAAGTGGTTAGGTACCGAACCACATATAGTGAGGACAATAGACTTGCTATCAGCAATCGTAACTAAGATATAACTGTTGTAAGTCATTACAAGTACATTTCTTTGAAGGAGTGTTATATATTTAATAACTAAATTAATTTGTAATTAACATGCTATAAATTTGTTAATGGCTTTGGCTTACACTTTAAATTGAAAAAAGCATAACGTATTTTACTTCTGGAACAGTTTATATTGCTCATTAGATTTTTGCAATGTACACATAGCATTAGAGATGAAAGCTGCTTAATTGTTGCCTGATTCATTATGCAAAGGAAAGCAAAAAAAATAGTAACTATGCACCTTGGCAAAACCATATTGCAATGCGAGGGGTCCAAAGTAGTTTATTATTTTGCACATAAGATAAATACTGTCTGTTTTGCCATGTAGGACACAAATACTTGACAGCTTTATTTTTACAGTGGCATTTGAAGTTGATCTAGGACATGCTCTACCCCAATTATAAATCTGTTCCCACATTTTAAATTTACCTCCCCCTCCAATGCAACATGCTTTTGCAAAGGTGAAAAGTTACTCAATTTTTTTTGCTTTACTTTCCTTATTGAATCAGGCCCTAGATGTGTGGGTTGTATAATATGTGGAATCTGAGCATTACCATTTTTTGCTTACTATGTTTTGCATTAGGCATAAGGTCCAGCAACCATGAGCAGAATGGGTTTTATAATCTCTGTACTCTTTGTGAATTAGGAGCAAGACCAGCTATAGGGTGCAATTTTGCATCTGGACAAGCCATGTTGCCATACAAGAGATGCAAATGCAATTTCCTTTGGCACACATTGGGAATACTGGCTGCTTTTGCATATAGCAGACAATAAAACTGCGGTTTAGAGTTGTGCTAGGACACGACCCCACCCCACCTGTAAATCTGTCCGCACATATTAAATTTACCGCTAGCACAACATGGTTTTGCACCTTGTAGCTGGATTTGTACCTAACTCTTAAGAGGCTCTTTCTTCTGTCTTAGACAAAATGTCTTTCATTTAAACTACATATATTCACCTATTATTTTAAATACTCTTTTTGCAGGGCTTATGTTTCTTGGAATATGACTAGCCCAGAGTCCAAAACAGTCCTCTTGTTGTATCATTCACATTTTCTACCTAAATAAAAACTGAAATGTTGTCAATAGACATCTGCCTTCATAAATGGATCCATACTTGTGGTTTTATTTTAGGGATCTTGGAATAAAAAAAGAAGAATTAAGATCAACATAATTGTGGTAATCAATATTTTTTTTTAAAGCTAAACTTATTATTCCTTTTATTTGTCTCGTTTTTCCTCTAAATGTCCATTTAATGACCATATTTTCACTCTACTAAGTCAATCACTTAGCACAGCAGTACAGGAATACAGAAAGAAAGGCAACAAAGATACCCAGTTAATCTATATAACTGTGTCATTAGTTTATAAGGAAGGACTGCTCCCAATCCATCCCACAGAACTGATTGTACTTACTCCCACTCTTTCCGCCGGGCCTGGGGTGTGCTTTGCATCTTATGTGCCTCGTGGGCTTTTATGATATCCTTCTGTTCTATCAGGCCCCCTCTCCTCCTCTTTATCACATGGGGGCTCAACGGAAACTCAGAGTCCCCTCCTGTGGCCACCTCGAACATGCTGTTCCCTTCAAAGGGAAAGTTAGTTTCCGCCTCCCGTGCTCGGAGGTCGTACAAGGCATCGTAACTTGCTGTGCGCGACACCAATGTTTCTGAAATAGTGTCTGGTTCCAAGAGTGAGCAAGAGTGAGTGTCCTGGGTCAAACCCAGCCGGTGCTTGCGCCAAGTCTCCACCTCCGGGAGGGCCAGGACATACCGTTGGGTGTCAGCATCCAAGGCCGATAACCCTAGTGTGCTGGAGTGGTCCGCCTCGGCAAGAGTATGAGCACTGGTTGAGCAGGAGCTTAATCCAAGCATCTTTAATACCATCTGAACACATCTCTCTGTGGGAAACACAATAGAAAAAATAGAGATGTTAGTTACAATAGTGTTGACCAACATTGAGAGGGATTATTCATAATCATGTTTAACTTGTCTACAAAGGTGCTCTTGTAACTATCTGTGCACTATGCTACTATTAGCAGATAAATAATTCATGTAGGAGGTGGACAGGGATCAGGATTATATTATTGTGTTGAAATACAATTGGACACATCTCCCAAAATGTGGGTTTTATCATAGCCCCGCTGAATCAGACCGTAGGTGAAGGCTCTTACATGTAGTTGTACTGATGCAGAGGCAGTAGACAAGCGAGTCTTACATGACAGGTAGAGGGTCATACACAATGCTCTATTGATTAGCGTTGCATGCAGTAAGATGAAATGTCAGTGAACAGCTCATGCTTTCTAAATTACAAAAGCTTGCTGACATCAAAGGCTTACATAAAATAGGTAATCATTATGGCCATGCATCTGGTGGCTAGGGGAGCTTATATATTTCCATGGATAATGCCAGAAATGTGGTTTATTACAAAGAGGGACACAATATATGGAGCACTCTAGGCCTCGGGGCAAATGATGTACTGGGGACATATTGGGAAAGTAGTATATAGTGTCAAAGAGCAATACAGAGTGTTACAAGGTATACACTTGGATCAATAAACCACATGTTCTTGGACCCCTTGATCAGATACGGTAGGTCTCACTCCTAGTCCACCACTGACACTACAGGTGATTGGCATATTATAACATGGGTGGGGGTCAATGTGGGCATTTATATACACAAATATAGGGACTAATAATTAGACTGATAACCAAGGTATGGACCAGTAAGTGCACTTAACAACACGAACATTTAAATTATGTCAAACCTCTGCCACAGTTTGCCACAATAATGAAACATTCTTTAGTGGGGGGCTCCATAATCATGAATCGTTACCTTAACAAACAAAGGCTGTCCTTCCATTTATAATGCTATCTACCCTGAGTGCTAGAAATTAACATTTCATTTCATGGTTTGTATTACATTCTATAGTGTACTTAGTGACCGCAGAATTTTAAATTAGGCATGTTGTCATCAACAGAGAGTGATTGGTCATTTATAATGTTCAAATAAGTGCACTCAAAGAGCATTTTTACTCTAAAATGACTTAATTTAATAGTTTGCAAATTGCCTTCCGCAACTTTTGCTAAATACATTGCTTTATCTTGTTACCTTACTTCTGTGCTTCTCAGCCATGTATTTATATAATCAGGCAGGATTGTTGGTTTGTGTTGCCCTGGGATACCATTCAGCAGTGTGTTGCTTTGTGTCACATTCAAGGGCAAATGATTAAAAACCTCTGCCTGATGATTTAAGGACATTGCTTTAAAAGTACAGAAAGGAGCTACAAAAAAAATGTAATTTGTATTAAAACAAATGTGAGAATACATTAACAAATGCAGTCACCTGAAGGTTGAAAACCCCAGATGCACTTTATCTTGTGTTTGGATACACGCATCTCGAACAAGTAGATTAAATATTAACCACATTTGGAGCTGATGCAGAGGTGTCAAGAATTGCGCCCCAAAATGTAGGAATTATTTGTGTTCTTTAAAAAAGTCACAATTGCGGCCATATGCAAAGCGGCAACTATCTTAAGATGCGTGCCAGTCAGTACCATATGTGCTGGGTATACGCCAGTCATACGTCACACTTGCACCCATGTTTTAGCCGTTTCTTTTATTTGCAACAAACGCATTTGCGATTAGGCAACAACTCCCTGTTTCGAGTCCGAAAAAAAAGATTACATTTCGTTTAAGCATGCACACAAAGGCATAATAATGTGCCCAAGCATTGAAGAAACCACCAGTCAGCGTAAGCACAGCATTCGCAAACGGCCAATCCCAAGCAGTCTGCTAGCGCGGGCGACCATCATCATCATCCACTGTTGGCATCTGCCCAATACCACCTGCCAATAACACAACTTTCTCAGACGCTTATGCAACTTTGTCCCAGTTTGCATCCGTTCACAACTGAATGAACATGCCCTTGTAGTACTCAGCCCCTACCCATGCCCTTGTAGTGCTCAGCCCCTACCCACACCCTTGTAGTACTCAGATCCTACCCATGCCCTTGTAGTACTCAGCCCCTACCCATGCCCTTG
The DNA here is from genome assembly GCF_038048845.1 of Mixophyes fleayi. Classification (NCBI taxonomy): domain Eukaryota; kingdom Metazoa; phylum Chordata; class Amphibia; order Anura; family Limnodynastidae; genus Mixophyes; species Mixophyes fleayi. The sequence goes on from NC_134409.1 coordinate 29,875,190, forward strand.
TAGTGCTCAGCCCCTACCCACACCCTTGTAGTACTCAGACCCTACCCATGCCTTTGTAGTACTCAGACCCTACCCATGCCCTTGCAGTACTCAGCCCCTACCCACGCCCTTGTAGTACTCAGGATCCTACCCATGCCCTTGTAGTACTCAGACCCTACCCATGCCCTTGTAGTACTCAGCCCCTACCCATACCCTTGTAGTACTCAGACCCTACCCATGCCCTTGTAGTACTCAGATCCTACCCATGCCCTTGTAGTACTCAGCCCCTACCCATGCCCTTGTAGTACTCAGCCCCTACCCATGCCCTTGTAGTACTCAGCCCCTACCCATGCCCTTGTAGTACTCAGCCCTACCCATGCCCTTGTAGTACTCAGCCCCTACCCATGCACTTGTAGTACTCAGCCCCTACCAATGCCCTTGTAGTACTCAGCCCCTACCCATGCCCTTGTAGTACTCAGCCCCTACCCATTGCCCTTGTACTACTCAGCCCCTACCCATGCCCTTGCAGTACTCAGCCCCTACCCATGCCCTTGTAGTACTCAGCCCCTACCCATGCCCTTGTAGTACTCAGCCCCTTACCCATGCCTTGTAGTACTCAGCCCTTACCCATGCCCTTGCAGTACTCAGCCCCTACCAATGGCCTTGTAGTACTCAGCCCCTACCCATGCCCTTGTAGTACTCAGCCCCTACCCGTCTCGTCCATCCAGGCGTAAGTGACAGAATCATGCAAATCCACATGGTCGCACATATGTGCGCTCACTTTTCTGCGCATACACAGAGATACACTCCCCAAACTGGCGTAGTACTCACTCTGCATCATCCCCATTATGTGTGAACTTCCAGGGGGGATTTGGAATTTGGGGCTGGGCAATTTTGGCTGGATTTTTTATTTAGGAATGCTGGAAGATATAGGTAAGGCTGTTCGACAAACTATCCTTGAGATGCTTTACACAATAAAGCCTTCAATAGTAATTTCATACTGATCCTTATGAATTAATTGATGTGATAGGTTTTCATTTTTATTTAGCAGAGGTACCTGTAACTGAAAAACGAGTGGGTAGAACAGTAGAAGCCCACTGTGTACCTGATACGCAAGAATTTACTTGAACTGTAGTCCTAAAACCAAAACATATAATATGCATGCATTAAACAAAGTCAAATTAACAGGTATTGTGATTTTAGCTTATAAGTCTGAAAATCAGCAACATGAATGTTCTAACAGTTACAAGTAAATTGTAAAACATATTTAGACAATTTTATACATATATTAATTTAACTTCTGTTTTATATGTGCAATTGCCTCTAAGGATAATTCAACTGAAACATATGTTATCCATTTCTCAGCTTGACTTCTTTACACCTTCATTGCACTACCCATCATCTATACATACTGAAGGCAGCCATTTTCTACACATACTAGAGTTGGCCATTTTCTACACATACTGGAGTCGGCCATTTTCTGCACACACTGGAGTCGGCCATTTTCTACACATACTGGAGGCAGGCATTTTCTAGGTGAAACCAAAGTACCTCATGCCCAAGTGATGTCACTAGTCCCTAGCCAATTGCTAGATTGTAGTCTCATGACATTGGTTCAGTCATAAAATGGCTGCCTCCACTGAGCGTAGGTGACAAGTACACTTTAACACCCATAAACATTATGGTGCCATCTACCACTGTGAAAAACATTTGTAGCTTTAGCTTTAATTTATACATTTATTTAGCTTGGGTTTATATAGGTATTACAAGGTCTGACTTGTAACACTATTTCAATGCCTCAGGTTAGATACTAAACGGGGCAGTCATGTTTGCCAGACTTTCTGTACCAGACAATAATAGCTTCAAGAGTTGACACTTCCAACTATGTGTTCTATGTTATAATTCTTTATACAACATCAACCACAGATAATTCCTTCTCTGGAATGTAGGAATGGAAAAAACAATATAGCACTGATTACTTTATATAACTCCTTCTATGGCAATTAGAAAATATATCATATATTCTGGACTTCTGGTTATACATTGCAAGCTGAGCGATGTCTATTTTTTCACTCTAGCTAAAATATGTATATATATATATATATATATATATATATATATATATATATATATATATATATATATATATATAGACTTTGGGGTATGGAATCTCTTTTCCAAGAACTAGTACTCCAGAAAGCTCTGAAGGCCAGGTTTGAAAACTGCGGGTTTGAAAACTTAGAGATGTTGCCTATAGCAACCAATCAGATTCTAGTTATCATTTATTTAGTACATTCTACAAAATGACAGTTAGATTCTGATTGGTTGCTATAGGCAACATCTCCACTTTTTCAAACCCGTAGCTTGATAAATATACCCATAGAATGGAAAACAAAACAAAAATGCTGCTTTTTGTGTGTGTTTTAATATCCTAAAATACTTTTTGTTTTTCAATAGGGGGCACACTATCCCTTATAATACACAGGTTTTGACTTGAAAGAAGACACGTTGCTTTTATAAACTGATCCTCATTTCCAGGAGGGTTTTACCTTCACTGACAGTTCTGTATCCTGTCACAGATCATCAAATATGTGTATATTTTACTCATGTTATATAGGTTTATGGAACTTGTGTAATGTGTGTTTGTGTATATAATATATGTATGAGAAGAGTGTGTGATAATTACAGAGAGGTGTTTTACTACACATTTTCAGACCCTCCAGCATGACCCCTTATACCTAGTACAAATAGTCTCATCCTGAAACCTAATTACCTATTGTAGTTACCTGGGCTGAAATTGAATTAAAAAAATATTGTTAAATAAAAGATCCTTCTCATGATATCTCATGATTTCATTATTTTTTCTGTCAAAGAGACGACCAGACACCAACTTACAAACATGTCCCAAAACTCATTAAAAGACAGGTTTTTTTTCTAAGCAAATATTAATAAAGTCACCTGGAGTTTTCATATCTGTAATCCACTCCCTGCATTTAGAGTTCTGTGGTTAAAAAAAATGAGTTTTTGCTATTTTGAACTTGTGTGCTGTATATCAGAGAAATGTTGGTCTGCTGCTGGGTGTAACACAGTGTTAGTATTTTTCTCACAGGGTATATGTCACAATATTTTCTATATTTATTTCTCATAGAAACTGGTCATGCCATACATGACCAGTTACCCACATTTTTTTAACACTAAAAGAAATGTGCAAGCGGGTATGGTAATGGAACCTTTTTGTTCCTGATTCCGCAGCGCTGTACAGAGAACGCACTCACATCAGTCCCTGCCCCATTGGAGCTTACAGTCTAAATTCCCTAACGTAGACACACACAGACAGACACACAGACTAGGGTCAATATTGTTAGCAGCCAATTAACCTACCAGTATGTTTTTGGAGTGTGGGAGGAAACCGGAGCACCCGGAGGAAACCCACGCAAAAACGGGGAGAACATATAAACTCCACACAGATAAGGCCATGGTCGGGAACTGAACTCATGACCCCCGTGCTGTGAGGCAGAAGTGCTAACCACTAAGCCACCGTGCTGCCAAACCATCACTTATTATGCAACGATTATCTCTTCACATCATCAGCAGCAACATCGGTCCATTCCTTGCAGACTCATTTACGTGGCAGTAATAGACAGACATACTCATACGTCAGCCAATTTAATCAGGAAAACTGTATGTCTGATATGAGGTTAATTGTTTTGCACAAGACTGTTTGCTACTGTAAAACTGAATGAATAAATATCTTCTTTACTTCTTTTGTACTCAACCATTATGATGAAATACTAATTGCAGCAATCATTGTCTTGGATTTGAGAAAATGGAGAATTACTGACCCCCCTCCCGCCCCCCATCATATGAATTATCCTAATTTGAAACTTAAGGGTCTGCTAAAATGAGTTACATTTAGAAAAGTGAATTGCTTGAGAATAACATGAAATCAATGCTCTAGTAATTGTATAAAATAAAATGTTATTTTCCAATATTCCCTGCCATCAAACTTTTAGGAAATGATAAAAAAAAACAATCAACGGCGATTATTCATTATCGTCACTAACCTCTTCATGCTGAAAGAAAGGTGTATCTTGCATTTGGTGCGTGGATATTATGTATATCAAGTATTTTTAATAAACAACTGCATGGATTATGCTAGAAGGATGGAATTTAATAAACAATTGAAATACAATATGTCAAACCGTATATTATAGGGATTTTTTTTTTTCATTTTTATATAAAGAAAAAGCATCATGTAAATAACATAAATTGAGATTTCTCCCTAACCAGTTCAGATAAGCATAGTGACATGTATTGTTACACATTATGGATCTGATTCATCTTAAAATACGATGTGTTTTTAAATATGTGATGTTAATTGCACGCACGTACACCATTATTCAAGTACAAGCGGATCTCAAGAAATGTTTCCATTTGAATCTGGATATAAGTGCACTCTGGCTATGTGTTACTTGCCGTATGCACACAGACAGAACACGGTGCAGGATAGGCACATGCACATGTGCAATATAAAGTCCCATCCAAAAAAATAAAATAAATGAATACTACAATCATTAATATAAATATATGTAAACAAAAAATATATTTTTTTTTACATTTTTCATAGGAAATACATAAATCAGGACATTCTTAATGCGCACTGTACGTAAAATGTACTTTTACAGTTTCTCTTACTTGCAAATACATGTTCAGGCATGTATACGCGTTCAGTCGGCACTTACACCTGACCTGTAGCAGGCGCAAGTGATACGGCTAAAGAAAATACGCATGCTGAATGTGTGCGTGCTGGACCTCAACATGCTCTTACTCATACTAGCCCACTCTCCTGGAATGTCCAGGAGACTACCGAATTCCGGGTAGGTCTCCCGGACTCCCAGGAGAACAGACAAATCTCCCGCACCCTGTTGGTACCCAAAATGACGCGATTCACAGTGAATGATGCTTTTTCCGCATGGTCAAAATGACACGATTCGTCGCACCCTGCCCCCTTCCACTCTCCCACCGCACCCCCTCTCCAGGATCTCCCGGAGGCCAACTACAGAAAGTTGGTGAGTATGCTTTTACTGTGTGTTCTCTCCCCTGTTCCACACTGTAAATCATAGGCAGTGGGAAGTGTCATTTGTGTTTGGACTTGAGCTGCATGCAGTTGTATTCACTGGCAAAAGTCTGTGTCTGAGCATGTGCAGAGCAATTTCACCCAAGATATGGCACACAATGGGGATGAATCAGGCCGTATTTGAGCTCTATTTTTAATGATGATGATGATGATGATGATTACATTTCTTAGCAGTGCTTCTCACAGTAACTGTAGGAGGAAACACTTGTTGATAAATGCCATGTGTTTGATATTCTTTCTGAGCATGTGCATCTACTTTTATACTTTTTTAGCCTTGCTGTATATTTTACTTGTATTGAAAAATGTGATGACCAAATCACCTATTTGTTACATTCTGAAGGATTTTTTTAGAATCCTGTAGATCTGCACTATGATGGTCAATGTCAGCCCCCACCTTATGACTTGGCCTCTCATCCATGACACCCATTTAGTCCTTAATGTTTGCTACGTTGAGGACAAATATAGATACTTAAATAGATCTATGTATTCTTTTATTTTCCCCTGCACCTCAAACCCCTTATCGGTGAAGATACATTGATCCAGTAATACTGTAGATGAAGTCTGTTTTCGTATCTTATAGCCTATAAAGACGGCTCAGAGGGTGAGGCTATATGCCGATTTTGCTTACAATGCAGCTCAATCTACAAGCCCACTTGCAGTCTTGTCAATTGTACATCAGTCACATCTTGCTCAACAGTCTAGAAAAAGGGAACTTTTAAAGCTGATTTAGGAAAAAAATAAGGATAAGTAAGGAAATGTATGCCTTAGGGTTCATACACACAGGTGTTGGAAACTGTGCTAATTAAAACCGTAGATAATACCCTGTACATTATTAAATAATTATTCACTAACACAACACAATTCTTCCCTGCAACATAGTGTAGTATGTACTTAATAAACGTTCCCATAGCACTCTATTGTACTTTTTGTGTTAATGCTTCTGAACGCTGAAGGCTATGTTGAAATGAATAGAAAGGGAAATCTTGTCAGAAATTATGTGTGCATGTATGCGTATGCAGGACCATTCGCTTACATATGTTTTTGTACTGTTAGCACCAACAGCGCTTTTAATAGGCTTTCCAGAACACGCTAAATGCTTTAAATTAATGCCAGTGGGAATGAGGCCTTATTCATCTAGTTATGGGAACAGTTCAAATTGCATTGACTGTCATAGCTGCTGCTACCATATTGAAATTAAACTACAAGTTGGCATGGGCTGTATTATACTGTATTGTATTCACCAATTAGCTGTGGTCCTTCTAGTGCAAATTAGAAAATGAAAGCTAACTTCTGATTGGTTGCTCCGGGATACTTTATAGCATACTTGCCAACTTTGGAGAACTTCCCTCTGGGAGATCTCCAAAGCTGCCGCGTCCTGGGGGCGTGATTACGAAAATTGCGTCATCATGACCCCACCCCTTAGTCAACCTATACCAATTTTTGCCTATTATAGCAGGGCGGGGCTAATTGCGTCATCCTGGCCCCCATCCATTTCATGAAGAAAGTGGGCAGTATGCGGGAGAGTATGCCCTGCTCTCCTGGGATCTCGGGAGAGCTCTCAAAAATTCGGAAATCCCGGTAGAGTAGGCATCTATGCTATACAGTACATGCGCTTTCGCAGTTTGTTAGAAAATAAACTTTGGGTACTTTAAATTTGAAATGAAACATTGTGGTCATACTTTCAGTTGTTATAATGAGATGGATATAGTACACTGTTTAAAACCCGATATGTTTTGAACACTGCATATTTCAGCAATACTTGTTCTGCATGATGAGCTAAATATAACATATATTACTTTCATAAGACATCTTTTCTTTACATTGCTCAACGGAATCAATCTAGCCACAACTTTATGCTGTGATTTCAAAAAATTGACACTGCATAAATAAAACTGATAAGCAATATCACTGGCAACATGATATAATAAGTGACATGAAAAAATAAGTATACCATTCATAAATCACGTTACATCCTGGCTATTGATTAAGTTGATCACAAGTTTATCTGAAAAGTAAATCAGTGAAGTGGACACACTATGGAAAATTGGAAAGGTGTAGCCTTAGGGGTTGAAATATTTGTAACCAGACCTTGTAGCCCTACAGTGAGGGAAGGGGGGAGCAGATCAGTGACGTGGACGAGGCCCAGAAAGACCCTATTATCAAAGTGGAATAATTGTCTGAAATTAAAGTATATTGATTAATATTGTTTTACCGTGCGATTGCATTCAGTAAGTGCCATGACGCAATTGCACGATAAACAATGCACGAATACACTTACACATTCACTTATATATAGTTGATATTTATTAAGGTTCCAATCCACATTTATTTATTAGTAAAATATATGTATATTTGTTTGTGTATGCATAGATAATACAGTTCTAAAGGTATTTATGGTTCAGGTATTTTAAAAGGTAAAGAGTTTGGTCTTATATTAAAGCTTATTTCACCAGCATTAACGCAGTGTGGACAGAGTAGCGATCGCATCTAGCGATCGCAAGATACAAGGAATATGAGATTAATATTAGTGATGAGCGGGCTCGGATTTCGCTAATGCGAGCCCACCCGAACAGTGCGGATCCGACGGGATCCGAGCACTGTTCGGGTATTTCCGCCCGCAAAATAAATCCAAAACGAGGCTATGACATCCAAGTCTCGCGTCGGATCTCGTGAGAATCGGATGTCATAAATTCACCGCTCGCGGCCGCCATCTTCATTCTGGCTGCGATCACTCGTGAGGGAGGTTGTAGTTAGGGAGCTCCTGTCCTGCTTTTCAGTGGTTTCCTCTGAAATCCTGTGCTCTGTCCTGCTGATCAGTTTAGTGGTGCTTTGTCCAGTGCTCTGTCCTGCTGAGTCCAGTGGTGCTTTGTCCTGTGCTCTGTCCTGCTGAATCCAGTGGTGCTGCCTGTGTCCTGTGCTCTGTTCTGCTAAGGGCATTGTTATTTCAAAATTATTAAAAAGTTATAAAAAAATATAAAAAAAAATAATAAAAAAGTCTCTAAAAATTTCTACTGCAATATATGAATAGGTTCACTGTTCCTGCAGTCAAGAAATATTAGTACTGCAATATATAAAAATACGTTATATAGTTTATATAAACTACGTTCATTGTTGCTGCTGTACCAAAAAATAGGTACTGCTATTTCAAAGTCAAACTACGTTCACTGTTGCTGCTGTACCAAAAAATAGGTACTGCTATTTCAAAGTCAAACTACGTTCACTGTTGCTGCTGTACCAAAAAATAGGTACTGCTATTTCAAAGTCAAACTACGTTCACTGTTGCTGCTGTACCAAAAAATAGGTACTGCTATTTCAAAGTCAAACTACGTTCACTGTTGCTGCTGTACCAAAAAATAGGTACCGCTATTTCAAAGTCAAACTACGTTCACTGTTGCTGCTGTACCAAAAAATAGATACTGCTATTTCAAAGTCAAACTACGTTCACTGTTGCTGCTATACCAAAAAATAGGTACTGCTATTTCAAAGTCAAACTACGTTTATTGTTGCTGCTGTACCAAAAAATAGGTACTGCTATTTCAAAGACAAACTACGTTCACTGTTGCTGCTGTACCAAAAAATAGGTACTGCTATTTCAAAGTCAAACTACGTTTATTGTTGCTGCTGTACCAAAAAATAGGTACTGCTGTATAACTCCAGCCCAGTGGTACTCTCCTGTGCCACAGATAATTTGTAAAGGCTTTGCCGAGTGTGTGTGGTCTAGGGGTACGCTCTCTTGTGCTGCATATAATGGAGTACCAAAATTTGGAGGATAAAGTAGGGAAAGATCAAGAACCACTTCCTCCTAATGCTGAAGCTGCTGCCACTAGTCATGACATAGACGATGAAATGCCATCAACGTCGTCTGCCAAGGGCTATGCCCAATCTCCTAGTAGAGGGCATGTAAAATCCAAAAAGGCAAAGTTCACTAAAATTAGCAAAAAAAGAAAATTGAAATCATCTGAGGAGAAACGTAAACTTGCCAATATGCCATTTACGACACAGAGTGGCAAGGAACGGCTTAGGCCCTGGCCCGTGTTCATGACTAGTGGTTCAGCTTCACCCAAGGATCTAAGCCCTCCTCCTCCCCCCCCCTCTAAAAAATTTAAGAGACTTAAGCTGTCATCAACAACACAGCAAACAACTCTGTCTTCTAAAGAGATGGCATCACAAATCCCCAAGGCGAGACCAAGGGTGTTGGTGGTTGCGAAGCCTGACCTTCCCATCACTGTACGGGAAGAGGTGGCTCCTTCCACCATTTACAGCACGCCCTCTGCATATGCTGGAAGGATCACCCACAGTCCAGTTACAGATTTGGCTAATGAAGGTGTCAATGTTGTACACCAGGAGGAGGATATTGATGTAGCTGGCACTGAGGAGGAACTTGACGAGGAGGATGCTGATGTGGTTATCTTAAATGAGGCACCATGGGGGGAAACAGTTGTTGTCCATGGGAGGAAAAAGCCCATCGTCATGCCTGGGCAGAAGACCAAAAAATCCACCTCTTCGGTCTGGAGTTATTTTTATCCCAATCAGGACAACAAATGTATGGCCATATGTACCTTATGTAAAGCTCAAATAAGCAGGGGTAAGGATCTTGGCCACCTAGGGACATTCTCCCTTATACGTCACCTGAAGAACCTTCATAATTCAGTGTTTAGTTCAGGACCTGTGGCTAGGACCATCAGCAGTCCAGGGACACCTAAATCCCTTGGTCCTGTTGTATACACACCACTAACACCCTCCTCGTCAACTTCCTCCACGATCTCCATCAGAGATAGTCCTGCAGGCCATGTCACCGGCATGACTGAGTCCTCTTCAATCCGGGATTCTTCCGGGGAATACTGCAGCGGTACGCCTACTACTGCCGCTGCTGCTGCTGGTAGTCGGTCATCTTCCCAGAGGGGAAGTCGTAGGAACGCTACGTCTTTCACCAAACATTTGACCGTCCAACAGTCGTTTGCCATGAGCACGAAGTACGACAGTAGTCATCCTATGGCAAAGCGGATAAGTGCGGCCGTAACAGCTATGTTGGTGTTAGACGTGCGTCCGGTGTCCGCCATCAGTGGAGTGGGATTTAGACGGTTGATGGAGGTATTGTGTCTCCGGTACCAAATCCTGTCGAGATTCCACTTCACTAGGCAGTCCAGAAATATTAGTACCAGAGATTAAACTACGTTCACTGTTCCAGAAGTCCAGAAATATTAGTACCAGAGATTAAACTAACTTCACTGTTCATGCAGTACAGAAATATTAGTACCAGAGATTAAACTACGTTCACTGTTCCTGCAGTCCAGAAATATTAGTACCATAGATTAAACTACGTTCACTGTTCCTGCAGTCCAGAAATATTAGTACCAGAAATTAAACTACGTTCACTGTTCCTGCAGTCCAGAAATATTAGTACCAGAGTTTAAACTACGTTCACTGTTCCCGATTGGTTTGTTAAAGTGCGAATGTTCTATTTCAACAACATCAGGGTGGGTGGGAGGGCCCAAGGACAATTCCATCTTGCACCTCTAGCAAACTCTTGCAAACTGCCATCCTGTCTGCCACTGCAGTGCCACTCCTAGATGGGCCACGTGTTTGTGCCGCCCACTTGTGTCGCTTAGCTTAGACATCCAGCTACCTTGGTGCAACCTTTTTGACTAAAAACAATATTGTGAGGTGTGAGGTGTTCAGAATAGACTGGAAATTAGTGGAAATGAATGTTATTGAGGTTAATAATAGTGTAGGAGTGAAAAAAAAACAAAAAATATGGATTTTAGCACTTTTTATGCTTTTTAAAAAAAAAATCAGAACCCAAAACCCAAAATCAGAACCAAAACCTTTCGTGGGGCGTTTTGGCAAAACAAATCAGAACCCAAAACCTCAAGCTAATCAGAACCCAAAACCCAAAACCCCAAAAGTGGCCGGTGCACACCCCTAATTAATATTCAAAAGTACTTTTTGTGTGGGTCAGTTTGAACTGGTCATTCAAAGTGTAAACATGTGGACAATAGTTGGGGGAAGTTGCCCCTCACCCTTTGAAAGGATCAAATGAACTGACCTATAACCAGCAGAGAACTGGAATATCATTAACCCTGGACTAATAAAGACTCCGCTAAGTGTTATCTGTCTGTATTCCCTGGACCTGGGTGAACACTATAAAGAAAATGTAATGTATTCAGTGTTTTTATACTTTCCTGCTTTATTGTAACATCTTTAATACGTAAAAAGGGCTTGTTGTAAATTCTGTTATATTTTGCAATTAAATATCTTTGTGCACTGGAACCACAACAATCGCATTGGACAATGTTTTATTGGTAAGTGATAAAATTACTTTAATACTTTGGAGACCAGTTCTAGTGCTACTTGTACTCTCTGCCATCACCCTTTTATGTTTCTTAGAAACTGCATTATTTTATCAGTGGAGGAAACAGGGGACATACATACTTCTCAACAGTCCCAAATGGAAAATCAAGTCGTATTAGCTTACACCTCCATCTCTGCCCAATCAGTAAAGACCCAATCCCTTCCCTGTGAGACCTTTCCAGTAGGTCACGTCCCATTCAGCTATCAAATAGGGAATGTCCTGCAAGAACCTGGACTATGTACTGTCAGGGCCACCAAGAGGATTTTCGGGCCTCCAAAACAGCAACTTCTTGGGGCCCTTTCCACAGACACTGAAGGGATGTGGCCACAACAAGTTGGTGACTCCTTCCACTACACGTGCAAGCCACAGCATCCAGCTAAGTCTGGGCCCTGGTACTTTGCACCTGCTTGCCCACTGTGTACGGTAATAATTATATTTATTATCATGTTTTCAAAGACAGACAAAAAATGCTCTAATCATTATTATTGTGGAGCCATCTTCTAATCAGAGCAGAGGCAGATCAATAAACCGGTATTAAAGAAAATGCAGCCTATCAATGAGGAGAATATAAAGCATGAGGACTTAGTCTATTTTAAAATAACATACATATAATAGGCTGATAATTATGTTATCTAATTTTTCTTTTACACTTGAAACTCAATTATATACTGTTTTGTTTATGCTATCTTTCTATGTATGTTATTGTATTGTGTCATGCACATAAAATAAATGTACATACTGAAACCTACATAAAATGAAAAGATTATGTAGACCTCTATTTCTGATTAAACAATACTACTTCATTATTTGTCATTCACAGCTTATTAGTTACAGTTTATTGCTTGGCAATGCCATGTAACTATTCTCTTATGTTACGAATATAGCAAATGAATAAAGCTTTTTCTTTTTACTCAATGTTTTGTAGAAAATCTATTTACAGTAATTAAAATCATGTCCTGTTTACTGGATAACTTAGTTATGTTTCTACTTTAGGAACATAGGAACACAGACAATTTAAGGAAGGTTCTCAGGTATCTTAGCCCCCAGAATTTTATTTGGGAAGTTATAAAATTACACAGTGGTTGCGCTCCTACCTGTGTTCAATAGATAGTGACACAGATCATTTCAGTGAATTTAATTTAGACTTAGGACATACTTCTCAGTTACAAACTACTTTAGATCAATGCCAATATAGACTGTAAAGAAATATTTGTTTTTGGTAGAGTATTTAAATGATTGTATTTTTATTAGAGTATGCAATACATACATGAAAGTGTAATATTTTGCTTGCCAAACTTTTACAGTGGAATCCCCACTAACAGCTTGCGGTAAACCCTGGCATTTATTATTTCCATTAGCTTTTATTACACATAGTGGTGGTTTGGTCATAAATGGCCGGAATGTTTTCAAAGATGCTCCATCCCAAAGGGTTACAAAGATGATGAGATAAAGTTTTTGACCTCAATAACAAAGCGTACTCCATGAGCACAACAGAACGCTGTTTTGCAGTTGTGTGTCTGGGTGGTTCACCTTACACTGGGTGCATTCTTACTCTCCACTCCTAGAAGACGTCACCAGCAACTAGAAGTTTGCTTAGATATATAGGGAATGTTGGGAAAATCTAAAGAGAGTCACTATGTCATTGACACAATCTCTACCACTTTAGTGGTAGACTTTTCAATATTTCTCCTAAAATCTGGTCGGTGTCTCATCACTTATCGCTTAAACCAGTGGCGGATCCAGGGCGGGGGGGGGGCGTTCGGGGCGATCGCCCCCCCCTAGCAGACACTTGCTGCCGACGGCTGCACAGTATGTGCAGGTCCGTCCAGCCGTGACAGGCAGGGACAGTGTGCTGCCCGGCTGCTCTGATTACAATCAGAGCAGCCGGGCAGCACACTGTCCCTGCCTGTCATGGCTGGACGGACCTGCACATACTGTGCAGCCGTCGGCAGCCTAAACTGTTAGAAAGGTGCGGGGCTTAAATCGCCCCCGCTAAATCGCCCGGGGTACGGTCGTTTTCTAGATCCGCCCCTGGCTTAAACCAATATTAAAAGTTTGGGGACATCAAGACTTTAAGAAATGTGTCAATATAGGCATGCACAGCACATTTCAGTAGAGGAGCACACAGAGTTTGAAATTCTTTTTTTAAAGGTGAACACATCATTAACCCTCCACCATTCATCATTAACCCCTTTTTCTCCATCAACTCCCTTTCATCATCATATCATCATTAACCGCCTCATCCTCATAATATTATCCAGCCGTCAATCAGCCAGACCAGCGTTCATCTCTCTTCGTCTCCTGCCTGTACCTGCTTCATCAACTTTATGTCTACTTGTATTGCTTTTATGTGTGATTTGTCACTTTGACTATGCAGCATTTCATAGTAATGTGGTGCCTTACTAATAAATGATGATGATCACACACCCAAAGCTACTTTGTCAGAGAAGACGAATCAGTTCCTCTATGAGCTAGTTTTAATTTGGTACTCCAGAATGCTGGGCACAGGACTCACGGCTTATGGGTGACAGTTTTGGCAGTCAGAGCAGAGGGCTCATTACAGAGCTTGCTGCTATGCTGCTCAGTTTAATTTAAAAAAAAAAAAAAGAAGTAACACCTAGAAATGTGCTTTTCCAACACAATAAAACATGGAGGCTTAAAAAACACCCTGCACCCCTTTGTCTCATTTCAATTACCCCACTAAATGAAGTCCCATGTTTGCACTGCTCCAGGCAACTCAGAACTCCCTCACTCCATCCAATGTCTTCCCTTCAGCCTCCACAAGTGCTGATTTGGTTCAATCATTTTACTAATTTATTAGATACCATATTAAAAATATATGCTGATAATTATATGTCTATAAAGGGGTTGAAACGCCCCATTAAAAGCACATTTTAATGTTTATTGGTTTCAGCTGAAAGACACAACACAGAATGAAACCAGCAGGGTGTTCCAAGGTGAAGATTAGATTGGATGCAAGGACAGAACAGTGCACTGCTGGGCCCGTAGCAAATTTTAGGTGTGGGCCTAGCCTCCCGGCCCCTCAGTTTCGCTCTGAGAAGAGGCCTCCTTTCAGCATGAGCAGTCCAACACATACACCCGGCTCAGAAGAGGCTTCCGCTCTGCTCTTTGGAGAGCAGTGTGAGGACCGCGGGGGAAGCGGAGCCAGTGAGCTGCCTGGCCCCCCTGACCGCTGGGTACCGCCCTGGATTGGTTATGAGCAACAGACTGTGTTATGTAATCAGCTCTCATCCAAATACAAACAAAATCACACGAATCCTGCGCGCTGGGCTGCACCACACCAAATTCACACAAACGCAGCTGCAGAAAAAGGGGTTAACTGCCAATCCCCACTCAAAGACAAAAACATGTGTAGGAAGCAGCGCTGAGCGTGTGATATAGAGGTGGCTATTCCATTTAAAACCTCATAAAAACCATGACAGCAAACATGTAAATCGGTCTAAAGCGAAAAGTTATAACATATAAATCATTTATTTCCTCGATATTAAACAATATAATCAATTCATAAAATATAGCAGCCGATGATAATAAACCTTAGAAAGTGCTGGGAAATCAGCTGAATAAATAAGCGTCACAAATGAATAAATAGTAAATTGAGAAGCTCTGAATGTCCACATATATCTGATATATAGCAACAGTCCGTGTGATATATTACTCCCAAAAAACTCTCTGCGGAGCGGCTGTAAGTAAGATCGCGTGGACTTTAGTGAAATATTGTTATTAATAGATTCCACACATGAATAGTCTCAGATCGCGGCAGTTATAGGACTTGTATGAAAAAACATAATGACTGACTGACTCACTCAGATGTATTAAGCAATGTTGTAGCTGCAGCTCACTGTCTACTGTGTATAGATCCGTCCAGGTGCCTTAAATACAACTGCGCTCAAATGTGAACAACACTACAGTGGATGTAGCTCCCTGCGTACAGGGGAGGGCTGGCAAATTTCAGCCCGGGGGGGCCAATGCTCGACTCAGCAGCCTATTTTAATGGAAAAAATGCAGGTGGGCCCAATGACCCAGCCCAAGGTAGTCCATTATGTGACCGGCCCAGCCTGCGTATGTCTCCGTCCAGGTGCTATGAATACAACCGTCGGGAAACTGCCCACGGAAGCACGGCAGCACGACATTGCTTAATACATCTGAGTGAGGGAGTCAGTCATTTAATTTTTTTCATACAAGTCATATAACTGCTGCGATCTGAGACTATTCATATGTGGAATCTATTAATAATATTATTTCACTAAAGTCCATACGATCTTACTTACAGGGGCATATTCAATTAGGATTCACGCCCGGAATTACGCGTGGCTGCGAGTGTAAAGTGTCATTACAGTACAGCAACATCGCGGAGTTCCGTGCGCAGCCAGTAACGGGACCCATGCAGCCGCGCGTTATCCTAATTGAATATGCCTCATAGCTTCTCCACAGAGAGTCTTTTGGGAGTAATATATCACAACGGACTGTTGCTATATATCAGATATATGTGGACATTCAGAGCTTCTCAATTTACTATTTATTATTTTGTGACGCTTATTTATTCAGCTGATTTCTCAGCGATTTCTATGGTTTATTGTCATCAGCTGCTATATTTTATGTATTTATTATATTGTTTAATATCGAGGTAATAAATGATTTATATGTTATAACTTTTCGCTTTAGACCATTTACATGTTTCCTGTCATGGTTTTTATGAGGTTTTAAATTGAATAGCCACTTCTATATCACACGCTGCTTCCTACACGTTTTTTCTCATCCAAATACATGTTGGCTTTTTCCAACCCACAACAAACGTCAATTATTTTTTTCTAATATAGAATTATAAAATATATTACAAATATATTTTTATAAATAGTTCTGTTTTTAAGACGTACATTTAGTTTGCATGTCCATGGAATACATCAGTGTAATTATAAGGCACTACACTATGTCATGACCTGTTTCTCTGTCATGTGCTTCTAGGGAAACTAGAAACAACAATGATCAATTACAAAGTAATTTATTCAGCTTTTACCGGGAAGTGATGCTATCAAGTGGATTCTCATTAATCTGCTGTAAGGAATATACTTCAGTCACATGACATAAACACAAGTGGGATGTGTCAACATAATGGCTAAACACTGCGGCAAGTATATAAGCAAATTTGTTATCTCTAATATGACAATTAACATAATTATGGTAGAGTAGCTAATCATTGGAGAAAAATGCTGCAAGTACTATGCAGGAGCAGAAATTTAATTTATTTTACAGCAATATTTTAAAAATGTATACATTTTATTATTGTAATTGGCTATACAGCTTTACAATTCACAAAGAACATCTGCGTTGTATTAGGCTGTGGTTACATGTTGTGCTGTACAAATCACTGATGGGTACATTTACTAACCTGCGGATTGTTCAATCCTTTGGGATTTTTGGCACTTGGGATTACTAAAGGGCAAACTGCACATTAAAGAACATGATTTTAAACCACAAGGTTTAAACCCACAACCTTGATTATTATACATTGGAGGTATAGAAACCGTCCCATGTATTAAGTTGTAGTTTGTCAAACCACATGGCAAATCATCGCTTATTAGTAAATACAAAAATAAGATGTGGTTCTGCCAGGCGAGATGGCCCACAACGCATGCTGTTAGACCTATTTGCCTAACCTAAATGTTTGGCAAAATATCTTTAAAACACAGCACTTTATGTTTTCACTTTTTTAAATCTATATATTTAATATTTTGCCACAGAGGACGTGATTGGCTTAGCTCCCTGTCTGTCAGCATACAGCAGGATACTTAGGCTGACAGACAGGGAGCTGAGCCTGTCAGAGCTGGAGGCTGAAGTGGGCAATGTTAATGTAATGAAGTGGGGTCATTAATGTCTGTGAGAGTAGTCAGTGGCAGAACAACCATTGATGCAGCAGAGCAGGGCACCGGGGCCCATGGAGATCATGGGGTCTGCTTCTTCCCTACCCCCTACACCGGTGCCCACAGCTTGCTAGTTCCGCCTCTGAAAGTAGTATTAATGTAATGTGTCTAGGGTAGAGTATTAAGGTAATATGGGGTTAATATTGTAATTTAAGGGCTGGTGGGTTGTTTAAATGTAATGTGGGAGTTGGTGATATTAATGTAAAGTAGTGTGGGCTATTAAGGTTATATACAGGTTAATTAATGTAATGAGGGGGTTATTAATGTGATGTAGTGAGGGCTATTAAGGTTATATAATGTGGGGGTAATTAATGCAAAGGGAGTTTATTCATATAATACATTGAGGATATAAATATAATGTGGCTGCTGAGGTTATTTATTTAATGTGAGGGCTGGTAGGGGCTATAAATGTAATGTCAGGGTAACATTCTAGTGCACACCAAAAACAGCCCCCATTACAGTGCATATTTACCAAGCATGAAGGCTGTATTGCCTGTTCTGGTAACATCTTCCTCAGACGAGTCTATCAGAACAGAAGCATTAAAAAATATGCTTCATTCTTGCACGGAATATGCAAATGGTAAAAAGCAGGTTTGTATCAATCAATGAAGTCAGTCACAAAGATATAACATCCAATATTCTAAAAATATATTTATTTATCTAAACATTAGGAAAAATACATAAAATATACCCTGAAAGAGGAAGAACTTGCACACAAAAATGTAATACATAAAAAGTCTATAAAAAGCATCTTGATGACATAGGACAAAATATATTTTAAAGCAGCAAGTACTACCAAAGTTGGCTACCAAACATAGAAATACACATTTAACTATCTGTAGAATATTGCAAAACTCAGTAAGATATTAAAAAAACCCAAAGAGGATAATCCAGAACAAATACAGTGTAATTCTCTGATTAATTCATGTGGTGACAATTCTCACCCTTATGTCCTCCTAGATTTGCCTCTGACCTGCGCCTTGCCTCCTCTATGATAACCACCTCTCGCTGCCACCTGCGTTTCTGAGCAGGGCCCTCCCTACCCTTTGTTTTCACATCTGTACTTATTTTCTCAACCGTGTATGTCCCTGTTTAATATATGCTCTGCTTTCCCCACTGCCTGGTGCTGTGGAGCACTGCCAAATCAGTGACAATAATAATGATATTGAATCTTGTTAACCAAGAAAAGAAAAATTTTACCTAGCGCTAATGAATCAAAAACACCCTGTGGTACCTCCAAACACTGCTGTATTGAGGATAGTGTCACTCTCCCCTAATTGAGAAAAACCACAGACAAAATATACAGCACAGAAGGGAGATACACCCAGTGTGTGGTGATGATGATAAGATAGTATAAATTTTAGAATGGTAGTGTCACGAACACGCTCCCAGCTGCTGTGACTTTGTGTCACTCACCGGACTGTGAGTGCTTCTTCCCGGACATTTAGGAACCGTGGTCGTCCTCCATCCTGAGGGTCTGCGCATGCGCAGCCCTTTCCTATACTTCAGTGTATGTCCCTTTAACTCAATTGGCAGATCAGGCAACACTCCCTATATTAAGCACCTGTGGTCAACACCACGTTGCCTGATCTTGGAGTCTCATTCCCCATGAGTCTCTGAAGGTGTTCCTGTGTTTCCTCGTGTATTCAGCGCTGCTGATTCCTGTGGTTTCCAAACCACTTCTATCTCTGTGGTTTCCAAACCACTTCTACTACTGTGGTTCCCATACCACTTCTACCATCAACTGTATCATCGTGACTGTTAGCTGATTCCTATCCGCTGCCTCCGTGCACTACAGTCTTCTATACCACTTCAACGCTATCATATTCCTTTGTGACTGTTTGCTGATTCCTATCCGCTGCCTCCGTGCACTACAGCCTTCTCTCCACATCCACTCACCTGTTCATCATCAAGTCTGTGAGCTGATTCCTATCTGCTGCCTCCGTGCACTACAGTCCCCAGCTTGCAACTCGTCTGTGTTCATCATCGTGACTGTTAGCTGATTCCTAACCGCTGCCTCCGTGCACTACAGTCTCCAGCTTGCAACTCGCCTGTGTTCATCATCGTGACTGTTAGCTGATTCCTATCCGCTGCTCCTGTGCACGGCAGCCTCATCTCATCTCTCCCGTGTTTCCTCGAGACTGCTGCTATTATTGCCATCCGCTACTCTCCGTGATCAACAGCTCCTGGTCTACTCTGCTCTCCCGTGTTCCATCGCTATTGGTACCTGTTGGTTGCTACTGGTTACCTCCGTGTGTTCGCAGAGTCCTGCTGCTGCTGTCAGCGCTATCGTCCATCTACTGCTGATCCGCTCTCCACGCCTTCCTGTGTCCCGCTGGTCTCTACCCTCCGGTCAGCATTGGATTCGTATCTCATCAGCTACTCCTCTGCTAGATCATCTCCATTCTCCTGGGTCCTCCATGAGTCCAGTTCCACGTTCTACTGATTCCTGTGGATTCGTGTCCCTGTTGGTCTACTTACCTGTGCGCTGCACCTACTAGACCCCTGCCTCATCCATCCAGGGACTTCTCATCCTGCCGGCCTCCTGCCGCTCAGGTATCGCTGCACTCCTATCTGACTGACTACTTCTGAACCACGGTATGCATACTTCTCATTGACTGTGCTGGTGTATTGCATATCTTGCTGGACTGTGTTGGTTCTCCTCTGGAGTCTGCTATCCGCTGAGTCTATTGCCATCATTGACTGTGTTATCTTGTGCTGGATTACTTCAAGAGACTTTCTATATTTGCAGACCTGTTCAGTCATTTATATATATTGTGCATATTACTGTGGATCGTGTTTAAGGTGCCCGTGTACATCCTGTGTTGCAGTCTCTCCCCGTACACCTCCTCACATATATATTCAGTGGTACAACTTGCTGGAGGCAGACCACTGATCCCTGTTTCCTGTATCACCTGTTCCAGTACCCTATCACATAGCAGTGGTACAACTTGCTATCGCAGACCACTGACTACCCGGATACCTCCACTTGGATTCCATTCCTTCACTCAGACAGCGGTACCACTTGCTATCCGCAGACCGCTGACTCTCATCACCTCCTCGTTTCTGTTGGACATTCCTCCTCACTATAGCAGTGGTACAACTTGCTATCGCAGACCACTGACTACCTTCACATGCCCTTGTCCATACAGTTCCTCGTGTATTATTACCTCCATATTACCAGTGCTGCTAGTCATAGACTTTCCTGAGCATCTCATCATCTACCATTGCCTGTTCCGTGATCACCCTGCTACCAGAGTACCCTATTACCCTCTACATTGCTCTGGTAAGCCTACCACCTGGTGATCCCTGGGTAAAGACTCCTAGTGCCTGTGACACTTTGGGTGTTTGCTGTATGAGGTTACACACGATTTCAGCCCGCAGTCTCTCTTCACACAGGTTATTGACCTACTATATCGCCCCCCAAACAGCACTCACACATCCACACACTTCAGGTTTGCCACCACCTATTGAATACGGGCAATAGGACCCCAATATACTGGCCCACACTGGCACACAAGGCTTCTAGCTGCTCACAGGATAACAAGGCCCACATCAGCAAACAAAGGGTTAACTCTTCACACCTCCAGACTGTTACACAACTGTAAATACAAGCACACACTAAGCTTGTTAATCAAATTTATCAACAAATCACACACCGGCATCCAAAGGGTTAACTTGGTCGAGCTATATTCTTCTTCCAAACAGGAATATATATATATATATATACATATATATAGCGCTGGGAAATACCTATTCAGGTGGCACAATCAATTCTGCATTGACTAATGAACCCAAACCCAATCACATAATAACATTTATTTCATTGAATACAAAATACTCTAGTTGCTGCAAAAAATTAAATCATAAAATGCAGTAAATAAAATGAACACAATTATAACAGTATTAGTATGCATACGAAATATGATGGTATATATCTATATAAAAACCATAAGAGGTAAAACATGCCCGGGCATAAAAACAAAAACAAAATCACACCTGTGAGAAGGAATAAAATAAGTCCTGACACAAAAATAAAAATAAAATGGTAAATATAAATAAAAAACATCTGTAGAGAAATCTACAGATGGTATGTTGCGTATTTCCCAATACTGAATAATCACTCCAATATAAGTCTTTCAGACAACAACTTCCTAGGAACAAATGTAGTCCAATAGTGTACCTTATAGGCTCCAAGCAATGTCCCCGTAATTCAAAAGAAGAAACTGTGGCGTGTATATTTCACTCTTATAATATGGCACCTGTAGAGCCTTCTTATAATACATGCATCTCCAACTGGCCTTAAACTAAAATTGGATCCAAATATCTCTTAAGTATTAGTTAGTCCGACTGTGAACCCAGTCGTCCCGTAGGTTCCGTGGACGTTAATAGCTCCACTCGCGCTGATAGTGTCCTGTGTAATCTTCCGCCAGTCCTGGGAAAGGTAAGACGTTCTCAATGCTTTGAGAAAGTCCCGGTTTCATTGGGACGAAACGCGTCAGGTGTTAATCATCTTTGGAACTTCATGTGCTTTTTGCGGTGGATACATGTATATCATTCAACCTACTTTTCTTTTTTCCACAGTTAGCGGAACTAATTGCTAACATCTTACCATTCCCAGGACTGGCCTAACTTTTCTGTGTTGAGTCACACAGACCCAATTTTATTATTAATAAATCCCCTATGAATTTGTCTATCTTTTGATACCAAACACGCCTAAATACAGTGTATTGCTATTGAGGAATATGTGGTTGATCACTACTTTTATTGATTTTAAGTGGCATATTTTTAAACTGAATTATTTTTGTCTATATCACATATAGCCAAGTCAGCACATGGGCTCTTTGAGCCAGACACCATGCTGAGCAGTTAGTAAAAGTCTATTCAGGTGTCAAAACTCCATTCCTGGCCAGGATATATCTCACAGCAGGGGCTCTTTGAAGCTGTCACAGGTGACACTGCTATCTTCTCACACTGGAATGTGCAGAGCCATCAAATACACATACAACCGCCTTTCTGTCTTCACATTTTACACTTTAGTAGTTCAACTTATGAATGGATTCACTTAATATACCATA
Source organism: Mixophyes fleayi (assembly GCF_038048845.1). Lineage (NCBI taxonomy): Eukaryota > Metazoa > Chordata > Amphibia > Anura > Limnodynastidae > Mixophyes > Mixophyes fleayi. The sequence goes on from NC_134409.1 coordinate 29,897,675, forward strand.
TTTACACCGCAGTTATGATTTTGCAGCTGCTGTTTGACATTGAGCACTATTGCTAAGTCTACTGTCTACGAGCACTCCCAAATCCTTTTCCATTACAGATTCTCCTAAATTAATTCCATTTAATTTATAAATTGCGTACTTGTTTATGATCCCTAAATGCATAACCTTACATTTATGAATGTTCAACCTCATATTCCATTTGGCCACCCAATCCTCCAGTTTATTTAAGTCCCTCTGTAGAGAAGCTACATCTCACTCTGATTTTATTACCTTACAGAGTTTAGTGTCATCTGCAAAAATAGAAACTTTACTCTCTAAACCATCACCAAGGTCATTAATAAATATATTAAAAAGGAGTGGCCCCAGCACGGAACCTTGAGGTACTCCACTTAAGACTAGTGACCAATTACAAACTGTTGAAAATATTGAGCATAACATAACAAAATCGGAAAATCCTCATCAGAAAAAACTCTTGTCTATTGTGCTTGCAAGGATGAAGAAAAAAGGACTGATATTATAGAAAAAGACAAACGTTGAACAGCTGCAACAGAGTCTTGTCAGTCAGCAACAGATAGAAAAAAGGAACGGGAAAGTGTTGTCTTTCCATGCAACATATCCATATCCTTAGCGATACAATCTGAGAGCAACACAAGAACACCACTAACAGTCCTCAGCATATAGAAGTGTTTAGCCCTTAGGAAAAGCTGTTGCTTTTGCAAATAAAATCAATACCATGCAGTCCCAGAAAAAAGCTGCTGTTGTTAAATGTTTTGGTAATTCCTTTAAAATTCAGAGCAATTTGCCAAAGAAAAAACATTTCCTTGCACCTGAAGTTAAAGTGCAAGTAATTCATTTTTTTCGTCGAGATGACATCAGTCGTTGTTGCTTTAGTAGTAAGGAATACACTATGGTTGAAACAGGAAGCAGGAATGAGAAAGTGCAGCATTGTTTCAGTTATCAAATGTTACACTCTCTTTAAAAGACCATCCAGATTAAATAACTTGGAAGTCAAAATTTTTGGAACTGTGAAAAAGGTTCTGTCTTCCAGTGTCATAAACTTATCAAAACTCTGTGCAGTTATCATGCCATTATAAAACTTCTGTAATGCGTCGTCTCATACCATTGTTCACCAATTGAAGTTAAGTGAGTATCTGATTTGTCAAAAGAGTGACATTAAGGACTGTACACTACAAAAATATGATGAGAGTTTTTAATTGATGCTGAAGCAGAGGTCGTTTCACGTGAAATAATCTATCTGCACTGAAGAAATGACAGTGAAGGACAAACCATGTGTGTTCATTTAGAAGGAACTGTTGCTGATGCAGTCAAGATTTTGTGAAGACAGCAGGCAACTCATTTCCATGCATTATTAAAAGCGGAGCAGGAATGGGCTGTGTTCAGTCATCTATAAAGTGGTGGTTATACAGTAAATCTGGTTATCCTGAATTTGAATGGATCAGGAAATCAGTTTGTTAATTAAAGTTTGTATAATAATATTAAGTTTAATACTGATAATGTATGTGAACAATTAATAATGCTTAATATTCTGTATTAATACTATGTTCATTTCTTCTTTTCTTTCTATAACACTGTAAAAACAATATAGCTTAAGTAAATTAATTTAATCTAGAAAATAAGAAATTGGGAAATGTAGTTTCAGGCAACTTACAAATTGATTTTTCATTTTGTGTGTCGGTGACCATTCCTATGTTAGTCTGTGACCACTTTTTTCACTACCTCCTGAAAAATGCAATGAATATTTTGCCAAAACTCCATGTTTTCATCATTTTCAACATCTAATACGTGCCATGGAACACAATTTATTTTGAAGGTGCCTCTCAGTTCACAGAATTTTAACAGTTTATTGTGCATTTAATATTACTGTCTAATACGTGTTAGTCTGTGACCACAAAAACAATGATGGCTAGCAAGTGTTAATATTCGCACAAATTGAAAAATTTCCAAAGTTGAACTGAAACTAATACCTGGAAATGTATTCTCCTAATGTTATTCTGTGACTGTGGAATTGCCCTACTATAGACTACCTGGGTGAGTGGTCGAAGGGGAACTTTAGAAATGGTGTTATGGAAATTTAGAAGTGGCAGTATGACAGTATGGCAATAACAAGAAGTCAGTATGGAATTACAGCCGTGGGAGAAGTGGTGGTATACCACCGTATACCCCCCTCACTTCGTCCACTGCTTGGGGTTTAAATCTATGTTTCCTGGGTAGGTAACCATATCATTAATTATCCAACATATCTTTTTTTATTGCATTGTTAAGGAGATACAATAATGCTTTTGAATAATCAGCTGTCGGCTCTTTCACCAATCGACATACATACAGTCCACGTTTGATGATGGTATATAAAATTCTTATAATGAAGCATTTTTATCTTAAGAAACTAAACCTCCACCATTATTGGCAGAGCAAACAACCAGATTAGAATTATCTTTTAATTTGTCAAACGACTTCAATTAATTTTTACTTAAATTATGTTTTTTTTATTTTAAACGTTTCACTGATGGTTTCTATCTTGTACACTATGAAGCACATAAAAAAAAGTTCCCTTTAGCAAAGGAAAGGTAGATTTAGACCAGTCTTGCTAAAACCACCCTTTATGCTCTGTGCATCTATCACATCAGTTATAATTATTGTTGATTTTATATAGAGCAAATCATATTATGCAGCTCTGTACAGAGAATATGTAAACATTCACATCATCTTTGGAGGCCCTATTTGTATAGCGCCCTCAATTCCACAGCGCTGTACAGAGAACTCACTCCCATCAGTCCCTGCCCCATTGGGGTTTACAGTCTAAATTCCCTAACATACACACACAGACAGAGAGAGACTTAGGTCAAATTAACAGTAGCCATTTAACCTACCAGTATGTTTTTGAAGTGTGGGAGGAAACCGGAGCACCCGGAGGAAACCCACGCAAACACGGGGAGAACATACAAACTCCACACAGATAAGGCCATGGTCGGGAATTGAACTCATGAACCCAGTGCTGTGAGGCAGAAGTGCTAACCACTTAGCTACTATACTGCCCACTCATGTTTATCTCTTGTATTTCTGATAGAGAGCTTCATTTCAGAAATAGGTGGTATCATTTTGTATTAATATTTTTATAGAGCTAAAGAATAAAATCTGTTTAACGCTATGAGGAGTCTCATGATGACCCTTTATCCTTTTCTACTGGACAGAAACCTGCTCACCTTTAGAGAAGAACCTGCTAATTTGGTAGATTTTGTGATAAGCCTTTTAATTTGATTTGTAATGTACAGACATTTCCTTGTCTATATATGTTTTGATAGTGAATATACCTTTATTGGAAGAAAAAATTGTGTACATTGAGAATATTATGATACATAATCTGGAGCGTATTACACTGTGCCGAAACCTGCCTAAGAATATCACGCCATTGATATCATCTAATACAGTGGTGGGCAAACTCAGTCCTCAAGGGCTATCATCATCATCATTTATTTATATAGCGCCACTGATTCCGCAGCGCTGTACAGAGAACTCATTCACATCAGTCCCTGCCCCATTGGAGCTTACAGTCTAAATTCCCTAATGTAGACACACACACTCACACACAGACAGAGAGGGAGACAAACAGACAGAGAGGGAGACAGACAGACAGAGAGGGAGACAGACAGGGAGAGAGGGAGACAGACAGGGAGAGACTAGGGTCAATTTTGATAGTAGCCAATTAACCTACCAGTATGTTTTTGGAGTGTGGGAGGAAACCGGAGCACCCGGAGGAAACCCACACAAACACGGGGAGAACATACAAACTCCACACAGATAAGGCCATGGTTGGGAATCAAACTCATGACCCCAGTTCTGTGAGGCAGAAGTGCTAACCACTAGGCCACCATGCTGCCACCAGTTCATGTTTTTAGGATTTCTTTAATCATGCACACAGCTGAGTTAATCTATTTGGCTGGGTCAGTAATTATCCCAGCTGTTTCTACAGACAGAAATCCTAAAACAAAGAACTGTTGGTAGCCCTTGAGGACTGAGTTTGCCCACCACTGATCTAATACATCAGATACATCTACACTATTTATCCTTTGTAACAAGTCCAATAAGCATTATTATATGGTTATATGTATTTAAAGGTTTACACTATGAGTGGTTCTTTATCTTTTGAATTTTTGATTGACATTTTGCAAACAAGTGTCCTTAAGAGAAGAAGCTCTCTACTATATATGCCAAAATTAAGTATTTATTTTGTTGATTGTCTCTCGATTCTCAAAGAAGTATGATGTATCATCTAGCACCTAACTGGCATATTCCTCTAGTATATATATATTGACATCTATTTAACTGATTTATACTTACATAAATCATCATCTTGATAATCTAAAAGCTTCTTTGGTTTTCACGATTATGTGTATATTTATGACAATACAGTTTTTGTTTCACTATATACAGTGTTGCATTTTGTTGTTTTCCTCCTTCTCTTTGAACATCTCTGAATTGAATATAATTGGGATTTTGGAGTTTGCTGCACGATTTTGATACAGATGGCTGCACAGGAAAACTGAAGTTTCACATTGCACATCTGTTACAAAGACATTTTTAAATTTTACAAAGTCCCTCTCATTCCTATTTTCATGTATTACTGGGTTTTTTCCACATTGGTTATTGAAATTTGTTTTCTTAATGTTGCTTATTTGTATTTAAGATATGGTAGCTATATTTCTAGCGATTTCAGCGCTTCACAGTGGGTATTTCAATCAGACTTCAAATCTTTAGATGCTCTTTGAAAACCCATCTCTTTTTTAGATGTGACCTTATGCTCGATAACACTATTCACACTAATGCACCCTCACAACTATCCCAATCTCCAGTCTGAGCCACACTCGCTCCTCTTGTTTCAGCTGTGCCCTCTTCCCTTTAGAATATAAGCTCTCTAATGAGCAGGGTCCTCCATAGCCCTTGTATTTATGTCTCCATTCATTTTATCTGCCTTGTCTGTTCTTGTTTTACTTATGTCCTGTTTTATGTATGTTCTTGTCTTCCCTACTGTACGGCGCTGCAGAACAATGTGGAGTCTTACAAATCTACGGTAGTAATAATAATGAATGATTAGGCAGTGCTCACACAAATTTTGGGGATACAATGACTTCCCTTCTACAGGTACATTTATATGTATTTATATGAACAGTGAACTTCACAAGTGACTAAAAACTCCACAGGTTGCAAAACACTGAAATGAAGAACATATATGGGTCTATTAACTAAGACATGGCGATAGGGCTGGTTTCTAGTGCTGATTATCACAGCAATAGAAAACCACCTATCGCCATAATTTATGAATAAAATCTCACCAAGGCAGATCAGCCTCTGCAAAACTGTCCGGGAGTGGTAAGGCTTTACGTACAACTTCACCAGGCCAGTGTCGAGAGATACCTGCATGCATGAGCTGACTTGCCAGTTCAAGCATGTGCAGACTTGGGTTTTCAGATTCACTAAGTGGCAAAAAATTTTAAAAATAATCAAATGTAAGCGTTGGTGAAGCTATCACCGTTGAAACCCGGCAAATCTTATTTTTCCTCCGTGTGCATCCCTGACTATCGTAGTTGTGCCCATGACCCCTTCCAGCCCATTAATTATGGCTGCAGCTGTCCATCGCTGAATCCTGATGGTGAGATTTACATTTCTCATGGTTACTGGTACTATATGAAAGCAAATTATATCTATTACCACAGCAGAGCACAGGACTAGTATGCTTGTTTAGGCCTAGTTTAGTTTGGAAATATAGATTATAGTGTAGTCAAATTTGGCATACATTTGCATATATTGGGTGGGTCAGGGTAAAATGAGTATTTATTTAATAATGAAAGCTGGTTTTTGTCTATAATTTTGATAGAAGCCTAATAAAGTGAACAAATCACCTGTATATTGAGGAGATGATTTATGAAGCACAGCTTAATGGGCTGAATAGCTGAACAGAGGAATCTCTGCTTTTATGTAAATACACTTTCAACTTTGTCTCCTAAAATTCTGCTTGAGAGACCTTGGGGAGGTCTTAGAAGCCTGGAGGAGAGTTGAAAAGAGCATGAAACAGAGATATAAAGCGATACTGGACATCTGCCCAGAGAGGAGCCATGTTGGGATCAAGAGGCTGGGACAATACTCATAAGTAATCCATGTTTATTTCACTTTTGATGTGACTGGACTGAGCCATTCTTTATTAGTAAGGTAGGGAACAGGTGGGGGGGACCTGAGAATATTGGGGCAGCACGGTGGCTAAGTGGTTAGCACTTCTGCCTCACAGCACTGGGTTCATGAGTTCAATTCCCGACCATGACCATATCTGTGTGGAGCTTGTATGTTCTCCCTGTGTTTGCGTGGGTTTCCTCCGGGTGCTCCGGTTTCCTCCCGCACTCCAAAAACATCCTAGTAGGTTAACTGGCTGCTATCAAAATTGTCCCTAGTCTCTCTCTGTTTGTCTGTCTGTGTGTATATGTTAGGGAATTTAGACTATAAGCTCCAATGGGGCAGAGACTGATGTGAGTGAGTTCTCTGTACAGCGCTGCAGGATTAGTGGCGCTATATAAATAAATGGTGATGATGATGATATTGTGTTCTGCCCTTCTGCTGGACTGAGATATAACAACAAGGGTGAAGTGCAGGGACAGTCAGCTAGGGGAAAGAGACTGAGTTATATTGGTGAGGAGCTGTATAAATTGCTTTTCTACTATCTACTGTATGTGAAAGGCCCATGTATCTGCATGGTGAGGAGCCTGTGTTATCCAAGTGACTACATGGTTGTATACATAGGAGAGAGGATGTAACGTATAGGCCACCTGTATTATGGAGTAACAACAGCCTACAGGAACCAATCGTTTTTGAGGAGAGCGAGATAGCGAGGAGGACCAGGACAGTGCTTTGTTCTAACTGGTTGCTCAAAGCCAGATCAAATTAAGAAAGAGGCAGAAACTATTATCTGTATTTGCCTGAATTCCAAATGTATTTCCGTGCTACCTGTTTATAAAGGTAATGTAGCTGTGATACAACTGAGTGTGTAGTGCTAGGTAGAAGTTGTGGAATAGTGTTATAGAGTAAAGAGGTACCTCTTAGTTACTGTAAACCTGAGGTGCACACACATTGTAGAACAGATACTAAACAGTGTTGTTCATAATTTATATGTGACAGTTTTGTTCCAAGTCAAAAATCTCTTTTTGGTACAATGAAAACATTTCCGTTGTGTGTGCCTGTGGTCCAGCGTAAGGGGGCGGAGGGTTCCTTGGTCTCTCTCTGGTGTTGTTAACTCCAGGACACTACCCCATGAAGAGCCTATGGTACTTAGACCAAGGTGGAGGCACTGCATGATACTGAATACAAGGTAGAGTCACATAGGCTGGCAGGACACATAAAGACTAGTACACACACCCTAGCTGTGGACATTCAGTCTATCTATATACTAGGGACTAGTTCCTGAACCTCAGTGATGTCACTAGTCCCTAGTGAATAATTAGTCTGCATCATACTTGTCTAAGTTGACGGAATGTCTGTGACACTCTGGAATCTCGGAGAGTTCACCCAGACTCCTGGGAGGGTAGGCCAATCACCATCATCCTGCAGGATCTTCTTGAAAAGTGGGCTGTGATGATACCGTTTACTAAGAAACCGCAACACCATAATCCTGCTCCCACAGTGTGATGTCAGCTTTGGGCAGCGGGTGGCTGGGACCATGATGACGTAAATCGTGTCATCATTGCCCTCCCAATCATCCGCACTTGCTGGAGGGGAGACCCGAAAGTAGGCAAATATAGTTTGCAGTCTCATAAATATTAGTTCATTAGTTCTGCCCACAAAATTGCTGCCACCACTGTGTGTAGGTGATGAGTACACTATAAGCCATGATACATGCATTGCCCCCCCCTCCCCCCGCATCTGCAATTCCAGGGTCTGCAAATATGGAGACTTCTTAACTAAGCTGAGAAAGATTATACTTCAATTTGTTAAAACTAAGGTTAAATGATCTTTCCAGCCTACATCAGAAATGGTATTAAACCAAAAGTCTATAAATTGAAAATATTCTATATGTAATGTTCCATTAAACTCCAAAAAGAAAATAACAAAACCTAGTATGAGACAGTTTTTTCGAGGGATTGAGACTTCATTAAAATATGATAATGCTCATAGTTCACCTGAAATACAGTGGGCGTCGAAAGCCAGGAGGGATTTCTATTCATTGAATTCCACTCATGTTCACCTTATTTCCGCACACAGTAATTTAATCTTCCCACTGACACCTACTAACCTCCACCTGCCCCTTTATTACATGCACAAAGTAACAAAACTGGGAATTATCTTCTTACATTGCAGTCAAACAAGTCATATTCAGCAAAAAGATTACAGCTGCTTTGTGCTGAAACTACCGGTTCCACCACAGCATATTGCCAATGCTCCTTTGTCTTTTGAATATTTTGTCTTTTAAATTGTCAGTTTAATCTTGTGAATATTATTTTCCAAACCAGGTAGTTTATGTAATTCAAATGTGCTAATCCTTTGTAGAACTCTCATTAAATTCTTACTTTTTCAGTAACAGAAACTGTATTTGTTGGCCGGTATGCAGTAGTGCACGGCACATGCTGACATGACATCATTAAAGGACTATTCTAGTATACAGCAAAAAAATCAATTAAAAATTGACCTACTCCTACCTCCTCTGTAATCCTCTTCATTTGTGCAGGAAAAGCACCATTTAAATTTGGCCTCCACAAAGATTATAATGTGCAGCGTTTGTCTGCCCGACAGAGTTGCCTATCTACCAACATAATTAATAACATTAGAAATTCCTAGCCACAATAGTTACTGTGCTGGTATCTTTAAATGTTATTACAGTGAAGGACTGAAGAGATGGAGGTCAGGCCCAACATTATGCTCTGCTGCATATCAGGTCCTTTGATCATGTGTCATGTATGACTGACAGTCTGGCCCCAAATCAGAGTGCAGAATAATTCTGATTTTCTCTCAGACTGTTTGACCTCACTGATGAATGGCCCAATCTCACTGCGGCTGCAGAGGTGGGGAACTGGTAATATCTCCACCATATCAATGATGTCTGTGAGTAAATGTAATGAAGTGCGATTCTGGTAAAACACCAAAATTTGCCTTTAATTAAATTACCTTTTTAAATCTCGCCGGCAATGTCGCCAAATATAAGCAATTTGCCATAATTATACAATAATAATGAGAACAAGACATATACAGGGGGGGCCTGGCATGCCAGGTATTAAGAGCAGGGTAGAGTGAGATCTTCATCTGTTAGAACTACTTTGCGAGGTGTTCATCTTTAGCACTCCCCTTTCCAAGGAACTTGTTACATTCCACAGTGCTCAGCTGCCCCCAGTGAGCAACCAGAATGTATTTGGCAGAACTCAGAGTCAGACACGAAGTCAGAGGAATCCTTCAAACAAGCCACGCATCAAGACAGGTAGCAATAAGAGACAAAATCCATTTAACTAAGCCAGAAGTCAGGAATGGATAAGACAGTAATTCCTATAAACAATCTGGGTCAAACACTGATAGCAGAACACGTCAGGAATAAAGGCACACTAGGCCAAACAGGAATTATCATCAGCACTGGTATGCTGCCAGAAAGAGGTTTGTAAAAGCAGCAGCTCCAGTCAGAACTGCAGGATGATTAGCTGCATGAGTGTGGTAGGTGATTGTACACCTGAGGCTGCCAGACTGAGAGATGAATATATATATATATTGGTTGAAGTGTTTTTCGGTGGTAAGCCATACCACCAATGCTTCTGCAGCTTTGGTTGTAAAACTGTAAAATTCCATGCACTTACCTTTTCCATACAGACACTATTAAATTTCCACTTCGACTACTGTGTGTGTGTGTGTGTGTGTGTGTGTGTGTGTGTGTGTGTGTGTGTATAATATATATATATATATATATATATATATATATATATATATATATATATATATATATATATATATCTTGGTAGCATGGTGGCGTAGTGGTTAGCACTTCTGCCTTACAGCACTGGGGTCAGATTAGACAGAAATGCTAGCCACTTAGCCACCATGCTGCCCCACACTGGGGTCATGAGTTTGATTCCCAACTATGGCCTTATCTGTGAGGAGTTTGTATGTTATCCCCGTGTTTGTGTGGGTTTCCTCCGGGTGCTCCGGTTTCCTCCCACACTCCAAAAAACCATACTGGTAGGTTAATTGGCTGCTATCAAATTGACCCTAGTGTGTGTGTGTGTGTGTGTGTGTGTGTGTGTGTGTGTGTGTGTGTGTGTGTGTGTATATGCTTGTTAGGGAATTTAGACTGTAAGCCCCAATGGGGCAGGGACTGATGTGAATGAGTTCTTTGTACAGCGCTACGGAAATAGTGGCACTATATAAATAAATGATGATGATAATGATGTTGATTGCCAGGATAGCGCATCCAATAGGACGCTGTCCTGGCAATGATTTCACTTACCTTAAAACTGCTGTTCTCTATGGTCACTGTTTCAATTATTATTATTATTACCATTTATTTATATAGCGCCACTAATTCCGCAGCGCTGTACAGAGAACTCATTCACATCAGTCCCTGCCCCATTGAAGCTTACAGTCTAATTTCCCTAACATACGCACACAGACAGACACACAGACTAGGGTCAATATGTTAGCAGCCAATTAACCTACCGGTATGTTTTTTTGGAGTGTGGGAGGAAAACGGAGCACCCGGAGAAACACGCAAACACGGGGAGAACATACAGACTCCTCACTAATAAGGCCATGGTCGGGAATTGAACTCAGTGCTGTAAGGCAGAAGTGCTAAGCACTTGTACATGCTTTGCGTATATGCAGAGACATGCTTGCAATAGTGATCAGAGGGTACAGCAGGTAAGCTATGGTGAGGGATTCGAAGATCTCTCTACCGCAATGCTCTCTCCAACTTCAAAACTTTATTTTATTTTTAAACTGTCATTTTCGAGGTATTTTAGAATAAAAGTAGCTTAATAAATAGACCCAATAGTGCTGTCACATACCACAACGTACAGATGGAATGTGACGTTATGCAGTTGTCAAAACTCAAAGAATAAGAACCAGACACAGCAATAGGTGGGGTTCTCTTACTTTAATGATTAATCCTGGCTGACTAAAAGTAGAATGAATTATGTCTGGGTTGATTACACCACCAATATTAATAAGGATAATATTAAAGACATTTTAGCAGAGACATTTGTGAATACTTCTCAATGTATATTAAAATTGTATTTTCCAATTGAATTACAAGGATCATAAAGCATCTAGCTATGTAACGTCTCAGAGCTGACAGCCCTTAGAAGAATGCTGGTTGCGAGCTTATTTTAGCATTTCCGCTGGTCTCGTTCCACTAATTGGAATGCTCCCTGGCTGAAGGTTGCATATTCTTGACTCTACTTTTATGCTCTAAGGCTGAAGAGTTAATTGTCGCTGGAAAAAAGGTTAGATTCTTGAAGTATCACCAACATATAACAGCAAGGTTAATACTGTATGCACACCTCTGACATATTATGCTGGTTTTGTCTTGGTTCTTTTCAATCACATATCCCTTGTTGTACGCTATCACCTTTCCCTTGAGGAATCTCCTGAAACATTCCTTCCAAAGTTTACCACTGTTTAAGCTTGAGGAAGATATTTTTAGAAGTATTCCCCAGACAAAAGAGAAGACAAGAAGTCAAGTGCACATTTGAAAAGAAGCCTTTCTGTGCTGACTTGCAATGTTAGCTTCGCTCTACTGTATTTTTTATCTTCAAGTACTGTGTTTATGTATCATCATCATCATCATCACCATTTATTTATATAGCGCCACTAATTCCGCAGCGCTGTACAGAGAACTCACTCACATCAGTCCCTGCCCCATTGGGGCTTACAGTCTAAATTCCTTAACACACACACACACAGATAGAAACAAACAGAGTACGGTCAATTTGTTAGCAGCCAATTAACCTACCAGTATGTTTTTGGAGTGTGGGAGGAAACCGGAGAACCCGGAGGAAACCCACGCAAACACAGGGAGAACATACAAACTCCTCACAGATAAGGCCGTGGTCGGGAATTGAACTCATGACCCCAGTGCTGTGAGGCAGATGTGCTAACCACTATGCCACCGTGCTGCCCATATCTGTTTATAGTATCACAGAGTATACAGCAATTTATGAAATTTACAAGATTACAGTACAGGGTGAGTTATACAACACAGGGAAATAAATAATAGCTCATTGGAAGATACTTGGTCTCCATACAGTGCTCATTATAAATGGACTTTTAAGATTCAAAGGCACCGCCCAACTGTTTTAAAGTACAAGAAACACCTTCTGGATGTCATGCTCTTGTCTGTTGTCTGCATCGACCTATTTGTGTTGCCAGTTATTTTGTCTGCTGCCAGAACTGACCTCAGCCTTTTACCGTTCATACTTGTCTGCTGCTCGCCCAGACCTCCGCTTGTGATCCTTACAATTCTGTTAGCCATCTGTGCCAATTTTCGATTGGATTTATTAACTGTTTTTGTCACTGTTTGCCTGTGTGTGTGTATAAACCTATACAATTTCTCACCAGACCCAGGGGCAACTGAGTACTGGTGAACTTAAAAAAAACGTTCTGAAAAACTAAACGCAAAGCTAGTAAAAAATGTCAGTGGGTAAATCAGAGAAGTTAAATACAAAAACAAACAAACAAAAAAGACGTCTTGGTGAACAAGAAATTGTAGACTGATGCATGTGATTTGGAAAGAGATAGAGACAAGGGCTAGAGGAGGGAAAAAAGGGAGAGGGAGGCATGAGCAGTAGGGAGTGTTAGTATAGGGAAGATAAGTAGTGGGGAGGAAAGGAAGGAAGATAGTCAGTAGAGGGGAGCAAGTTCTCTAAGCATTTACTGGGAACTCAGGAAATAAAAGCAGGATATCATGTAGATAAATAAGTACACCAGGGGGTAAATGTATCAAGCTGAGAGTTTTCCAGCGGGTTTGAAAAACCAATCAGATTATAGCTATCATTTATTTAGTACATTCTACAAAATGATAGCTAGAATCTGATTGGTTGCTATAGGCAACATCTGCACTTTTCAAATTCTCCGGAAAACTCTCAGCTTGATACATATACCCCCAGGACTGCCAGGTCGATAGAAACTGGTTGAGCCGATCTTTTATGATGCTAGTTATAGGCTCTATATTTATGCTACATTTATGCATATTCTTTAATTTACGCATAAATGGCCTTCTTACTGTTTAGATTGCTATGCTTTTCCCTTACTCCCTCATTCCCATTTTTCCTTTCTATACCCCCTCCTCCATTTATTCTGAAAATCTTAATAAAACTTTATTTAAAAACAAATATCAGTGGTTATGGTTACATTAGAAACAATAGTAGCTAGTGCCAGACCCATTTACTTGCATTTTACTAATGTTAAAAAACTTGTAAGCATTTTACAGAGTACAGCAACATTGTTGCAGCACAGAAAACTATCAGTTACTTGCACATAAGTCTCCCACAAATATTGTGTTGATGTATTCTGCCTACAGAGAATAGGTCTGCTCTTGGTGGGAACCCTGCTACTTTGTAGACAAAGCATCTGTGAGCTGTGCAATAAACCATCATTGGTTTGCTAATGTTATCTTTGTGACACTTTATCTGAGTAAACATATGCAAGCTAGGTGACAAATCCCAGGCCTCTGACATACATTAACCTCTTGATTACTGGCACAATGTGACAAGTTATCTAAAAACTCTTATCTTTGCAAAAGATTATGGCCACATTAATATATTATTTCCAAATTCCTGATTAGGCTATACTCACGACACCAGGTATTGCTCAGAACTCATGTACCTAATCTGCCTCTAATTGGCATCCTTCTAATCCCTTCCCATCTTCCTTCATCAACTACTCTTTAAAACCCATTCCAAATCATTCAGTTTCCTTACTAATGTCCGATAAACCTTGAGGGAAAGTTTCATCTGATGTGCTCTTAAATTTGGGTCTTGAGTTTTTGTCTAGCACTTTTCCTATAACCCTGTTTCTGCAAGTGTTTTGATTACTTGGATCCTGACCTGGTTAATGTGTATTGATCCTTGCAAGTGACTTCTGACAGTTGGATAGGTTTTATCCTCATATATTTCCTTCATTACCTGCTATCCTTTGGGAAGCATTAAGTCTTATTCTAGAATTCCACCTAAGCCAAGTAGACCCAGCTCACTGTTAGGAGATCAGCACAGGGACAACATAATCTCAGATAAGCTTCCCTGTTTCTTTCTCATAATAATGTTATATACAATGCTTCCCTTCCCTTCCCTATCTCCTTCCCTCCCTTTTAAACAATATATCTGTTTACACTAATACATCCATCACTAACACTATATACAAAGGTACATTTTACTATGGAAAAACCGATTAAACTACTCTGATTATTTATCCCCTTTAAATATATGACCATAATAATTGTTCATCACAAGACATACATTAGACACACATGTAAGAGGCTGGAGATATACATAGATCCTATAATTTGATCAGTATGTGGTACATTCCAGGTGGATTGCAATCACAATTTCATAGCGATTAAGGTTAAAAAAAGACATCACCTAATCAACTGTGTTACATCTCTTGTACACTACCCCCATTGGCCAATGGGAATGCAAATAATAACCTCTAGCAATGGGGCCCTAACTAACTTTAAGAATGATTGACAGAATAAATTGTAAACTATTTTGTGAGAAAACTGTGAATATAGTAAATGATGCATATATGAGTCCCAAGTTTCCTTCTTATGTCTTTTAAACTCCAGGGAAATTTAAGTATGTGTTTGAAATACAGATTTCCAATATGTCTGGCTCAAATTAGAGCTGGTTTAAGGGTCCCTGGAGTGAATGGTCAGGTTTGCAACTTATTTCTGTAAACAAATATGACCTTGTAGTCACAAAAAGCTGCAATCTCATTTAATGAAAAGCCGCACAAAATATTCAACACATTCACACAATTCCCATTGAGATATGTGTACTTTATATGTATGCAGAGACAGCACTGAAAAAGTATTGCTAACAGCCACCAACCCAAGACTTTAAAACGAAATCTTGTATTTTTATTTGTAAAAATAAAAATACATACATGCTGCCAAAAGCAATTCTTAGATTACATAATGAACTAACATAGGTAATTAATGTTATAACCAATAGGATTGTTTCTGGCTTGAGAGTAGAAGCTGGACCATGATAAATACCTAAACCTATGTTCCACTGATCCTCCATTTTTACATTAAGTAATGTTTGGTGTAATATGTATGCAAAAGCTAAATAAATACAATTTCAAAATAAAAATAATAATGGAATATCAATAACCACTATAATAAAGGACATATCACTAAAACACGTAAATCCTGCCCTGTCCGATCTGAAAGGTTTGCTACCAATTATTTCATAGTACACATATATAAATGTATTCTTATTGTTTTACCTAAATATAGTACTTTGATTTGTAGCCCTCACAACAACCTCTTTCAGGTGAATATGGATACAGGGACATTGCAGATGATATCAGGCTTGGGTTATGTCATTCTGGTTCCTGAGGAACCAGCTGAAATGGCTTACATCTCATCCATCATGACAACCTATGGATATTTCTAGGAAAATAATGCATATCATAAAATGCACATAACATCACATTACTAATTAGACTAATCAAAGTATAAACAAGTAATTAGGATGTTGAAACATTTTTATGATTAATTCCATACATTTTGATGACCCGTCTAAAACATGCTGAGATATGTGCCTTCGTATACCTAATCATAGACCGCATTAGGGTAGAACTATACTTGGAAACCTGACACGTCATGCCTTCTTGAGTTGCACCCAGACCCAGTAAAAGAGGCTATCACTTCGCATGGTGCACATATCACATTATGCAATCTTGCAAACGTCATTTTTTTAACAGAGAACACTATATAGTACGCTGATCAGGGGAGGTCTGGCAACATTTAGCCTGGGGGACAAGATTCATCTCAGCAGCCTATTAGGAACATTTTAAAGGGAAAAAAATGCAGATGGCCCAGCCCAAGATAGTCCACTATGGGACCGACCTGGGGGGGGGGAATCGGCAGATGCCCCCAGTCCTGCCTGCCCCTGACACTGATATCTATTTAATATATGCATTATTGGATACACAAACTAAAATAAATACACAGGAATAGCATTTTATAACTTGCATTTTTATTTAAGAAACTACACTTGAAATTTCAGAAACACATAGGTATATGCAACACATTTCTACATATGCTATAATATATAGAAAAAGCTATTCGGTACACTTTTGCAAGGACAAAACATTTCAATGGAGACACATGCACACGTATACTGCATAGATATCAGCAACATTTTTCTATGAATGTCAAGTTTCAATAAATATCAGTATTCTCGGTCATTCTGAAGAGATTCTCAGAATTTGGGAAATTGTCCTCTGTTTAGTCTTTGGTTTCTACCACTACAGAAGACGTGGAGAAACCAAGCAATTTTGTGGGGAATAAAATCCTCTGTGCCCAAGATTAATCCATTGAATGCCCCATCCCAGAACCACCGTGAATACGCCCTATACACTCCTTAAATATCAATTAATGTCTCAAAAAATAATATACCGTTATTGCATGTTGGCGGAAAAATAAGATGCACAGGTGATAAACCCTAGCGATCCGTGCAGCTCAGGCAGAGGAGGCCCAAACTTCATGTGATCTGCATAAACTTCAGGGTTGCTATTTGGAGAGCAAGGGGGAATTATAGGTCCCAACACTTCAATAGGAAAAGACTATGTTTTTCAATTATTTATATTTCCCAGTTAAAAATAAGATGATTTTCTATCGTATTCATTTTTCTACTCCCTTATGGTTAAAAAAAAATGACCTTTAACCTTTTCTGCCAGGAGCCCAATGCTATGTTGTATCTCAGAAGGATGCATCATTTTTTTGCAATTTTACTCTGCACACCAGGTAATAAGTTTTTGATTTTTTTATTATATATAGTTTTTTGGAAAGGTTATATTGGTACCATAGTTGAGTCATTATACAGAGAAAAGGGAGAAGAAATAAGATTTTTATTCATATGTCATCCCTTTTCTGCTTTCACAAGATTACTTAAACCCAGAAAATATGCACTACCCTGATTGTATTCTGCAGACTACAACATGGACAGTGAGACCTTGTATATGTAAATTATTGGTTGTTTGGTATATGTTTTCGGTTCATAGTTTCGTGTGTTTGACTCTGCTTTGGTTTAAAAGAAGCTTGTCAGTTTTTTGAGTACTTGGCCATGCAAGTCATTATGCTCTATATTGTAACTGACACCTAATAAAATAAACTTGATATTGTGGCTTCCCAAGGCAATTAAGCTTTAATTAGACAAGTGCAAAGAATTTTTTTTTTTAATGCCAGACAGTTTGTTGTTAATACACCAGGTTGCTCCCCCAAATTTTGCAGCTACCAGCCTAGGCTATGAGCACTGGTGCTGGTAACACTCTAGGGGAGAGCATCCTGATATTTAAATGTCTTTAACATTTATTTAAAACACTGCAAAGGTCCTTGCTGATGATCATCGTTATAAGCACGGATATTTGCACCAGCCATCAGACTTCCACAACAGATATACTTATCGACAGTCATATCTGCATGTCCGTAGGTCTACATTTGTCCAAATTTGCACTCCCTCCCCCGTTATGCCTCTTTACCTATAAGGAGCTCTGCATTTCCCCATATGCCTTTGGTGTCTTTGAGAGCGAATTCACGCCATGAAAACTGGCATAGTAATCACTCTGCATAAGGCCCAATGTGTTTTGCATTTATTATAGTACTGAATGAAAAATTGAAGGGTGGGAAGATATGACCAATATAGGTGAATCAATAACAGGTAAACAATAGGCAAAGGGCAGCCACAGGTTGGTCAGAGTAGAGCTGGCACTTCTATAGTGGGTGAGGATGGACAGTGTGCCTTGATTTCCAGAGGCTAGCAGCTCCATTGGGGCAATTCCATAATCTGTGCACTGTGGGGGACCAGCTAATGCCACCGCAGTGGACCAAATATATTGGACAGGGGACCCAAGACCTCTATCGATCATATAAAACTCACAATTCTGATTATTATCTTTTTTATCCATTTGGGCTACTTTGTATTATTTACCACAGTTTTCTTATAGGCTCAACAACAGATCATGCCTAGCCAAAGAAGACATCACATAATTGATTGTGAGGTGATCACATGACATTGACAGCCAAAAATGTGATACCTTCTTTGGCCTGTCCACTGAGGCAAGGCTAAAAATTCAAGGTTAAATTCCTGCATGGAATACCTGATTTTACCGCATTATACACTGTTGTTGTAAATCAATCTCTGTCACAATATTGTTTCATACTTATCCATTGTTGTTTATGACTTTTATGCGGCATGCTGTACTTCAAATAAGGAGTTGTTAATTGGCAAAGCCTAAAACAAAGGACCGCTGTGTTTCTACAAAATGATCACAAATGCTTGATTTACAACAAAATTAAATATTCTGTATTCCAGCCGGATATAAGCTCTAATTTATCAGAGTCTGAGCAACAAAACTGTTTTTCTTTTCTTACTCACACAAAAGGCAAAAAAAGTGGATTAATACAATTGCTAATGAAATGCATAACATATGAATAACAACTGACAGAGGGTAATGACAAACAGGAGAGAGAGGAACACAATTGTGTGACGGGAACTGTGCTATTTATTGAATATTATTCCTTAATTAATATATCATTTAATAGTCCTTGAATTTAAGTAAACTTATCTACATGAGAATTTTCTTTAACACAGCTAGATCTGTTTCACCAGGAGAAAGTGTGGTACCCCAAAGCCCTGTTGAACAGCACAGAGGAGTGCATAAACGCTTTTAAAATGCAGGGCTACAAGGGGTTAATTGTGCTCCTGAAAACTTGTGCCCAGGAGTGATTGACAGGAGGAGGATGAAGGCCCTGATTGGCTGGGGGAGTAACAGGAAGAGGATGTGCAGGAAGGAGGAGAGAGAGAGAGCAGCATGGTAGAAGGAACAAGGGGGAGGATGTACAGCCGAGCAGAGAGAAGATAAGCTGCTGCCAGAACTGTGACATTGCCAGCAAAGCGGACAGAGAACAGCTGGGGACACACAGCGGGGTGCCAAAGACAGTCTCCACTAACTGCAGAAACGTCTCAAGGTAAAACCCTAGCCTGCAGTGTACTGCACACACCCCAGTGTCAGAGGGAAGAGTGATGAGAGAATCTATCCAAAACTGACATTGCATTCTTGTACAAGGAAGGATTGTGAGGGCTTTTCCCCCGGATCATACCTTTGCACAGGCTGCAGGGAACAATTAAGACGGTCGTTTTACCTATATCCTGTGTGTATGCTGATATCTGGACATTATACCCTGTTGCAGAGCACATGTGCCGATAGAGATTCATTGACTGTTGAGAACAGCGTCATCTTGTGGCTGAAATGAGCAACAGCCCTGCTTTCTACTATAATACTTAACCCTTGATGGAAACCTCTGCAGGACATTGGAACACTACCAAATTCCTGTGCACAGGTCAGCCCAGGACTGAGTGGAAAAATATGGTAACGTTACCAGGGATAATATTGGTGCACCAAATGTTGAGATGGATGTTAATGTTATGTGATTTACCTAAGAATTGATTTATTAATATTGAAGGTGTGACATTCAGTGTTAGTGGTACCGCTGCAATTCAAGTTAACTCAGCAGTAGATGCTAAAAGGGGGGCGCCTGACCCATAGGGAATAGCACGGTACCCCAATCACCTGAATAAGAAGTAGTCCTCTAGTGGGCGCGGTAGTGACCGTAAGAGTCTTGATGGGTTATTATTGATGGTTTTTGCATCATCACCAGTCAGATATTGTTAACGTGAAAGTAGTAACTGTGATTACCAGTGTGCCTTATTAGACAATGTGCATTGAAGATGTTATCGTTATTCTGCCTTATACTCACCAGTTGTATGTCATATGTTAAATGCTATTGTGCTCTATGCCGATCAGACGCATTATTTTGTCATTACTATTGAGCTGAAGGGGTCAGTGGCGCGGTGTCTTAACAAAACTATCCTTACCGCATTCTCAATAAACCCAAGTTATTTGACCAATCCTTGTTCCTTTCATTGAAGTATTTATCTCCTGACCACCGAATATCCGAACAGAAAAGAACCTGACTCGTGTCTGGAGGACAAGGAAAGGGAAGGATTCCCATCAGTACTCGACCACCACAAAAGCACCTATCTGCCACTGCTTTCAACTCAGCATATAAAGTGCGTGAACAAGCCTTTACATTGCTAGGCTCGCCTAGTACCTGCCCCGTTCCACCTCTCTAAGCGCCGACATACAAGATCTGTTGCAACAATGATGCTCACGTCATGTTTGTGAACACTGTGATGTCACTTCCTTTTCTATGTAGAAGACCAGGAAGTGTTTGAGAATCTAGTAACACTTTCCTCAGGGAGGCAAAAAAGTTACTTCTCGAATAGTGGCAAGCAGATCACAAACCCATCAAAATATTGATATCAGTAGAAAGTCATAGCTGTATTGATGGTGTCTATTAGTGAGCAGAGTGTTATGCCTTCACTGATCATTCCAGTGACTGTAAATAGAACTTCATACTCCACTGCAAACGGGCGAGTTACCCAGCAGTCTTCTGGGCAGCACGGTGGCTCAGTGGTTAGCACTTCTGCCTCACAGCACTGGGGTCAAGAGTTCTATTCCCGACTATAGCCTTATCTGTGTGGAGTTTGTATGTTCTCCCCGTGGGTTTCCTCCGGGTGCTCCAATTTCCTCCCACACTCCAAAAACATACTAGTAGGTTAATTGGCTGCTATTAAATTGACCCTAATCTCTCTCTTTGCCTGTGTGTGCGTTAGGAAATTTAGACTGTAAGTTTCAATGAGGCAGGGACTGATGCGAGTTCTCTGTACAGCGCTGGGGAATGAGTGGCGCTATATAAATAGCCGATGATGGTGATAGTGACCACTTTGGGTAAAACTTAAGATTACTTGTGGTCAGTACTCAGCAGTGTCCCTAGAACAGGGGTGGGCAAACCTGTCCTCAAGGGCCATATCCAGTTCATGTTTTTAGGATTTCTGTCTGTAGAAACAGGTGGGATAATTACTGACCCAGCCAAATAGATTAACTCAGCTGTACATGATTAAAGAAATCCTAAAAACATGAACTGGATATGGCCCTTGAGGACAGGTTTGCCCACCCCTGCCCTAGGAGAAAGGGCTGAAACAAGGTAGGAGTAGTCATCAGGCAGTCTGACACAAAAGGCATAATACTCACAGTCAAACCCAATAAGAAACAATGGTACAACATCAGTATAAAAGTATAGAGAAGGGAGTGGCAAATGTCAATAATGATAATACAGACCTGGGGGTAAATGTATCAAGCTGAGAGTTTTCCGGCGGGTTTGAAAAACCAATCAGATTCTAGCTATCATTTATTTAGTACATTCTACAAAATGATAGCTAGAATCCGATTGGTTGCTATACATTTACATTGACCCCCTGATGTGAAATCACCCAGCTGTAATTAATGGATACAGCACAAAGAGTATACTAGATTTAATAAGTTTATTGGGTGCAACTACAAGTGTCAATGCAACTCTATGAACAGAGGAGAAGGTACAAAGGAAGTGACCCTCCATGACCCAACCTCCCTCATGTCCAATCTTTAAAAAATAATTTAATGTTTTCTACCAGCAATTAAAAAATATCACAGTTTTTTACTGCTGAGAGGCAAGTGTTGCCCAATACACCCACTTCCAGCAGAAGTTATATATAAAATATGTGGCATCTCCAAAAATCCAGCCAATGTAAGGGCATGAGGCTTATGTGAATACTTGTAATAAAAAAAGAACACATGAATCAACCTTGCCAGTGGTCATACGTTTTGAAAGTATTATCTATGTTTCCCCATTCCCCTCCATGAGATAAGATATATCTCCTCCACTCTCATCACCACTTCCCACTCCAGAATTCAAGACTTCTCCCGTGCAGCCCCCCTTCACTGGAATGACCTCCCTCGCTCCATCTGTCTCTCTCCTAACCTGTGCTCCTTCAAACGAGCACTCAAAACTCACCTGCTCCTCAAAGCCTACCAACCATCCAATTAAGCCCCTCATCTTTTCTACTCATTCTCCTCTCTCTCCTCCCGACTCCCCCCATTTCTCCCCGATACTTCAACTGCCTCCCCTTGTGCCTGTTTGTTTACCCTCCTTTAAAATGTAAGCTCATATGGGTAGGGCCCTCTTCCCTCTTGTTTCCACTCCTGTTCTTTTGCTCCGCCTCTACTGCATTAGCCTGCCAGAGTTTCTGAAGTATTGGTATTTTTTGTTTATTGTTCTGTACCGTCTCTCCCTGAATAGTCTACTGTTTGTTCTGTGTATGGCGCTGCGGAAATCTTGTGGCGCCTGACAAATAAATGATAATAATAATAATAATAATAATAATAATAATAATCATAATAATATCAGGGACTGGAGATCTGAAGGAAACACAACGTCTTTGTAGCAGAGCACGTCCGCATTCTCTTGTAGGGGAATGCCGGTTACCCTGGTGATATCACAATGATATCTCCCAGACTGTCCTGTTTTGTAGGGACTCTAAAAGCAGAGTAGGGTAGATCCAGACTGGGTCTCCTTTGTCACTAAATCTATTGAATCCAGTGTGCAAAAAGCGCTGTTAGATCCTGGCAGCACCAGATTTAAGAATGTTAGTTGCAGTCATCATCATTTACCTGACGTATATTATTCACTACACTAACTTTTGATATCATTTAAAACAGAAGCAATAAATGTTCTTTAAATAAGTTATAAAACGGAGGAGACACTGAGGGGAAGATTCCATTCAGCGGGATGTGTCTCTGAAACAGTCCACGTGTCGAAGACACACTGCGTCACTGTAGTGGCTGAAATCTCCGCTCATTTTTCCTCACACCCCATAGAGCGGAGAATTCTTACCGTAATACCCGGCAGTGTTTTCAGCTGGACATCGCGCCGCTCTCCAACGGCACATATCAGTTATTTCAATCTCCGCCTGAGGCTCCTTATTTGACACGTCATATTTGTTGTTCTTAAAAGGTATCACATAGAAAGAGGCACTGCAGCTCCCCGTAAATTGAGAACTCACCCCAAAAAAGGGCAAACTCTACTCCCTAAAAGATCATTTTAATATTTTGTAATATTTTGTACCACAACACAAATTCTTGTGTTTGCATATGGATGGAATACCAGGCTTATTCCTGCACTAAGCCCCCATGCAGCAAGGAAATTTCTGACTTGTTACATGGTGCCAAGTAGCAGTCCCATAGACATCTATGGGGACTGCTTTGGAGTATGCAAAGCAGTAGATATCTACGTTATCTGCTACGATGTCCTATTAATAAAGCCAACTTCGCTTTAAAATGCGGCTATAAAAACAAATTAATAAATAGGCCCCATGTTTAGATAGGATATATATGTGCTACAGTCCTTTAAACATAATAACAGCTTGTATTTTTATTTGATTCGTTTAATTGCTGCCTCACATACTGACATGAATCTATCACCTGATATTTCTGAACTTTCGCTCCTTACAAAAGCGCTGTGAATTCCTATCACTTGATTCATTCTTCTTGTAAAAAGTGTATTTAACTTTTGCTCTATCCTATGCCATGAGATAATGGATAGGCTTCCAGGGATGCATTGTCATTGATCCATGGCTTTAGACATTAACCTTTCTTTCCATTTAGAGACATATGCATATTCAGCCTTTGTTCATGGATAAAACAGCTCATTTTATCGAGTGGTAGAACTTATTTACATTTAATAAGTATATTATACCTGCAATTAAATCTGCCCTCTCCATTCATCCTTAGAGAACTTTTCAGAATTATTGCCTTCAGGAATCACATAATGAATTAGTGGTAATTACAAGAGATACACCTGCAGAATGGGTAATCTAACACCCCTACAAAACTCCCTATGAACAAGACTACACTATCAGTCCATACTATAGTAAGAATTGCATGTTTATCATCATATGTAATTTGCCCTAGCTTAATCTCATGCCCACACATTGACATTTTTTCGCCAAACAAATCAAGCAGCACGACCAGAGCCGGTGTGACAGTGCCGATTACTCCCAAGAGAGAACCAATTGGCTGGAGGAGCCATCAGATACGCACCACGACAGACTTAGTCCTAAGAAGATGGGTTGTAAGGGACAAAGCTGAAGTTGATGGTTTGGAGAACGTAAAATCATGAGGGATGAAGCTGAAGCCAATAAAGAGGCAAACAAGACTCTTCAAGTACAGGCAGAGAAATTAAATTTCAACTTTGGCTGTGTAAAGACTGGTAGGAGTGAGGACCTATCATCTGTAGATGTTATTGCAGTGGATCCTCACAGTCGGATCATAAACTATGCAACCTAGACGCTAGCCTAGGGCCAGGTGGGCACTGGCGAGGCTGGATTACCCTAGCAATGGTACATGGAGATTATTTAAGCCCCATCTCACGCCCTCCTGTTAGCCTGACACCTCTCTGCCGTCACCTGCATGACTGAGTCCATATAATTATTGTGCCTAGAGCCCCAAGATATCTCAATCAGTCTGTGAACAAGGTCTATCCTTTCAATGAGAATACTTGCTTTTTTTCAGTGAGATATTGGGAGAAACAGATGGCACAAAGCACAAAGCATTTTAGGTAACTGCAAGAGGAGGATGTGAGAGATATTTTGTGCACCCACTACTGTGATTTATAAGGCTATGAGATGTCACAACAGTTCTGTGACCTGTGCCCTCATACAAAGTGTATATACGGTAGTGTGCGCCATACCATCACCCCTCCTACTGCTTTCATTGTACAACTATCACATTCCATTGACTTACATTTTCCATAATGCCACTTCCAAATTTTCACTTCGACCACTATATATACTTATTATGCATGGGGGTGAATACAGTGGCATGCTACACTGTCACTTCTCCCACTGCCCTCATTGTAAAACTATCAAATTCCATGCACTTACATTCCCATTACATTTTTCATGCCACCACTTCTAAATTTCCACTGCAACCACTGTGTTATATATATATATATATATATATATATATATATATATATATATATATATATATATATATATATATATATATAGTCATATTGACACCCAGCAGATGACTGACACAATGCCTTCTCTCTTGAATCATGGTGCTTTATTGCACAAGTAACCAATAATCCACAGCACACTCTTGTCAGGATGACACCAGGGAGCCCTAGCGCTGGCTGGACATAGACCTCCGGTCTAGTCACAAAAACCACCTATTTATGCTTTCTCCCAGCACTAGCTAACTGTTAAACAAGAAATTAATCACACCCATATCTTCTACCTGTATACCTGTGTTCTGTGTGCAGAGGAGGGTAAAGAATTAAACCTGTCTGCAGCATGAGCCTGTAGATTCCCTGAAAGACTGTCAGTCAGTCTGTCTCTTAACAATCCATGGCAAGCAGCCTTTTTTTTTTTTGCATATACACACACACACACACACACACACACACACATACATGCAGCATGTTGCTGTTAATACCTGCTGGAATTTTTTTCTCATGATGAATATGCAGGGCCTTCTTATCGTATACAAGAGTCAACTTAATAATCTAATACTATACATTTAATATCTGCTTCTTGCTATTAAACAATGTATATAATTTTTAGTGCACTATGGCACACTCATATATATATATATATACACACACATACATGTATAATGATTCCTCTTGCTGAGTATTGTGAGGCTGCTACCATGGCTGAGTCACCCTCTGATTAACAGTTGTAACTTGGTAATGTTAATTTAGCATTCCAACATTTTCCATAACAATTTCATGGCAGCATTTCTATCATGGAGGGTGATCCCATATGCAGAGCAATACGTTCTCTGTGCAGAGTAACTTATGTCCATTTGTTTTACTGAGCATTTGTAGCCACGATTTGTGCATTCTACAATGTGACTAGGAATGAGTGCCATGACTGAGGAAGGAGGCCCATGCTTCACTTCATCAATATGGGCTTAGCTTACAATATAGGTGTATTTACTATGAAGACGATACATAGATACACATTTTCTCTCATAAAAGAACTACTAATGACATTCATAAATATACATGTAAACATTTCAGAAGCTTATCAGAAGATTATACAAACATAAAGTTGTGATTGTGGGTGGATATATCTTACTACACAGCAAACTCCCTGTTAGTAATACCACGGAAATACATTACAGTCCGTCTCTTTAATACACCTTCCAAATGTCCCCATTTGTGGACCCTAAAAGAAGATTACCAAAATTAGGCTTGGCCAGAGTCAGATTAAGGCCCCATGGGGCCCTAAGTCAGATACTAGTTTGGGCTTCCTTAAATCCCTCTGTTTGTCCAAAAAATAAATAAAACATAAAAACAGGTTAGGGTAACCTGGGCCTTCCGGGACCCACTCGGCCTTAGGCAGGTGCCTTGTTTGCCTAATGGATGATCTGACTCTGAGAATGGCCTAGAGTAAATGTGGGTACAGTTGTGTGTATGGGAGAAGCAGAGGCGCCGAGGGTGGGGGGGTTACAAATTACCGAGGCCAGGCCTGCCTGGGGGGGCCCGGGCTCCGCAGTCCAGTAATTAATTTTTTTTTTCTATCTGAAGGTGGCGCGTACACCCTCGAATTGGGTGTGTGGGGAGTATTAAGGGGGAAGGAACGAACTGACAGCTGTCAGCAGCTCCCAGTCCCTGGATAGTGTGTGACATAAGACAGTGACACTGTCCCAGAAGCCCGGAAAGCAAGAAGGAGGAGGAGTTCCAGCTCAGCTTAGGTAAGTGTGCGGGGCTGGGGTTGTGGGGGGTATTATGATGTGTCTGCTGGGGGGGGGCTGATGAAGTTTCTGGGAGTGATTTGTCTGGGGGGGTTGTGATGTGTTTGGGGGGTTACAATGTGTCTGGGGGCTTATGATGAGTTTGGGGGTTATGATGTGTCTGCTGGGTGGGCTTTGTATGGGGTGGCAGAGCCCCTAGAGGCAGCCATTTCTCTTATACATTTACAGTTGTGTTTAATTATCTGACCATTTCCAAGCATATAGATATCTGTGATTATTTTTATCACACATATTTTGCTTGTTATATAATTATATACTGCGTGATCTGTGCTGTGTACTGTGCTCACTTATTATTTTCCATACTTCATGTACCTATACATTTTCCAAACAGGTCCCAACATTCCAGGATCCAGACAAGAATCTAGTACCAGGATGTGAAAGCTGCAATCACAAGTAGGTGAGAGAAATGTCATTTTAATACATAATGCCGGCGATGTGGTGCGCGGACATCGCACAGCACACATTGCCAGCACTTACGGTACAAATTCCTGACAAAATCTCTGCCGCAAAGTGTCTCACGGACATTCTGCAGACACTCCGTGGCTAATTGAATGTCATGTGTAAAGAGGTGCAGCCACAGCCCATGTTGGCCCTTTCCCCATCACTATGTGGCCACGCCCCCTTCAGCACTGCAGCTGTGCACATCCTCTCTCCTGCTATGTGTGGAGGGGAGCCTAGGAAGTTGCTCTACCGGGGCCCTCTCTTGGCGGCCCAGGGGAGAAGCGCTTCCATGGGTTCAGGGATGGGGGTTATTTTTCTTCTTTATGTTTTATTATTGCAATGTAAACAGGTTGCACGATATGCAGGCTTTTGCAGAAAATGCGCGTGTTCCTCTACATAGCAAGTTTAAATAGAATTTCATCGACTCAATTTGTTTCTAAGTATGAAAACTTTTACATATATACCATACTTGTGAATGTGGATATTGGCTAACCCATGCAGATATATCTGTATTATAGTACCACCTTTATGTAAGGGAAATTCTATTGTAGGTTTAGCTGCCCTTAAAGATTTTATTTCCTGTGTAGTGACTCTGCTTTTGTATAACTGCATTTATGAATGCATTTCTCTGTACTGAGCATAATTAACTGAAAAAGTCCAACGCCTGGTAAATTAATGGTCTATAACTGGGGTGACATAATTGTTTAATTAATGTAATACATGCAAAACCACATAAAACAAAGAGCGCCTTAACTAATTTCTAAGGTTTGATTTCAGCTTCTATAGAGGAATAAGCACCTCAGATTAACATTGTACACATACAATGAAGCACAGACAATTGAGGTGCTATTTTTGTTGTTCATGTACTAGTACAGAAGGTGGTTAAAGGTGTAATTAGTCAGAATTTGTCCCCACCACATTAGAAATCTTGGACACATATCTTTTTTTTTTTTCCAGATTAAGACTGATTGAAACAGCAGAGTAAAAAGTCATTTATTAGAAGCACAGAGTATCTGGCAATGATGGAGGCGGGCCAATATATGTCAAACGGGAAGCAATTAGCATTTCAATTGATTTAGCATGACAATAACTGCAGGTAATTATGCTATTTAACAGCTTTTAGGTAGCGTTAATTAGATGCTACATACCACAGTTGTACAGCATTTGTGCATACAAGCAAATTACTTATGCACATATAAAACAATTAAGTATAACATAGCAGAGGTAAACGGCATGCAAATAAATGAATATGAGAACATGCAGTAACAAGGAGTCACGTTGCAGAGGGGGAACATCTAATAGGAAATGGATGGTGATCAAAAATGGGAGAGAATGGGAGGCAGAGTTATTATTAATTATGTCCATCAAAAAACAGCATCTGGGCTCTGTTCCCTCACTAGTGGCGTTGACCCCTATTAATTAGGAATATGTAATACACAACTGTTTTTTCCTGTCTTTACGGACAGAGTTTAGTCATCTGTCTACCTCCAATCTGTGATAATTTTTCGTTCCTAGTATATTCTATGAGTGGCTGAAAAGATTGAAGTAAGTAGAAAACCTGGGCGTCAGCCAAAAACAGGCAGAGTCCTGGTCTGCACATTTTGGGAGGAGGAAGGGCAATTCATTAGCTGCTAATGAATGTTGTTCTCACACAGTGTATTTCTCATTTTGCAAGACTACTCACAGTTGTCATAGATGAATAGGTTCTCTTCATACTAATAAGTTATTTGGGTTCACACTAACTAATGTTGGAATAAAGACACATATAATGTAATTCTACAGTGGTTTTTCTACGGCAAGTAAAGGTCCATGCAGATGAGCCATAAATTTGTTTATGCGCTGTAGCAAACAGAGGGCATGAGCAAATTGATCATTGCGCCTGAGGCTTTCATGCCTCTGCTGTTCAGACAGTGTTAGAAGCTGTGGGTTAGCCCAAACATTCTATTCCTGGGTGCTTAGAACACTGCATGAGAAACTTCTGACTCACTGCTGCCTAATCGCTCATCTGAGGAGTCCTAGATGTGCAATTTAGGGATTGTTGTTCTGTCTGCAATGCTTTACAGGTGTTCTTCAGCTAAAACAATAGTTTTCAATTTTCCCTTACTAGGGTATGATCCTGTAAAGGTCATTAGATTTAAGGTTTGTTTGACTAGGGTCAGAGAACCGATTTCAAATGAATCTTGATCTCCGCTTCGTCTCTATGTCCCCACTTGTAAGTAGCCGGGGTTTGAACAGCCATTCACCAATCGGATCATCACAATGATGACTTTGGTGATCTAGTGGAAGGGCAGTGATTTGTCCACTTATGTGATTATGTAATTTAGGGCAGGGCTGCAGGAGACAGGATCAGTGTCATGATCATCTATCATCATGATCATCTATCTCCCTTGTCCCCCAACTTCGCTGCCTTGGTGTCATCCTCGACTCCTCTCTCTCCTTTGGCCCCCACATCCTCTCTCTTGCTAAATCCTGCCGCTTCCAGCTGCGTAACATCGCTCGCATCCGGCCCTTCCTCTCCCAAGATGCCACCAAATGCCTTATCCACTCTCTGATCATCTCCCGCCTAGACTACTGCAACCTCCTCCTCACTGGCCTCCCCCTCTCTCATCTCGATCCCCTTTGATCTTGTTCTTAACGCTGCCGCTAGGCTTATTTTCCTTTCTCACCGCTCCTCTTCTGTCTCCCCCCTCTATCTAGCCCTTCACTGGCTCCCATTCCCTTTCAGAATCC
Organism: Mixophyes fleayi; assembly: GCF_038048845.1. Classification (NCBI taxonomy): domain Eukaryota; kingdom Metazoa; phylum Chordata; class Amphibia; order Anura; family Limnodynastidae; genus Mixophyes; species Mixophyes fleayi. Next base: position 29,927,804 of record NC_134409.1, read on the forward strand.
TCTTTAAGCTCCTCACACTCACCTACAAGGCCCTCGCCAACTCCACTGCGCCCTACATCTCCACCCTCCTCTCTATTCATGCTCCATCCCGCCCTCTCCGTTCTGCCTCTGACCGTCGCCTCTCTTCCCCCCTTATAACCTTCTCCCACACACGTATCCAAGACTTCGCCCGCGCTGCCCCCCTCCACTGGAACAAGCTCCCTCCCTCCATCAGAACTTCTCCTAATCTGTCCAGTTTCAAACGGGCCCTAAAAACCCACCTTTTTTTTAAAGCCTTTCTATCTCCCACTTAACTTCCTACCTTATCTTCTGCCTCCGTCCCCCTACTCTCCCTCTCTCCCCTGCGTCTCTCTGTCTGTCCACCCCTCCCCTTAGATTGTACACTCCTCTGAGCAGGGCCATCTCTCCTCCTGTTTCCACCACTTCTAACTCTGCTCTCTAGCTACTTAGCCCTCCTCCTCGAGGGTCCTCCACCGCACGTCTACTCTCGCTCCCTCCTCCCCCCTGGGGTTCTCCCTGTCTTCCGCGCCCTCCTTCTTGGGCCCTGTCATTTGCGGATCCTCCCTCTCCCTTTCCCGCCCTCTCTATCTGTGCATTGAGCTTACTGAGTTGCTGTGCTTACTGTTTACTGTACTGTGCTGTCTCCCATTGTATTGTAATTTGTTTGTCTCTATACGGCACTGCGGACGCTTTGTGGCGCCTTATAAATAAAAATTATTATTAATAATAATAATAATAATAATAATAATAATAATAATAATAATAATAGATTTCAGAGGAATGAAGGAAAGTACATTGATAGCTTGATGTAATAGAAGGAGCAAGGTCCTCCAACTGCACAGTGTAGTAAGGCAAGACTCCTGTCCTAAAACCAAGGATTTCCATAAACCACACCTTGATACATTTTCCCATGTAGCCCTTAGACACAGAAGATTCATTGGCAGTTGACAATCGTTTCTGGATATACTAAAAAAAAGTTATTTCATTCTGGATAAACTAGAAATGCATTTACAAATTCCCTTTAAGGAAGCTGAAGGGACTTTTCACAACTACAAGCACAAACACTGAATACATTTGTTTCTATTATTTGTCTATGTTATTTATACACTGAGAAGAGACACTTAAGGTCATCCTAGCTCACACATGTAACAAATATTTCTAAGGAACTGATAACTAATTCACATGAGCACATGCGACAAACATAATATACACGATGTATGTCCTAACAATAGAAAATTACATGCAATGATTTGTAATAAGAAGCAAATCCGCTTTTTTTTTTTTTATCACCAGTTTGAATAAAAACCTGTGAAAATAACAGTTTCACACTGTAGTTAAATTGTTGGCAGTGAAATAGAAAATAGCAAATGCTCCCATAATTATCAGGCATTTGCAGAAATGCAAAACCATATTTAGAAATAAATACAATTTTTACTTGCCTTAAATATATATCTCGTATCTTGCATTCAAAGAATTTTTGATGGCTAGGAGTGTGTATACAGTAGTTAAAAGCAGCATTCGAGAACTGATAGCTGTATCCTACTTACACAACTTCTTTCTATGGGAAGCAAAAAGTATCATGGGGAGGGCTGAGTGCATAGAGGGGTTTCTTCTGACATTAAATCATTACAGAAATGTTAAATAGCAATTTCTTGAGAGGGAGAGTTAACATAATCAAAGTGAATATACTCCCGAGAATATTATACCTCCTACAAACACTCCCAATACAAATCATACTTACATCATGTTATGAAAAATTTTGTTTGGAAAAATAAGAAACTTTGTTTCAAATACGAGATCTTATATAAATGCAAACATTAGAGGTATACAACTGCTACATTTTTGTGCCTATTATGACGCTGTAATGTTAAATAGGATCCTAGACTGGACAAGATGTGAATCCATTAAACAATGGGTTTAGATAGAGGGATACATGCTGAACACACCCATTAATCACTTTTCTTGGCAAACAACCCTTCCCTCTATTCATCACCCAACAATCACCACGACTTCGAAAAAAATGGTCCAGACTTCGAAACGTCCCACACATATTTTCCCCAATCTCTACACTAACTCCAATACTTAACTACAAAGACTTTCCTCCTGGGCAATCAAATACAGCCTTTGGCTGATGGACACAGGCTGGATTCTCGAGTGTAGGCCAGTTGATGGATGTATCGCGTGTCATGACATTTATAGACATCCAAACAAAATGGAACTTATTTAACTCTGAAATATGGAGATAATTACAACTAAAACACTTTGTAAGATTCTCTGAGATTTATTTGATGGCGGTAAGAAAACCAACTTTATTTGAGTTTCTATACACAGGTACCCAATACCCGAAACATACAATGTCTTCTATCTATAAGATTCTAATTGAACATATCTTTTGAGCAGAGCTGCCTTATATGTAATAACTAGATATTACATATGGCAATTCTCTGCTCCAAACATAAAACACTGGGGTTTGTAGATGTTCGTACATGGCGCCCATAGAATATGATGGCAGAAAATAATCTACAGATCCGCATTGTCTGTTCTTTTTTGTGTTTTTGTGTATGTGCGTCTGTTTCTTAAACTGTATAATAGATCTAAGTCTCAGTAATAGCTGTATGTTTGTCTCATGCATTCTTGAATTATTTTACTGTATGAGTCCCCTCCACAACATTCCTTGGATTTATTGACCTTTCTGTAAAACAAAAATCTTCTATATGTTACATTTTAGTCTTCCTCCCCAACTTGAGAGTTTCCTCTTCATCTATAAATCCTTTTAGTTTTAAAAATACTGCCTCCCCATTAATACATTTCATATATTTGAATGATTCTATCCTATTACCTCTGTTCCATCGCCTCTAAGTTGTTCATGATTACTAATTCAAGTCTTGTACGTAGTGCTTCTCTGAATTTTTTTCTATATATGGGCCTCCAAAATTGTACACAGCACTAAAGGTGAGGTCTTACCAGTGACCACTAAAGGGACAATTAAACCTCTATTTCCTGCTACTAACTTCTTTCTATACAACTTATCTATCTACTGGCTTTTCACAGTGCTGTAATATTAACTTGGAAGTCCAGATGAAGTATAAATGAATAATAGGTGTAGTCTTAAAGTGGTAGTAAGTTGGAACTGAATATGTCGTTTACTGTTTCTACCCAGCGCATTTCACAGAGCATCTACTAACCTGCAAAACTAGGTGCAGATTGTCTTTATGGCTGTGTTTTTAAAGACCATGAGGTGGACATGCTTCTTGAAATACACTGGTGGAACAATACAGTACAATTGCATACATAAATGGCCAGTCAGCAGATTTTGTGGTTGATTTAATGATTTCTGGCTATGTCATGAAGTATGACATAGCCAGGAATTAATTATTATTATAGATTAACATTATAGAAGACTAGCTGACCAATAAAGAGCATATGTGTGTATGTATAATATTGTGGGGGTTACACTATATATAATACTCGTTTGGTAGTGTCTGCTTGGCAAGGAAACAGAAGATTTTGTAGGGGATGTCAAGGGGCAAGCAGATGGTTCATTGAGAGTAGTGTTAAGAAATATTTGTCTGATCTGTAATCTATGCAATTACTTCTGCTACCCTGTGTAGAATCATTCATGCAGTTCACGCATTCAGCTGGTTGCTATGTTAATATCATTCAGCTGTATAATTACTTACCACTCATGCAGATAATCATCCTGCAGTTTCAGATTGGTGCTGCTGCCTTTATAAACCTCTTACTGGCTTCATACCAATACTGGTGATAGTTCCTGCTTGACCTAGTGTGCCTTGTGTCCTGACTTGTTCTGTTATCAGTGTTTGACCCAGATTGATTCTATTGTCTTCCCCACTCCTGGCTCTTGGCTTATTAAATGGATCTGCATATATATCTTTACCTTTCCTGAACCCTGGCTTGTTTATAGGAACTGCTGATTTCTCTACACCTGACCGTGGCCTGTCTGTTATTTGCATTAATCCCTGCCTGTCTGATTGTCAGCTTGCAATACTACACCATCTGGTTGCTCACTGCCTAATTTCATGTGCAGTCTACTTCACCAAGCAAGTACCAGAGAAATCCATGTTAACAACTGCCTTTCAGATTGTCAGTTTTCAACACTACACTATCATTATCATCATTTATTTATATAGCACCACTAATTCTGCAGCGCTGTAAAATGAATATTTATCATTCACATTCCTGGTTGCTCACTACCTGCTGCTGTCTACTCTACTGGGCAAGTGTCAGTCTGATTCTCAGTTTACTTTACAAAACCATCAAGATTTCTCACTACCTCTTACCGTATTCTGTCCACTCCATCGGTAAATTGTAAATCATCAACTCCTACTACCAGAGCTTAAGTCCTGGGGGCAACTTGGTACTGTGGAAGATATCTAGTTCCTCAGGAAGGGGGCTGATAAAGGCAAACACCTCGAAAAGTAGTTCTTGTTGTTGAGGATTACATACACATTGCCCTTAACAATTAATCACTGCTCCTTATGCAAGTTCAGGTCCAGTTCTATAATTGGACTCTGGGTTATTAATAGGACAGAAACATAATAGAGATATGAAGGCCACCATTTTCTCAAGAAAATGTGGTAACCATAGACCGTGAATAACATTTGTTATGAAAGATCTTTTGTATAAACTGAAAGGGGTTTATATACATTGTCAAGAAATATGACATAGCCAAGAATTAATAAGCTATGAAATATATAATTGACTACTCAACCTGATATAAATGGTTTTAACAGGTAAATTCATTGTATATATCAGTGCCCCTAGGGGGTAGCTAGGATAAATCTACATCATAGGCCGTGAATGTGAATATTTGGGAACATTTGTTGCCACCTTTAGTGTCTCTGTCCTGTTCCGTAGCAGGTTACGAATATTTCAGAGACAGTGTTTCCCAGGATCACAGATTAAATTAGGATGTCAAGATATGGGCATAGGTAGGCACCAAATGGGAATTTCATAACTGGCAATGCTGTTTATAAACCCATCCCAGTACTAAAAAAACACATCAAAGCAATATTATTCATAATTTATATTTGAGATGTCTGCTGAATATTTTTATAATCAGGACAAAAAGGTACATAAAATATGTTGAATGTATAGATCAGCTTAATAGCAAATCGATAGAAATTAAGTATTGACCCAAACAATCAATATTTTATAGGTTTGTTTCATGTCTACATGTAGGTTAATTTATACTCTGCTGCTTGCATGTATTATTTTGATTCTGTGAAGTTTGAAACTTATCTTCTGTGAGCGAATTTCTGGCATTCCTGAATAGATTGTGAATCACACCCAGGTGTGAATTTCCCACCCATCAGCATACACACAGGAAAGGAAGGCTGGAGCAACATGTTTAAAAAGTCATTGAATGTGATCAGAAATTGTTAATTTTGCCTGGAGACCAACTATACTGTGTTTATTTCTTCAACAGATATAAGAAATTGAGTATGTTTTTTATGTTTCTGTATGTTTTCCCTTTTATTTTTAAGAACCTGTTTTGCATAACATGCCTGCATGTCATTTTATTTTTACATACCTTACCATACCAAGCATTGTGGCTATTCTGCCATATTTAATTCCACTTAATAACATTCTGTCTCCAAACACACAACAAATTAATATGCTAATTAAGCTTGCTCATAGAGAGCACTACATGAATACAGGGTATTATTTATTTAATGATAACTCTGATTGATTAAAGTTTTGATTAAGATAGGCCATGGAGTAACCGAAGGCTTCCTGTAAGAGTTCTGCTCTTGAAACAAGCCTTGGTGGTGGCAGTATTTTGGAATTAATAGTGAGCTTATGTTATAATAAGGGGATTATAATTATTGCAAGACAGACCAGATGGGTTTGCTGTGATTAACCCTTTGTCAGACACGTGTCATGCAGGTTCCAGTGTGTGCTGGTTCGTGACATACATATTTGTATCTCATTAATGAACAGCAATCTTAAAGGTATTTCTGAAACATAAACAGCTTACATTTTCCAGTGAAGGATGAATATCTGCATAGTAGACAAAGCCCAAAGATAATTAACAATGACAAATTCCAAAGAAGGTGGTGCTTGTAGAGCTGTTGATCATGTCCTAGTCAACCAAAGTAAACAGGAGCAATTAGGCATTTAATAGGTCTCCTGACATGGGTCTTTAGAATTCATGTATCATACTGCTGTGATCACAGCCTGGAAGAACCCATTGACTCCAAAAGCATGTCAGTTTATCTCAATTATATCAGATTTTGAAAAAAATAGACTATTATCTATTGGACAGCATATGGAGCTAAGTGCAGGTGCTGAATGAGGATAATGGCTGGGTGCCATCACTCTGCTTGGCTTTTCATTCACTCTCAATAGGACACCGTTTGCTTCAGCGGCATGTTTTACATGGTACGGTCCAAGCACTCAGAAGATTAGAACATCTAGATTCTACAGCCTGTGAGCATTAGGATTTCTCTGAAGAACACAGTTGAACATCATTGGAAACAAAATCAGTGACAGTGTAAAAAAGGTTTATTCTTCTTTTGTGACAGCGTGCACTTGTCAGAGGGATGAGTGCCTGAAGCGTGGATGTATGCTCCGAGAGGCATCTTGTGTGTGTGTGTGTGTGTGTATAGAGACTGTCTACCCTTGATTACAGCGTGGTGTGGGATGTAGGAGCTAAAGGCAAGAGATACCACAAATTAATGTGAGAGAGCAGGGCAAGTGGAATGGCCCTGGTAAGACTAAGGCTGAAGACAGAGAGACAGAGTGACAATCTCAATCCGCAGTGTCAGTTCTGGGGACAAATTAGGAAATGAACTTCAATTGTAGTTTATGCAACCAAGAACTGTGCAGGAGAGAAAATATGTAGCAAAAGTGATTATTTCATCAGAGAGATGTCAACTGTGATTGTACTGCTCTACCATGCCTCTGCCTTTACATACATACTTTTTACTGAACCTGCATTTCTTGGAAGAAGAGGGCTGAGCTAGACTGGTGGGGAGTAAGAGAATCTCCAGAGGTAGATGTCTGGGACTATGCACCTACACCAACCCACATATGGACAGGTGGATGCATGTACTTTCTAACATGAGCAAGATTTGTAATGGTGATTGTCCAACCAAGCTAATACTATATACCAGACATACTGCATTGGAAATGGAACTGTAACCCTAATAGCTAGATTACGATGGGTGGGGTACGTTTATCCGATGGCAATAAAGCCAACAACAGTTACAGCAACTTAAAAATTCTGATGACTGTAAGCCTGACAACAATGAAATATAGAATTACTATATAAGTTACAGCCAACATTCCCTACATGCTTACAGCTGTAAAAACCGACTTTGTCAGTTATCTACAGGGCAAATGACGTCAGATGTAATAGCCAGGGTGAAATTGCCGGTTTTAAAGCGGCAATGGCCGGACCCTGTATAATGTAATTCAGGCAGCAATTTTACTCTGGTCATTAGAAGTGACGTCATTTGCCCTGTAGACATTTGCCAAAGTTGTACATGTATAGTCTGTATGCATGAATTGGCATGCTGATCGGGACTTCATTTTTTTCAGTCGTTAGTAAAATCGTTATTGATAACACATTAGTTGGAAAATTCTGCACTGTGTACCCAGTCTAACAACTGTCTTGGACAACGGTGTTTTTGTCTGCCATTGACATATACTAACAATATTGTATGGTAAATAATCAATAATCTTCAGTGATAGTACAACAAATAGTCTTCTTGAATTGAATAGCACTTTTGTCTCTCTGCTTACTTTTTTTTCAGAGTATCATAAATTTTAGATAGTGGTTCGGGCTTGCTTTTTTTGCATGTGTGTTTTGATGTGCGCTGTAGCTAAATGTTTTTGTTCTCCCACCCACTATTGGCCGCTTGCTGCTCTACCACGTCTGCCTCACCATATTGCTTTTACTAATTTCACATGAATTAATTAGAAATCAGCAATAACCATCTTCAACCATGGCATTTTGCTCCACCACTGACACACATTCTCTATATCAGTTTATAATATTTTAAACTCAATAATATTTAATTTTAATAACAGTTCAATAGTCTTCTTGACTTGAACAGTTGTTTTGGCTCTCTGTTTCAAAGTGCCATAAATTTATATTAGATAGCATACCTCCAATCTTTGAAGCTCTTCATATCTGGGGTAGGCTGTGAAAGGGGATGATGCCAAGTCAAAGATCATCTCACTGTCAGGATGTGGCCACACCCCAGGGTGTACATACCGCTCTTGAAGTACGAGCCCACACTTTACCCCCCTGTTCCCCTCAGAACGATCATTCACTGCTAAGCTTATCGGTTGCAGGTAGTTGTGGCACCCACTCACTGCTGGTCTTGTATTCATGGGTGATACCTCCCAACTTTCTGATCCATGGAAGAAAGGTGTCCGTGGGCTGGAATGGATGGTGGGACAAAGCCCTCGAGTTAAGACTTTACCACTTCAAATAGGACAGTTAGGAGATATGATATAGTATTTGCTTAAATAAAACACAATTGTGATGGGGAGCTCTACACCAGTGATGGGTCAACATTCAAAAGGACCACACTTTGCCTTTAATTCAGTAATGAAAAAGTAGCCATCACTCATCCTAAAATCCCCCCAAATGCCCTTCACTTGCTCAAAATTTCACCACATGCCATTCAGACCTCTCACTTGCTTTACAGTAGCCTAACATGGCCTCAGACCCCCCACTTGCCAGAAATTGCACCCCATGCACTTAGAGACCCACAAGCCCTCAGATACCACATGTAGTCGAAAGCTCCCCACATGCAACTCAGAACTCTTCACATGCCCCCAACATGCCACTTAAACCTTCTCACATGCTGCCACATGTCCTCAAACCTCCCACATGCCCACCAGACTTTGTCATATGTCCATCAGACTTCTCCTCATGCTCATCAGACCTCCTCCACATGCCCATGAGAATCTCCACATGCCTTCAGACCTTCCTACATGCCTCAAAGAACTCCCCACATGCCCATCACACCAATGCATATGTCCTGCAGGTGTCCACATGTGCCCTTTACATGTCCCTCAGTCCTCCTGATATGCCTATCAGACATTTGCACATGCCCTGCAGACCTCCCCACATGCCCATCACACCAACATACTTGTCATTTACATGCCCCTCAGACCTCTTCATACCCCATCAGAACTCTGCACATGCTCCGCAGGCCTCCTCACATGCCCATCAAACCTCCCCATATGCCCTTTACATATGCCTATCATCCCACCCCGTATGCCTCTTTCATGTCCATCAGACCTCCCCCACATGCCTTCTGAAACCTTCTGTATTTACTTTTCCAGATGAAGCCCACTGAGGAAAGGCTCTCTCTCTGCAATCCCTCCTCCTCCTCTGGTATGCAGAGGTATATGGCTTTGCTGCATTTTTCAGAAGTTGCTGCTCCTGTCATATAGTCATGTAAACTGCTATGGCTATAGCATACTTGCCAACTCTCCCGGAATGTCCGGGAGACTCCTGCATATTGGGAGAGTCTCACGGACTCCTGGGAGAGTGTGGCAATCTCCCGAATTCTGCCCACTTCACTAGGAAGTGGGCAGAATTTGGTCCACAATGCCGCGATTCACAGTCATTTGGCCCGTCCCCGGTGTAAAATGACACGTTTGCGTCACAGGATCCAAAATGACCAGACTTTGGCGCCCCGCCCCCCTTACGCCCACCTCCCCCGGCAGGCTCCCGGAAGACAACTTAATAAAGTTGGTAAGTATGGGCTATAGTTATGCTTCTGCTGGGTGTAACGTGCAGAGATTATGCAGCAAAGGAAAGATATTTTGTGCGAATGAACCACACAAAATTTGCAACCTTTTCACCCCTAATAGTTACACTTTTACAAAGAGGATAAAGATATTTAAAAAAAGATAGTTTCCCCCAATAATTGCAGATACACAATTACATGCTCAGAAGATCAGACAACACTAATTAAAAAAAAATCAAAGCATTAAATTTCCACATATTTTCAAAGAGATAGATCACAGAAAAGCAAACATTACCTCTGCCACTACCTAACATAGATAGATATGTGGTATTGCTCTTCTGTTTCACAAAGACCATATGTGACTGTCAGTACGCTTCATTGCAACTTCTGAATCAAATAAATACACATTTCTAGCACAGACAAAATAATGTTTCATTGTAGGTTACTGTGTTTATGTTAGAAAATACTTTCAGAGCATAATTAATTTGTCTGTATATCAGCGATGTACAGCATTTCGTTCGTCGGTGGTTACTTATTCTGCACTGTTATTAATGTGTCATTCCTTTGCCAGTTCCTGGCATTCACACACGCAGATAAACCATTTACCGAGGGTGTTCCGGGAATCCCGCAGCTTAAATAATACGATTATATTACTTCTACGTTTTTTTTTTACCTTCCATCCACCTTTCATTATTACAAGGGTAAGTGATACAGTATGTGTCACTAGTGTTATATACTTATTAAATAGAGGTGGACAACAATTCAAAACTATTCAGAAAAATATTAGCCTTGTTCTGTATCTATCAGCAAAACAAAAATATGTTTCCATGGCGAACTTTGGCCTGAAATATTCCCAATCCCAGACCGCAACTTCAGCACACAGCAGAATTAATTGACTGTCATCTTTCCGGCTCTATTCATTCCACGGAATGCCGTAGCAAAGTGGCATTCAAGTTGATACCACCGGAACTTCTCACCTCTTGTATGACTGTGAAATTCAATTTGTGCCAAATTCTGCACCTACTTTACTGGTTTCTATTATTGAGTGCGAGAAACCAGAACATAAGATTTACAAATTGACTGATCCTGCTCTAGTGTTGCAGGTTCAAGAGACAGGAAATATCTTTGTGAAGACCTTTTACATTTTGCTCCTCAAAGATATAATTATAAATAAAGGGATATAATTGTGTGTGTGTGTATGTGTGTATTAGCATATATTCAGTCTTGATTATTGTTACATGCTGTTGGTATTAACAAGAACAATCTAATTAATAAATATAGGGAACAGATTAAATTAACATACTGTACACTTTTTCACTTCTAGCTGCACTGAACTGTTATTCTGTTTTGCGTATGTTGCCTTGCCCATTGCCATTATCCTTAATACTTCCATTATTAAAGACAGGCAGGGATTTTTACGGGTCAGCCCCTGCTGGATGAAGAACACATCTGTTACCTGTGGAAAGCTATGTCATGGTGGTGGCACTGAGAATGCCAACAGTTAGTGGTACTGAAAGAAACACATTATTCCCCTGGAACACTCCTGTCCAGGGGGTGACTGGATTGAACATGACAGAAGAAGTAAAAATTTCACCATAGAGTTCAGTCTACTTTCACCCCCTCATTGGATGACAGCTTTACCTTTGTCCAAACAGAGGAACTACAATAAAAAACATAATACTGGAACAGAAAGCAGAAACACATGATCGCAGGTAAAACATGGAACTCACATTGCCTAGCAACCATTTCCCATTCTGGAAGTAATCATTCATGTGTGACTATAAATAGTTCAAGTGATGTTTAATAATTTGTTGTAACACTGATGACTCCAATGGTTCTGCATTGCTCTTCTGTATGTTCTACATCTCAATGTTCTACATAACATCTCCATGTTGTCAAGGCTGGGCCAAGGAAAGGCTGGGTTGGCTGCCACCTTATACAAAAGAAGTTTACAGCAGCATTCCAATGTCAGCACTTGCTACAATGGCACCTGTGAAGGGTTGGGATATATTAGGCAGCAAGTGAACAGTTATTGAAGTTGATGTGTTGGAAGCAGGAAAAACAAGTGTAAGGATCTGAGCGACTTGGAAGAGGGCCAAATTGTGATGGGTAGACGACTGGGTCAGAGCATCTCCAAAACAGCAGATCTTCAGGGCTATATATCATACACATGACAACCAGGGGCTGAACTCTATAGTGTACACTAGGTAAAAGGGACTGAGCTCTGTAACCAGGGAGTGGGCTTAGTGCTGTACAGTGATCATGTGGGATTGTAGTATATACTTCAAGTCCAGGAAATGGGCTGTATATGACGTACTTTTCCACCAGGGATCTGGATCAGTTGTGTATACTAGCCACCATGGACTGACTTTCTATTGTACAGTGGTTAGCAGGAACTTGGCTATTATGGACTAAGATCTTTATTATACTATTGGCCACAAGGACCTCTATCACAAGGGAGTGGGTTCTGTATTGTACACTTGGCCACTAGGGACTGTCCGTGAGGAAAGTGCTCTGAATTGTACACTGTTAACCATGGAATGGACTCTGTCTTGTACACTGGCAGCTACAAAATGTGTTCTGGGATCTATATTTTACATCTGGCCAACAGAGACTGTGATCTATATTGTACACCGGAGACTGGACTTTGTATTGTACAAAGACCACCAGTGAATGGCCTCTATTACTCAAAGAAAGGCGCTCTGTCATGTATCGTTGCCACTACTCTCCCCCTCAAGCACAGGGCTCTGTAATGTACACTGGGTAACAAGGAATGGTTTTGTTACCTTATTATGCTATCCAGACAGTGGGTTCTGTATTGTATAGTAGTCAAAAGAGAAAGAGGCATGTATGGCAGACAGGTGCAGACTGGGCTGGGGGGTAGAGGGGCATCTGGGCCCTGACCCGGTCCAATAGTGGGCTACCTTGTACTGGTTCACTGGGCCACCTGCTTTTCTTTTCCTTTAAAATGTTCCTAATAGGCTGCTGAGTCGAGTCTTGCCCCCGAGCTCAGATTTGTCAGCCCTCCCCTATTGGCAGGACACTGTTATAATTTGCAGAAGGCAAGTCTAGGATAACATACAGGGATACTGCTGGATTTAATATATAAAACACCACTAGGTAAACTGTTTAAATAGTAAAAATAGTAATGGTCAGAATAATAAATGGGGCTTGTCTGGGTCCCCCTTGGGCGCCAACTCAGTTTCTTCCGCATCTGTAGTTATACATACATATAGAATAGATAAGAATAATGAGAATCACAGTCGGTGTATATAAAAATTGAGATGATATTCTATATATGCACAATAAAAGCAAATATTGAGAAATACAGATAGTGTATGGAATAAGAAAGGTGGAATGAATGTAGCTATTCATAAATAAAAAATAAGAACAGAAACTGAGATTTACATCCATCAGAAAGCACAAGAGAAGTGGTATTCAGACCTTCAGACAAAATAGTAACTGAGTAAATATTTATTACTGCTTAAATATATCTGGTTATTTGGACAGGCTGTAGAAATAAGAAAAGTTTGATAATTGCGTGAATATATTGTTTAAATCAATATATTTTTATGTGATACGTTTTCTATGTTTTTCTATTTCTTTTTTTTACATATGTTTAATGCTCTAACAACATATTTTTATTAGATCAATATTTTTAGCTTTAATAATTGTATGCGTACAACAGCAGTGATAAAATGATTTTTAAAAGCATTACTGTAAAAAGTATACATTAAAAAAACTGCAAGCATGCACAAATAAGACTGACATAATAAAATTCGAAAGATATACTTTAAAATTCATTTCATCAATAGCCAACTTAACTTTGTCACTATGCTTTAGGCAGCCTGAATGAACTGTATTATTCACCCCATCAGGTTCATAGTTACTGTAGCTTGTAAATAACTTTTTTCCTCCCCCAGCCATCAGTTTTATAATGAATGTTGCTGCTGACTTAGACAAATGCTGCTGTACTCTCACAAGAATAGCAACGCTAATAAGAGACTGGTCCCTCTTCTCCACCTCAAATGGGAGGACTTAATGGCTGAGAGGGCTGTCAACGACTAATTTGTGTCCACCCATTTAATACAAGAGCTTGGTGGGAAAGATGAGAAACGGGCTTAAAAATTGACTGTGACGCAGAATCAGTGAGGTTATTTGATATGTAATATGGCACGGTCTTTGAATAATGATAAAACAGGAACCCACCAGCTCGTGGTTACACAACATTGTCAAATGAGTATGATTCTCAGAAGTCACTTCAGAGTTCCAGTGCACACCATATAGTAGAACGTATGTATCCCTCACCCAATGATCTGCTGGTAGTGATGTAGGATATTTCACTGAACTTGGGCAGATATTAAGCGTTACAGCAAGTTAATGATTCAAAAATAGTTCAGGTTGTTTGGGACAAATCCAAGATGTGATACTACATCCGAAAAAAAAAACACGTGAGGTATTGGAGTAAAAGAAATGTAACAGTGTGATCTATAGGTGACCTTTTAACAGGAGTGCATGACTAGTTTTAGGACAACACTACACCTGTAATGTTCAAGGAATGGGTCACTATTTTTCCTTTCAACAATAGTCAACTGATTAACTTTACAAGACACAGAACTGAAGGTTTAATATACCACTAACAGTAGAACAGTATCTTTACATCTTGTAAAGAACAATATGGGGCTCATGCGGTGTTGGATGTACATCTGTTTCTCTTGCATAAAATACGCATTACCATATGGCGAAACGCGCACCACAAATTCATATGCATACTTTCGTTTGCAAATTTGACCTTGTCACACATCGGCCCCGTGGACGGGTACCGGCTTTGTTACCTCTATCTCATAAGCGGTGACCACGGTATCATGAACTCGGTGTTTTGCTTCACAGTCTCCACCTGGTTTTCCGTTCTGCGCATGTGTCAACTACCACTCTCTCTTATGACCTCCTACCCGTCCCCATTGGCCCTGGCACTTTGGAGCGCTATTTAAACCTCCCAGTTCCTGCTATCTGATGCCTGTTCTTCGAGTTACTCACTCTCATCAGGATTGTGCTTCCTTCATGTCACTTAGCTGTGGTTGCTGTGCATCGCTGTTCCAAGGTCTGCTGTAGTTTCTTTCAGGTGCCTCCGCTGGAACTTCCACATTACCCGTCTTCTGCAGCTGTGTTCTGTGTTCCCTGTTCGGCTTCACCGCTCGGACTTCCGCGCTTCACGACTGGAACTCCAGCCTCATTAGGAGCTCTCCACATCCCCTGCTCTGAGTTACCATCTAAACGGATCAGCTAAGTTCTTCATCATTATTGTTTCTGCTGAACTATTGCTCTACCAGTAATCCACCTGCAGTTGCTCTGAGTTACCATCTAAAGGATCAGCTAAAGTTCCATTTCTCCGTTTCCTCCTACCGAACTGCCGCTGTACTAGTGTCCAGCTACTTTTCCTGTGTTGCCTATTATTTATAGCAAGTCCAGTATCGCTACCATTCACGAACCACGTCCGGAGTTCCCATTGTTATTTTTATATCTCTCGGAGCAGTCCCCACTACCATAGCATTCACTCTACATCAGGCTCCACCTACTGTTCTGCCATTACTCCTTCTGGGAACCGCGACCTGCGGTAATAGGTGCTGCAAAGTCCATGCCCTCTCCTGGGACTCAATGGTGAATACCGCCTACCGTTAGACTCCGCGCCCCAGTTCGAGCATTAGTTATCGGCAGACATACAGGACTCTCTAAATAATCACCAGATTTCGTGACAGACCTCATCTTATATTAAGGACTCTCTTCTCCTAGAGAGGCAGAATTGGGGAGGGAATCCTCATCTTTGCAATGAGGATTGAAATCAATCGTGCATATTATGCGGTGCTACATAAATAGGGTCCTTAGAGATTTGGATAGATTAAATGTTGGGTCATTTCAATTCAGCTGTTGTACACATTTACTGGTCAAGAGGTCACTTGGTAAGTTAGAGAATATACGTGTTTTTATAATTTGATTTGTTTTTCACAATGTTATGAATTATATAAGACCTACAGACACATGGCTTTCAAATAAGTTGCTCTAAGTTGCTCAAAAATGTATTAGTCTTGTTCAGGGCCGGACTGAGACTAAAAATCAGCCCTGGCATTTAAAGTACACAGGCCCACCTCAGTTCCAGCAGGAAAGAAACTATGTGCCGGCGCGCAGCGGCGGTGCCAAAAAGGGCGTGGCTACATTGTGTTGTGGGTGTGGCCAACATGGGGCATTGATATACATTATAATAAAACATTACATTTATCACGCCCTCCCAGCCACATCACGCCATCCCCCCAGGCACATTATGATGCCCCCAGCCCACTATACTTATCTATGCTTCTGGTGCTGCTGACATCCATAAGGGTGGGAACTTCCTGTAGAGTGAGCAGGGAAACTCTGTCTCACAAGATTACCAAATTTGCCAGAAGTGCCAGATGGCCAGACCGGCCCTGATTCACTGCATAATAATGGGATGAGGAGGGCTGATTGCATGTGGGTCTATTTTACGGCAAATGACGGACATGTTGGGGCATTTTGGCTAGTTTGTTTGGGGGCTTTCATCCATGATATTAAGGTTAATGTGCAGACCTTTTGGAGGTTGGAGAATCGCACTTGCAGACCTCTGAGTATATTGGGTTGCCAATTACTGCCATACAGCACCAACCCTGAAGCACCCAAAAAACACATCTTTACTCAGCTCAGACAGTCTTGGATACACTTCACTATACGTTGTATATAAGCAATGCTTGTTGAATAGATAGAGGGTATTATTTGAATAAAAGTCCTCTACATGTCTTACATTTAACAATGTCATTAAAATGTCAGCAAAGATGGGTATATTCTTTACAAACATATTAGGGTCTAAATTGCTTGATACCAGTAAAAAACTGCCCTTATGATGAGAAAAGAACTGAAGGAATTTTTGGGAACAGAGTCCAGCAGCAAAAGATCCTAATCACACAAATGAACTGGTGTTACAAAGTACATTAATCGAGTTCTAGGAGTGCCCAAAAGAGAATGTGCTATCGAGCTAAAGGTCCACAGAAGCGCATTGAAATCATATTGTTAAGGATAATACACTTAATACTTGCTGTTTAGATCCATCAACTGGATACCCAGCATCTTTTACGATAAATGACCCGGCTGTCAGTGTGTTGGAGGAGGCAGAGAGGCATCACAGGAAGTCACAGTGGAACGCACGCGCTGTCTGTGACTTTCTGTATTAGCTTGTGAAGCACATGCTCTCTGTGACAGTAGTCATGGGCAGAGGGGGAGAGGAGGATGGAACAGCCCTGACCCGCACGGTAGTAAGGTGGCTGGTTCCTGGGGAGGAGCCAGCCACCAGGAAGCCAATCAATGTCGGGGCCGGTATCTAATAGACTAAGGCCGGCTCCATTAACTTGCAGGAGGTAATGGCCGGTCCGCAGCAGCCCATCTAGCCATCGGCCCTTCTGGCATTTGCCAGAAGAGCCAGATGGCCAGTCCGGCCCTGGTCTTGTTTTACGATTATGCTTGTTCCCAATTGTAAAGCGCTGTGGAATATGCTGGCGTTATGTAAAAAATTAAGTAATAATAATAATGGGTCTTTCAATGTGTGAGAAGCTGGACGTATTCCAGCACACAACTGGCAACAGGAATACAGAGACATAAACCTGTAACTACCCTTTTCTTGGGTTCTCAGCTCTCCACCACTCTCTATTCCTCAGCCTACATTGAAGTCACCACTTACATTGTAGTGTATTCTCTTAAATAATCACTGCTCTGTTTTCTATAGCTTTATACAAGTAATTATATCCCAAATTCTCTGTACACAAGACTAAATTTTATGGGAAAATGTAGTTATAGAGAAAGTGAAAGGCACAGCTGTAACGCCTATGTTTGCCCCTTATTTACAATAAACTCTGTATTACACACACAGCTATAGCAGTCATGCTCTGGTACTTTCTCTT
Source organism: Mixophyes fleayi (assembly GCF_038048845.1). Taxonomy (NCBI): domain Eukaryota; kingdom Metazoa; phylum Chordata; class Amphibia; order Anura; family Limnodynastidae; genus Mixophyes; species Mixophyes fleayi. The sequence goes on from NC_134409.1 coordinate 29,945,502, forward strand.
AACAAGGAAGCTGTGTTTATATACACTCTTAAATCAATCATTCCATCAAGATGCTAATTATCTTGTGTAACAAATGCAGTTGTCAGAAATTAACAGGCATGATTAAAACGAATGTGCTGTTGTATATTGGAGGTAGAAACAAAAACAGGATATTTTCGAATTCTAATTCTTCTTTCAATTCTTCCGCTGCTGTACAATTTTGCTCTACAATTCATGTGGGCTTTAAACACAACCCACAATAAAATCGCCTGCTTAGATGATAGATGTAACAAGCACCTTTAGTAAATCTACCAGTTTTCTATAAAGCAGATAGTGTTAAATAAAAAGAATTATCTCGCATCTTCTATAAGGAGAGTAGAGCGCACTTCAACCTAACTTGTAAAAGAAGATATACCGATTCTCATAGCTCATCTATAACAATCAGATTAACCCTACTGAACCAAAGAGTTAAGGTATTACACATTGACCTACAAATCCTTGTGTGAAAATAAATAAATAGGACCTGATTCATCAATAAATGCAATTTGTGTTTTTTTTTTAAATTGGACAGAAATTGCACACAGGTGTGCCTGTATTCATCCACAAGAGGATCTCAAGAAACAGCTCTAGTTGAATACGGGTATAAGTATGTTTTACCTAAACGGCAATTGCCGTATGCAGACAGACATGACACACTGCAGGATATGCACAATGCATGTGTATATATGAAGTCCCATCAGAATGCACAGATATAAAAAAAAAAAAAAAATGCACGTAGAATAATGTTGAAACCTGTTAATAATATTGGTCCTGATTCATTAAGGAAAATTGAGCTAAAATAAGTAAGGCAAAACCATGTTGCATTGGAGGGGGAGGTAAATTTAAAATGTGGGGACAGATTTATATTTGGGGTAGGGCATGTCCTAGGTCAACTTTAAATTTCAGTGTTCAAATAAGCTATCAAGTATTTGTGTGCTACATGAAAAACAGCCAGTATTTTCATTATGTACAAAATAATAAACTAAGTTGCACCCCTTGCATTGCAATGTGGTTTTGTCCAGAAAACTTAAGTAAGAAAACTTACTCAACTTTCCTTAATGAATCAGGTCCATAGTCATTAATAAAAAATACTTTTTAAAAAAGAGGGTTTTTTTTTATTTTTGTATATGGAATACATTTATCAGGATGTTATTAATCCCTACTGTACATAAAATTCATTTTATAGTTGCTCTTGATTGCAAACACATGTTCTGGCATACATACTTGACGGTCATCACTATTAATCGGCACTTACACCTGCCCTGTAGCTGGTGCAAGTGATATGGCTAAAAATCCCGTATCTGGGCTTGAATCAGACCGATGTGTGTGCGCTCAACCTTGGCATGCCCTTACTGTACATTGACTACATGCATATGACTCGTCCCTCCCCTGTTCCACACTTGAAATCGTAGGCTGTTGGAAGTATTACTTGTGTTTGAAAATTAATTGGATGCACTTGCGTTCAATGGCATATAGTCCATTTCTGAGAACACACAGAGCAATTTTACACAAAATATGGCATGTACCGGGATTTACAATCCTTAATAAATCAGACCCGTAACTTATTACTTGCTCCTATTGGCCAACAATAGGTTCAAAACTGCTGTCTTTCTTTCATGGATACAACCAGAGAGGCAAAGCCATCAACTCAACTTGCATAGAGCTTATTTCAATCTTGTAAGATCTCATCAGTGTAAAATACATGTTTTTGTAGTATAAGGCTGCACAAATACAGCAGGGAGCCCCACCAGTTGTAGATGAAAGGAAATTAAAGTGACACTTTTAGCAAATGGAATGTAAGTAAGTAGAGATAACACAGGGTTCTGCTCAAAAAAATTAAACTGATGTGTGTATGTGTATATCTAAGTATTGTAAATAGAGAAACATATTATTTCATGGAATAGAAAGGATAAAACAGTATGTTCCTAACATTTCAATTATACTCTCATGTAAACACAACTTATGCTTTATGTCGGCGGTTCCCAAAGTGTGCGACGTGGCGCTGTCACTGGGGTGCCGCGGGCCAGACATAAAAAAAAAAAAAAAAGAACACAAACTTACCAATCCACCGGGCGCCGGGACCCAGCAGCCTCCTCTCCCCGCAGCAGCTGTCACTGAATATCGACGTCAGTAACAAGCTGCGGGGAGAGGAGGCTGCTGGGTCCCGGGGCCCGGTGGATTGGTAAGTTTGTGTTCTTTTTTTTTTCTCCTATGTCTGGCCTGTGACAGGGATCGTGGCAGCGGAGGGTGACAGCGGGGGCAGCGTGAGAGTGTCAGCGGGGGCAGAGTGAGAGTGACAGCGGGGGCAGAGTGAGAGTGACAGCGGGGGCAGAGTGAGAGTGACAGCGGGGGCAGAGTGAGAGTGACAGCGGGGGCAGAGTGAGAGTGTCAGCGGGGGCAGAGTGAGAGTGTCAGCGGGGGCAGAGTGAGAGTGTCAGCGGGGGCAGAATGAGAGTGTCAGAGGGGGCAGTGTGTCTGGATGCAGAGGGGGCAGAGTGTCTAGATGCAGAGGGGGCATTTTTGCATACAACTAAATAAGTATTTCTGTCCTGACCTAAATACTTATTACAATTTTTTGACCCAACTACTTCTAAAACAGGACTGCTCAATAATTATTTTGGAGGAGTGCCTTGAAAAAATTTGGAGACTCTAAGGGTGCCGCGAACTGCAAAAGTTTGGGAACCACTGCTTTATGTACATTTAAAGAAAAAACAATGCCTCAACGGGTTTATAGACCTAATATATTGGTTCTATACATTTGTCATTGTATTGATATATTTTTAAGTCATGAATCTTTGTAAGATAAATAAATACCTTTTAGTATATTGAGACAAAGCCTAGGAGTCTTATTAATTAATTTGTATGAAAGTTGCTACCCATCCAGCCAAAGAGACGTAGCTTCCAGCATCTTGTAACTATGTATGGAGAGATAGGGTGGAGAATTGTAATCCTCATGTGTCTTCCTCCTTTCTCTGATAAATTGCTAAAGATAACATTTCTTATTTCCTCCTGGGACTTTATATCTGTAAAATACACATTGTTTTGTATGGTGAATGTTTTACGGAGTTTTGCTGCTAGAGGCTTTCAGTTCATAGTTTGGTTTCCAATGAGCCAGCTATGAAATACAATGCAATTCACTCCCTATTCCCAGCATTCCTTGCCGGCCTGTTAAAATGGACCTGTTGTGTATATATATATGTTAAATATATATTATAGATAGATAGATAGATGTCACGAACGCCCAGCCTGTCCCAGATACAGTAATCTGAACAGCTGGCCGTGACTGGCGTCACCTTAGTCACTTAGCAATGACTACACCTTTTCTGCCACCACGAAAGATTTATTACGGTGTCTTTACATTTACCAGAAGCACTTATTAATGCTTCACACTTAAATCATATACACATGCAGCATGAGCCTCCCTGGGCTTCGTAAGCCTTCGGTTCCAAGGCTTAGTTACAAAAATTAATAACAAAACATACAATATGTTGCACAAATGAGTTAAAGAAAATAAAATAGAAAATAAAATCAGTCACTACTTACTAGTTAAGACCTGGGGGGTAACTGTATCAAGCTGAGAGTTTGAAAACTGGAGATGTTGCCTATAGCAACCAATCAGATTCTAGCTATCATTTTGTAGAATGTACTAAATAAATGATAGCTACTATTTTCAAACCCGCCGAAAAAATCTCAGCTTGATACATTTACCCCCTGATGTGTAAGGGAACACAATTGAGAAAGATGAGACATTTCAGTCTTGATAGACCCCCCACATGAAAATGCACACGTTATTGTCTAAGGCAGAATATTTTAAACCTTTCTCCACATAGCTCTCACTCTCTAACTTTGGAGTTTAGTTGTCAATAAGAACAGATTGATCTCCCAGATGTCACAGGGCTTTCGAAGTGAGCTAGGGATGTCCTGAGCTCTGGAATGTTCACAGGACATTATTTCTCACCTCTACTGTTCTGCTTGGCTGGTCAGGTCCACATCCTCTGCATACCAAAAAAAACTCCTCAGAGCTGCTTATCTATCTCTGGATAATTTCAAAAGATTAATGACACTTGCATAGGTTCAAACTCATGTCATTTAGCAAAGCACACGTTGAGATTACATAAAATATTCACATTGTCATACATGAATTCAACAGAAAATAACAGTCATAAAGATATACTACATAATCGTCACTATAGATATAGATAGTGGAAGCAGGCATTTTATAGGATGAACAAATATTCATGAGAATGCAGCCTGTCAATTAACTAAAAACCAATGACAGCGCTAAATGTTATTTTCAAATTGTGCAAAACTGCCACTATTGTGCCTAGTTTTGTGCAAGTGAGCCTAGTTTTAAAGAAAAGTGCACAGACTTGCAGGCCAAGATGGTGGGGTCATTGAGGGCACAAACGTTTGCACTGCTCTATGGGAGGTTGAGTAGATCAAGGGTATTTCTTGCTAAGCCCACTGCAAGGTTTCAGTTGGCATGGAGAGAGGACATGCCATTTCTGTGGTAGGGTGCACAACCTATTCCTCACTGCCTCCTCTGATGTACCAGAAATCTGGTCTGGTCTCTTAAGACTATTATTTGTAGCTCTTGCAGTACCTTTGTTCTACCAGAGGTGCTACTGTTGAGGAACATTATCTGTAGGAGTTAATCTCCCTCCCTTGTTCTGACCTGCACCTGCTTCCTTGGCTTTACATTCCTGCCTCTCACTCTGCATTGTGCTGTTCACTGATTGTTACAGGAGAAGAGTGTTCTGCTGTTAGTGCCAGCCTTCAGCTATTCTTGTCTGTGTTGCTGTGTTATAGACATTTTGCATTCCAGTATTCAGCTTCCTTTATGTTCTTGGTCCTGGCTGTTTCCATTATCATCAATTGTCTGCAACTTCCAGCATTGTGTTTTTCCTCCATCAACCTTGTCATCAGTTCAACTTATGTCTGCAGCCTTCCAGTATTGCATGTCCTAAATATGCCTGCAACCACAAACTTATTGATCCTGCCCCAGTTATGCCACATAAAACAGGGCATTTGGTGGGTATGGGTAAAGCTCTGCCCAAAAATTCTGGGGGAGGCATTTAAATAAATTACAGAGTAAAACAAAAAATATGTATCATGGTAATATCACTAGAGAGTTTAACTTTTAGAAGTTTTTCATTTATTAACTTCCTCTTTTATTCATTTATTTTAATAACTGCTTACTATTTTCCATAGATTAAGAGACACGATATGAAGCTCTAATGTTGATCACCCACAATCAATAAAGATAATTGGCTAGTAAGTCCTTAATTCACCTTTAAGTCAATATGAAATATGGCGCAGTAAAGCACCCCACCCCCTCCCCACAGCTCCAGCAATTTTCATGCGACACCAATCACCCAGAACTAATATCGTTAATGAGGCAACAAGTAATTGATTAATGTAAGGATACATAATATTTGTTTTATTTACTGGTTCACAAGCCAGGGTTTAAATGCATGATTGCCTTTTATATGCAGTAAATCAAATGCTTTAACACTTCCAAATCACAATGGCTTCTAGCTAGGATTATATTCTGCAAGAAGAACTAAAAAAAAAAGCAATGTGATTTAAACTAGGGGTGTGCACCGGCCACTTTTGGTGTTTTGGGTTTTGGGTTCTGATTAGCTTGAGGTTTTGGGTTCTGATTTGTTTTGCCAAAACACCCGACGAAAGGTTTTGGTTCTGATTTTGGGTTCTGATTTTTTTTTAAAAAAAGCATAAAAAAAGTGCCAAAATCCATATTTTTGGGTTTTTTTTCACTCCTACCCTATTATTAACCTCAATAACATTCATTTCCACTAATTTCCAGTCTATTCTGAACACCTCACAATATTGTTTTTAGTCAAAAAGGTTGCACCGAGGTAGCTGGATGTCTAAGCTAAGCGACACAAGTGGGCGGCACAAACACGTGGCCCATCGTAGGTGGCTGTGTAGGCTTGAATGGCCTTTTGCTGCTCCTCCATCCTCTGCAGCATATAGAGGGTGGAGTTCAAGCGCGTCACTACCTCTTGTTTTAGTTGATGGCAGGGCAGGTTCATGCTTTTTTGATGTAGCAGGAACAGTGAACGTACTTTAATATCTGATACTAATATTTCTGGACAGTGAACGTATTTTAACTTAGCAGTACTAATATTTCTGGACTGCAAGAACAGTGAACGTAGGTAAATATAGCAGTACTAATACTTCTGGACTGCAAGAACAGTGAACGTAGGTAAATATAGCAGTACTAATATTTCTGGACTGCAAGAACAGTGAACGTAGGTAAATATAGCAGTACTAATATTTCTGGACTGCAAGAACAGTGAACGTAGGTAAATATAGCAGTATTAATATTTCTGGACTGCAAGAACAGTGAATGTAGGTATTGCAGTACTAATATTTCTGGACTGCAAGAATATATTGCTCTAGAATTTTTTTTATACTTTTTTAATTATTTTTCTTTAAATTATTTTTGTATAATTTTTTTTTTTTTTTTTATTTTTTTTATGATTTGTTAATAATTGTAAAATTACTATGGACTTATCAGAACAAAGCACAGGACAAAAGCACCACTGGACTCAGCAGGACAGACACTGGCCAAAGCACCACTGGACTCAGCAGGACAGAGCACAGGACAAAAGCACCACTGGACTCAGCAGGACAGAGCACAGGACAAAAGCACCACTGGACTCAGCAGGACAGAGCACTGGCCAAAGCACCACTGGACTCAGCAGGACAGAGCACAGGACAAAAGAAAAAAGCACCACTGGACTTATCACACAGGAGCAGGAGCACCACTACCCTACAACCTCCCTCTTCCCTGATCACAGTCCAAATGAAGATGGCGGCCGCAAGCGGCGAATTTATGACATCCGAGTCTCACGAGATCCGGCACGAGACTTGGATGTCATAGCCTCGTTTCGGATTTTTTTCCCGGGCGGAAGTACCCGAACAGTGCTCGGATCCCGTCGGATCCGCACTGTTCGGGTGGGCTCGGATTAGCGGAATCCGAGCCCGCTCATCCTTAATTTAAATGCCAAGGCAATGTGTTCAATAATATACAAATGCTATGTACTTTATGAAACAAAAGTAAGGGTTCATTTTAAAACAACTAAATCCCAGTAACCGTCAGCCTCATTAACACTACAAATATATAGCCATAACGTGATCTTTCCTCAATAACATGATTTTTCCTAAGGAAGAACATAGTAATAAATGCAGTAATGACACTTTCTATCCTTGGAACAGATTGGTTTGTACGCAGTGATACTGGCTGTAGTCAAGGGCAAGTACCCAAGTACAGTAGAACATGTTCAGTACTCTACTGTTTGCAATCTTGAGTCATATATAGATAATAATAACCAACTGCATAGTTTGTTTACATCTGCAGCTCGGGCTTCAGCATTTTCATATTGACAAGAGTATTTGAAATAAAAATTGCAAAAATGAAACGCACCACATGCTTTCTAAATAATTCCTCTAAATCATTTTATATTACATGGCATCCCTGGCTTAATTATTATAACGCAGATTATACATTTTTAAATAATATCCATCATATATCTCATCATATATTCTAGTTTATTGTTTCTCACTATAGGGACATTGATGCCACCTTCCATATGCTTCCTTGTTTATTTTTTGTTTTGTTTTTATTTGTTTTGGGTTGTTCCTCCATATATGTATAGATATTGACAATATATTGTTCTTTACTATTATTGTTTTATAATATAATTTTCAAATAAGTCTTTGAATATTATATGATTGTAAGAGTTACAATTTTTTCTTTCTTATATCAATGTTAAATAATAAAATATTTAAAAAAAAAATATTGTGAGGATACCAGGTTTTAGAACGGAAGTTCACTAGGTTACCCGGCCCCCAATAGGTTCAGAAATCATACAGGCCAGGAGGAGAATGAAAGATACAATGCTATCTTTAATTTTGTTACAGTAAAACAACAGCATATAAAACTGCACACTATAAACAATAGGTCAGCTGCTCAGCGGTGTCAATAAGAGTCCCAGCAAGGTTCCCCACCCATCTTAAGCTGGGTACAAACTACAGAAATTTTGACCAACTTTTTATGCCAAGCGATTTTACATGCGATCGATTGTCCGATCGCTCGGTCCATGGACTGCATACACACTAGCCTTGTTTAGGACGATAAAGGGAAGAGCGGACGTCCCGTTAGCGACTTTTTACAGCCATGTTGTCGTGAACAATGATTTAAATTTCGTACACACTGCAGCGACATTTACGGGAAATGTACGAGATACCAAAGACATTAGCATAAAGGGGCGGACCCTGCACTATAGTGAACTCCCAAAACAGCTTAAAAACAGAAGGCTACACTGTTCCTTCATTCATTCCCATTTGTAAACCTACAATGGCTACAGAACTAGAACAAGCAGCTGCACTTCTCCTGCTTGCTGTGGTAAGAAAACTGTTGGTATGGAACCAAAGAGAAAGAAGGAGAAAGAGTAGATCTTGTTGGAGCAAAGATTGGTTCAAGAGGAGAGACAGGTTCTCTCATATGCCCCTGCTACAGGAGATACGGGACAACAACCCAGATGATTTCAAGAATTTTCTTCGTATGAACGATTCAACTTTCCAGGAACTGCTCCAACTTGTAACCCCTCTCATCCAGAGGGAGAACACCCATTTAAAGAGACCCATACCGCCAGAGCAAAGACTGGTGGCAACACTACGATTTGTGGCAACAGGGAGAACACTGGCAGATCTTAAATACAGTACGGCTATTTCACCTCAAGCTCTTGGCATTATAATACCTGACACCTGTGATGCTATCATCGAAGTTCTCAGTGACCAGTATATGAAGGTTGGTGAAAAGCAATAGTATCTATTGTAAAAATAGCGTTTTACGTATTAACATATTTAACATTGTAAAAATACATTTAACTTGGAACGTGCAAATCATAAATTGTTAGGACCAGAGCAATAGTTTTTAAATGTTGGTAGTGCAAAATTTCGCTTGTGTCCATATGAGATGTGTCCCCAACGTAATGTGGCATCCTTACTGATGGTTATTCCGAGTATTTTAGACACATTATGTAATAAAGGTTAATATGACTTTATAACTTTTATAGTTTTTAAACTTTATAAAGGTTAAATGCGAAATGAATGCCAACATAGATGCAAAGGGTAATAACACACGTGCTTTATACACGTGTAATGGTCTGCAGCCAGACAGGTGCAATACACATCGATACAAAACACAACACAAGTCTGTGATGTGCGGATTCCGCACCCCGTGGGACTGGGATTGACATAAAAAATTAACATACACATGCTCCCCCAGGTCGTGGAAGTATCGGAGGATTGTCGTGGATCGGTCAGAAGTTTATACACACTACACAGCGGAAACGAGATTGGAACGAAAATATTAAACGGTACGACCAACCAAATGAGGCGACAATCGTCCATTTGGGCAGACTTTTGACCATTTAAAGCGGCGCTGCCTTGTAAAGGGAAGTTTCCCTTTACAAGGCAGCGCCGCTTTAAATTTAAGCGCTGAAGACGCCGAACTCGCGGGTGTTGAAGAACCCGGAGCTTCATACATTTACCCCCTGGACTTATAGATCTGGATTTAAACATCTAGACCTATACAGTAGCTATTTCCACCACATATCGCATTGTCACCCCCTGGAAGAATGTAGCTATGATCATCCCTGGCTCAAAATACTTGCACAAAATAAAATGTTTTGCTTTTCAAAAATGCGTAATCGTTGGTTCGATGTTGCATTATATTTTAATCTCCTAGTGCATACTTTCATCTAATGTTTAGAACCATTTCCATTTGTCGGTGCTTTCCTGAAATACATAAGGTGATGTCATTACATTCATCTAGAATTGAAGCTGTTCCCTTTAATCTGTACTAGCTTTTGGAAACACTGTACAGGAACATATCAGGGAGCACAAAAGCAGCAGTAGAACATTACTGGGTCTTAGCGTCACCCATAAGGAAACACAGGGGGGGGGGGGACACATTGGGAGGCCCGTGACAGTGTCTTGGGCTATTACTGTAACTGTAATCTTTTGGGTCCTGGAAGAATTCAATCATGTTGCTCCCGAAGGCCCGAAGCCCCAGGCGTCATGACCGCGCTGTCATAGTGCCGGTCATGTGATGTGCGGGCCCGTGCAGCATTGCCATTTTTCAGGTGAGAAAATCACTGCACCATCCCACCACCGATATATATATAGTGTCCATACATTTGGGTTTTTTTTTACAGTACAGCAAAAGTTACACTACCATCTACAGTTCACACCTGATATTCTGAACCTACAGTACCTGGAAATACCCAGTTCAAAGCTTACCACCCAAATAGAAGAGATTGTCTCCTCCAAGACCTGAAGATTCAGGATGCCTGCTCATATAACGTCTGCTGCATCTGGTCTGTGATCACACTTCAGCTGTCTTTAATATTAAAATAGTTTTTTTCAGTTGAAATGTTTTGTTAGATTTGGTTGTTTTATCAACCCCAAAACATAATAAAATGATTGTTCTAAACCTAATTTTATTAATTAGATGATGACAAATATTTTTTTCAAGAACATCTCTTAAGGAGAGGTAGGCCCACAATCCAAATATGTCAGGGACCCCATAATTCTTATTGGCAGGCCTACTGGGTCTCATTTGCGCAATACAAAAGGGTCAGGGTACAACACAAAATCCTTTTTGGCGATGTCGTGCCCATTGTTTTGCACAAGCGCACGCAGATGTTTGCAGTGATGAAAGGAGTTGGGCATTCCTTGTAAAATACAGAACAAGCACACCCCTGCACTAAATAGTTCAAAGACGATTTTCACAACTGGAACGAGATTATTGAAATCAGATAAATGGGAGGAGAAGGCATTTTTCTTTTTAGCAAGGTTCCTTGCCCACCCAACCATCTACATTGTGCAGAAGGACAAGACTTTTGCACCACCTCTGAGCTGGTAGAGATCGGTCTAGTCCTTTACTTTAATGGGACACGCCTTGAGTCGTCCACTTGTACATTGGTGGAGGAACACATATCTAGCCACACTTTGCCCAATAGAAAAGAAAACTTCAAACACATGACTTTATGTAATAAAGTCAGTCTCATTGTCCTCTCCCAATTCATTTAAGCAATAAATAAGGATAATCCCTGCATTATTTTAGCAGATAAAAAACAGAAATGTTTTATTCAATGAAAGGTTCTAAATCATTTTCTGCTACAAGCCAAAATCGTAAATAATTTCCACTGATTACCAACAGAGGACGTTCACTTATAGGTGTGTTCCTGGCCGTATCGTTGGATTCACAGTCATTTACACTCTGCAAATGGAGTGAATGAATGTTTAATAGAATGCATTTTGCAATTTCATGTTGCACTTTGACGGAGAAATGCGTTTCTGAGCAATGTAATAAAATGCTTTGCACACTAAAATGTATCACATGTAATTAAGCAGTCCTGATGTCCCCTCACTCTCATGATTAATTTTAGCCATAAAGGAGGCTAAATCGTCCGGTAGGAGATTGAACAATGATTTTAACTTTTGTGCAGTGTGGCTCTTGAGACATTGACACCTCTCTGCACAATTCCGGCATCATCTCCTGAGAACAGAGAGTGAGCATACACCTTGAAGTGCGCTGAGCAGACCATCTAGACGCGTTAGTGCAAGACAAAGACATTTTGCCATTTACCAGTGTAATTATGAGCGTAAATAAGCTCCATGGAAGCTTTAAGTTTCTCATTGAACTCCTCCTCCTCCACCCTTTAGCCCAATCTTTACATTTTCAACTGGTAAGCAACATCATAAGATTAAATTTAAAAAAAATCAGGCTCTTACAAGCGTTCTTTAATGCTAGTAAAAGCATATAAAAAAATTTTTTGTGGATAAAATCTATCGGTTCCATTGAATCCGTACCAACTTGCTGTTTACTTGGATGCTTGACCCCACCAAGTGTAAGCACTGGGTACCATCACATATAAAAAGCATTTAACATGCTGTCGTTTACCTAATGCCAGGGGGTAACCAGCCAAACTTCTCACCTACCAGGAGTAATGATTATACTTGGCAATGTAAGAAGAAGAAGGAGAAAGAAGAAAAGAGGAACAAGTTTATAAAGAAAACAAATTAAATCTTCTGCAAAGGACTACGGCATCATTTATTTAAGAAATGTCCAAATAAATACACAGTGAAGGATGGGGTGCAATGTGAAATATGCAAAGATATTACTGATTTGTTGTAATCTTACAAGAGGCCGCATTCTACTGTGTTTCTGACTGTTTCAAATTTACTTTCCTAGACCATAGTTCTCCCATAAGGATAAACTGTGAAATATGAATCTGTTCAGCAACCATGTGCCATGAATCTAAACTATATTGGGCTACTTCTTTGCTATGCTCATTTTATAAGTAATCATTTTTTCATACAGGCTTCAGTTGCACAAAAAAAGGGAATTCAAGGAAAATAATGAAACAATGTCCCCCTTGTATCCATCATGCACAGGACAGTTGTAATCTATTATTATCCTTTATTTATAAAGCGCTGACATATTACACATTGCTTCACATTAAGGGATCATCATACAAATAATGAACATACAATGACATGAAACAGAAGGCAAATTTGGCTCTGTCCACAAAAGCTCACAATCTAAGAGGTGTGTGGAGCAGTTGAACTGTCTATGACCTACACTTATCTTCCTCTCTGGTAACCACACTCACCTCTGCCTTCAAGACTTCTCTAATGCTGCTCCCCCGACTTTAGGAACTCCCTATACAACTGAACAAACTCTCTCCCATCCTTCAATCTTTAAAGAGCTCTATCAGGACTAGAGATGGGCGGGTCCGGTTCTCCGAGAACCGAACCCACCCGAACTTTGGGTATCCGAGTACCGAGCTGAGCAGCTCAGTACTCTCCCGCCCGTTCCGAATCCAAATCGAGGCCGAACGTCATCGTGACGTCGTCGGATCTCGGGGCTCGGTTCTCGCGATACTTCAACTTTATAAATACGCGCCTCCACAGCAATCCATCGCCATTTGACAGAGGGAGAGAGCAGGGTGTAGTCATAGGCTGATTAGAGCAGGGACAGAGAATACAATATTGTTCTTGCAATTGCTCTAACCAAAATCGCTAGTGCAAAGAGGAGGATAGAGGTTTATTATTTTTTCTTAATATTTGGCACTCCCCAGCGCTAATTGTGCATAAATATTTCTGGCTGTCAAAAGTCATATCTGTCAGCAGTATCTACCAAATAATTTTTAGCACTCCCCAGTGGTTTGCGCTCAGAATGGATTCAAAGCAGTCCACATATGATCTGAATGAGCAACCAGGTTCTGTCACCAGTCCTGATGTTAGTGTTCCCAGTACGTCATCTGGCCAAGGCGATGTCAAACAACAGAGTGTTTCCAAATTAGTGCAAAAAACAAAAACCCCCAAAAAAAATTACTGTATTGAAGCGAAAAAGAAGTGTAACTGAGCAAAAGTTAAGTGACGATAAAAAAAAAATTGCAGGCATGCCATTCTACACACGCAGTGGCAAAGAGAGAATGAGGCCTTCACCTTTGGGTATTAGTGGCAGATCCTAAAAAGTTACCCAGCCTACAATTGGTGCACAACTACTGTTACGCGTCAAAGCCGAGCTGCAAGATAACAGTGAGGCATTACAGGAGAATATTTGCTCTGATTCACAAATGACAACAATCCCTGTGGAGAGTCCATCCAACAGTGGGATGTCTAATCGTGAGCATTCTGCTGATGTGTGCCTTAATAGCCCGAGTGTAGCCGGTGATACCCAAATTGAGGATGCCACTTTGGAATTAGAAGAGGATGAGGGGGAGATTTGTGTAGGCGACGAGGGCGCTAATGATGATGTTGATGATTATGATGCAGACAGATACCAAATTGCCTTTCTCAATTTCTATTTATATTCTAGATTATATAACGGCTGAATAGTTTTCTATTTTACTCCTAGTGGAGAGAGGATCTGATGCAGACAGATACCAAACTGCCTTTGTCCATTTCAATTTATATTGTACAGTATATAACGGCTGAATTTATTAGTATTTTATACAAGTGGAGGGGGGCCTAGAGAGACAGAATCCAAACTGGCTTTCTCCATGTCAATTAATATTGTACAGTCTATAACGGCTGGATTTTTTGGTATTTTATACAAGTGGAGGGGGGGCTAGAGAGACAGAAACCAAACTGGCTTTCTCCATGTCAATTAATATTGTACAGTCTATAATGGCTGAATTTTTTGTTTTTTAAAAAAAGTGGAGGGGGGCCTATAGAGACAAAAAGCAAACTGTATTTTTCCATTTCTTTACATATTTAACTATAAGTGTAGGGTGTAATATACATCCAAAGACGATGGCTGCATTGCCAATATGCATAGATGGAGAGGAAGACAATCTGTTTTGTGTGTAGAATAAATGAAGGCCTACCAACGAAGAATTAAACTGTTTTTTGGATGATTTATTACCTCAACAATTAGATTACTTATCTCTAAAACAGTTGGAGCACTAAATTGGGTTATTTTAGGCACAAAAACATGTATTTTCCAACAAAATAGCAAAACAAAACCAAACAAAACCAAAACCAAAACCAAAACACGCAATGGCGGTTTTGCAAAACCAAAACCAAAACACGACGGTTATCCAGATCCAAAACCGAATCCAAAACCAAAACACGGGGGTCAGTGACCATCTCTAATCAGGACCCACCTCTTCACTATAGCTTATGACCACCTGATACAACCCCCTCTGCATGTTCTACCAGCTCCAACCTAATGCCTAATCTGTATCAAACTCTTGTCGCAGTATTGTGCTCCTCCCTCTAGGCTGTTACCTCTCAAAAGCCAGACCCTCTCTACCATATGTATCACATGTGCCCCTCCTTTATCAATGTTGTCTTGTTCTCCTTAAATGCAATTGTATTTTGTACGATTTGTAACTCTGTAAAAATGCAAAGTTTAGTGTCTGCTTATAAATACTTATGATGATGATGATGATGATGATGATGATGATGATGATACATAAGGTCGAGGAGAAGAAAAGTGTATGGCTACTGTAAGGCAGTAGCATTATCAGTCGCCAATATTGAAGCAGCCATTGACAACAAGCATTTCTGTGCAGCTTCCAGTGGTACGGTAGGGTTAGAATGAGGAAACAGTGGAAAGTTGAGACATGAAATATGTAGAAATTGTAGAAATCTTAAGTCGGTGAGTTGCTGGCAACCATGACTGTCCTTCACCATTCAGCCAAACCTCATTCTTGTACTAATTCTGGACAAGGTTTTAGCTTTTGTGTTGCACAGGCACTCATTTTAGGCGCTAGGTTATCGGTATCAAAGCCAAGCACTCTCCTTGAGGCCGGATCCTTTTTGAATTTGTTGACAAATAGCGAGTGATTGTGCTGCATGGCCCTCAGTGTCTCTCTGACCACATTGGGCTTGATGATACATTCTTCTGCCCTCAGCTTGTGGTCATGTGTCAGCTCAGAGTAGCTATCTGACCGGCAGTTTTCTCTTGTATCAAGCTTGCTGCTGGACATTGTTCCCCCTGTTGCAGATAAGTAGATGCTTTAAACAACCCTTTCTGTGGCCTGTTGACACTCCTCAGCACCATAATTCCTCACTGCCTTCACACATTTAAACTGTTTTAAAGACAGAGCTGATCTAAAATGCACCAAATGCTGTCAGTTGAAGAGGTGAATTGCATAAAATTACAAATGTAATGGTTTTACTTTATACGCTAGAATATTAAGAAATCATTGGACATGCTGAGAGTGTTTAACTTTGTAGTGTTTGCACCTTCTGCTAAAGGCACCATAATATATTTTTTAAAAACACAATTAGACACATTTTTATCCACGTTTTCAATCCTGAAAACCAATACACTGCATTAACTTGAATTCATTTTAGTTTCCATATGTATGGAAATAGGATGGAATGACTGCAGTGTGTAAAAGGCTCAATAATTGAATGTAATTTAATTTGGAAACAGAGAATCCTGATGGGAGGGACCCCTTTGTGTTATTATGGGTGAAATACAGATCCGTGATAACCAACCCCAAGGTAAGAAAAATTATACAAGATATGTTAAAAAATCCTAGCCTCTCCCAATTAAACTACTTTTGACCATCTGATGACATAGTTAAATATGTATTGTGACATCTACTTTGTAACTATATTGGACTTAGCTATATCTTACTTGTGTGTATTTTATATACAGTATATGCTATGAAAAATGTGATGCAGCATTTAACAAAATATCAGGATGAAGTGGCACCTATAAGAATCATTGTCTCTGTGGGGCAGCACGGTGGCTTAGTGGTTAGCACTTCTGCCTCATAGCTCTTGGGTCCATTCCTAATCATGGCCTTATCTGTGTGGAGTTTCTATGTTCTCCCCATGTTTGCGTGGGTTTCCTCCGGGTGCTCCGGTTTTCTCCCACACTCCAAAAACATACTAGGAGGTAAATTGGCTGCTATCAAAATTGACGCTAGTCTCTGTGTGTGTGTATGTTAGGGAATTTAGACTGTAAGCCCCAATGGGGCAGGGACTGATGTGAATGAGTTCTCTGTACAGCGCTGCGGAATTAGTGGTGCTATATAAATAGCCGATGATGATGATTTACAGAGACAGTTATTTTATTTTCTGTAATTTGCTTAAGAAGTTACCCTAAAGAAGAATTCAACTTTTTTTTTCTTAAATAAAACAACCCCTGAATTTCTGCAACATTACTTTAATATGTAAAGTCTGTACCATTACACACTTTGTTTTTCATTACAAAATACAGTATTTATCATCCATAGTTTAGGCAATGCCGAATCAGGCTCTGTTAAAATGTTCACGAAGATCGAGAAACGAACCATCTGGAGGAATGTGTAATTACTGAATATGCTCATTAAAGATTCTACAGCAAGGCATGTGGAAAGAGCGTTATTGAGGTGAGGCCACTGAAAAGAGATGTACACTCTGATTTACATGTCTTCTTTCCATAGGAAAGTATGCTAAAAAAAGGGAACAATTGGAGTTAAAAATAAATCCGCGGGTAGCAGAGAGCTCGCTTTCATCGGTTGTCAGTATTTAAGATATCACCATAAGACAGCGCAAGCAAATCAGCAGGAACTCTCGTTTACCCCCAACCACACTTTTCCAAGAATATTAATTAACAAAAGACAAAAGGTCTGTAAACAGACAGCTCAGTGCTGATATTTTGCTTATTCTGCACCAACTGTCTGTTTAATGAGAATACATGTGCACACAAGTCAGCTAATGCTGTGGAAATCATCTTAAGTTGACGTGGTGAATACAATGTCTCTGGACCACCTACAATGCCGATGGTTGCAGCAGAGTAAGTCATTCTAGCTCATTTAAGGGGCATTAAATATTTGTACAGAACTGTCACTGTGGCTGTGCTTTATGTCACTGCATGGTTTTCTGTGCGCTGAGAAGGGAGCTGCAAGCTATTATCTGACAGCTTCAGTACCATGATTTGTGACATGGGGCAGCAGGGGTTACATATATGGAATCGCTTCTCCATACATAGTATGACACAAGGAGAACTATATTTTCTATACACAAATATGCCACTTGCCCCTTTGCACTGACGAGAGACCTGAGTTAAACAAATCAGTAAAGTTCAGGTTCGCCAGAGAAGCAGTTTGCCGGGGTTCAGCTACAAAAATAAAAAGTAACGTTTGGAACAAAATTATCTTTTAAAAATGTTGTTTTATATGTGCGATCATCTAATCAGGAGCCTGTTAGCATTTGTACCCATGCATTGGAGACTTCATCATTCCTACAGCTTTACACAAGTAGTCTATAAGAGGTACCAAATCACAGTAATTACCGGGATCCCGCTGTATTGAGCAAACTGTGAAGATTATAGGTGTACGATAATGTTATGTTATGGTATGTTTTTTAGTTTGTTCTACTGTCTTGAATACTAATCTACCCAGATTAGTTGGGTAACTGTTCTTCTGGAATCTATAGAAATTATTTCTCCTCCAGAGTTTCAAACGCAATCCTCACCCCTTTCCTGTGACCGGTGCACTCCTAGTACGCAGATGAAGAAAGATGTGTGCAGATATATGTACGTGGATGACATTATCACTGCACACTTCCACCTGCTCTGGAAAGAGCAGGGTCCTCTTCTGAGAAGCATTTGCACTGTGGGTTCATGTGCCAGCTGCACATGCTCAGAAGAGGTCCCCTTTTCAGTGCAGAGCAGGGGGCCCAGGAGGTTACAGCTACATCACCAGGTCCCTCCCAAACTCAAATGCAGAGATTCACACTTGTGAGGTTCTTAATACATCAAACAAAGACGTATTACCGTTTACTGAAATAACACATTTTTACTTGTGGTTAATTACCCTGCTGTTACTGACCACTCCTACTGGTACCCTTTGGCCTACTCAGCCAACCATCAATTTTAATTTGCTGCCAGGACTAGACTCCTTCACTGGCACCTGGAACCACTTGCTTTTGGGTTGTGTATATTCCTGCTTGCAACACAGCTACACAACTTACTAAGGCTAGGTACACACTGGAGGTTTTTCAGACAATCATCAGGGCAATCAGCCAAAATATGACTATTCGGTCAGATATCACGTTCATGTGTATACTTACACGATGAACAACAGACGTTCCACAGTGCCAATCATCATTTCATTTGGTTGGTCGTACTGTTTAATAATCTCATTTCAATCCCCTTACGATTATGTAGGGTGTATGACTCCATGACCGAATCCACGACCAACTGCCGATAGTTCGTCATATTGCTGCAGGGACCCCATATGTTGTCTCAGTGTGTAAGAATGCAATATCTTTTAGGACAACAATTTGGCTGTCAAAGCCACTATCCGGACGGTTGGTCTTCCAAAAATCATTTAAAACGTGTCTAGTGTGTACGAATGAATCGCCCAACCAATTGAACCTTCAGCCGTAGATGCAATCATTGTAGATAAGACATTGGTTGTAAAACTCTCCAGTGTGTACCTAGCCTAATGGCTGGAATTCCAGTATATCACTGAACCCAAGGACCAACTGGTTGTCTAAAAATTGGATTTAGAAACCATTTACAGTATTCTCTGATTTCCCAATGACTGCATATCTCTAAACAGATATTGTTCATCATTGGGGCTATTTCCCCTTCTAGACCACATTTTTGTTTTTTTAGCCAGTAACCTTACAAAAGAATGTGGTTTTCATGGTAACATCACCCCTGCTCATTGAGCAAAGAGCTAACACTTAATTAATTCGTCACATCCTTTGGAAAGTACAACCAAAACCATGCTGAACAAAATTTTACATCCACGGAAACAGACATAACCATAACTGTGAATGGGCATCATACATCAGAAAAAACAAATACACAGATCATTATAACAACACATAAGTTATATAAATCCCGTGCGCTATGACACAGCTATACTGTGCTCTCTGCATTCACTAGCAGCTTTGTGTCCTATTCCGGGAAACGGAATGAACCAGTCTTATCTGATTGTATAAAGACAGGGCTTAAAAGCACAAATGAAGGCTATAAATAAATACCAATATATTTAGCAAAAGTTGTACAAGCTTAGCCAAGTAATCAGAAAGTGGAAAACTCATTTAAACTGAATGTCTGACTTCCCTTTAATTCTCTCCACCAAGTGAAGAAAGCAATTTTCTCCAAACCTGAATAAACATTCTAAATATCTCTAAGCTATCACTTGCATGTGTAAATTACATCCTATTGATCCTAGTCTTGACCACCTGTCAGATAAGGGTAAGGCTGTCAAGATAAGTCCTTCTAGCCAGACAGGGTCTTCAGAATAGTTCCCACTCAGGATTTATAGAGATCTACAGCAAGCGCTAGGCAGCATCGCATGGATTTAGAGCTCACCCCCACAATGTGGTTTGGCCATGGTAAGGTTCTATGTGGGTGCAGGTGACCTCATCAATGCTGCATTGATTATTCAAGTGCCCCTAAAGAATATATTGTTAGACAAAATAAATGGAAGCTTATTAAAATGCATAGTGTTGATTCCCCTCTTATGTGAATCCCCTTTCAGGTTAACCTTGCACAACACTTACAAACCATAAAATAAAGACACGGACACCGACTTAAGTTTGGAAATAAAAAGGTCCTTTTATTTTGTAATTAATTTTTATTTTATTTTTTTTAAATTATTTTATTTATTTTTATTTTCTTTATTTTATTTCTATCAAGATCTATCAAAAGTTTCTATCAACAATTTGGACCTTTTTTATATAGGTGGCGAAGAGCAGGGCAGCCAGCTAAAAACCAACATAACCAATAAGGTGGAAGATCGTCTCCTTTCCACCAACCCAGGTAAAAACCTTATCTATTGGCCGGTACTATCGACTATAAATTAACTCAATACCCTCAATACCCTCTGGTCTCAAACTGGTTAAGCCCTTTCAAGGCAAAACCTGATACTCCTTACTAGAGCATCATATCTGATAACGACGAGGGAACCAAGGCTACATCGCCAACACTTAAGTACCGTATGTTTAACAACCATCTGACTGCCATGCTCTCCCACCACTCACACACCTCGTTCCTCGTGACGAGGAAGAATTGCAACTGAATATACTTAAAACCGGGCGGGTGGGTGGGTATCCGGATCCAGGAAACAGGAAGCTCTCTCCTCCTCCACTGCTGGATATATTCTTTCCACGACCACTCCCACCTCATCCCAATTGGCTGATTCCATCACAGACTTAACCCCTTAATGGTAAGTAACATTGTCAGCTCACAAGACATGCTTTTAAACTCCTTTGGCTTATGGCCTCTCTCATACTTTTGTTTTGTTTTTTCCTTCTATTTTTTTATTGTCTAGAAATTCCCATATCTGTGATGATAACAAATAATTTGAAAAGACAGTGACTCAGAGTACTGTGCAGCGTTTAGTAGGTGGGCTGATTCAAGGACTTTAGTAAGAAGAGTTGGGAAAGGTCGGTACTGTCATCAACAGCATTGAACAGACAGTATTTTAAACATTCTTTTTGGAGCTTGTAGAACCAGTAGTAAAAATAGCTGAGATGTTTGGATTTTAACACAACACATTTAGCATAAGAGGATTTTTCAATTTTTTACTGTAGATTGTTACAGTATTTTTTATCACTTGTAGATGACTCAAGATGCATGAATTTCAAAAACTCAAGCAAAAAGCGTGCACTTAAAGCCGTGACTAATACTAAGTGTCAAAATAGCTTTTGCCTTTTGATGAAAAACTCTGAGCTGTGTATTGGACACATGGTGCCCACTATTACAACCCTACAGAATGTGTCCCCTCCTGTGTTTAGCGCTTTAAAAGATGCCTGCAGTATATTAGTAACCAGCTGATGAATCCATTTTTATTTACAATGCACAGACTTATTATTGTGATACGGAATTAACCAGTTCTATCGGATTGTATAAAAACACAAATAAATGCTATACATAAATAGCAATATATTTAGCAAAAGTTGTACAAGTCAAGACAAGTAATCAGAAAGTAGAAAACCCATTTAAGCTAAATGTCTGACTTCCCTTTAAATTCCACCACCGAGTTAAGAGAGCAATTTTCTCCAAACTTGAGTAAACCATTTATAAATTTCTTTAAGCTATCACTTGCATCTGTAAATCACATCCTATTTATCCTATTCTTGACTAGGGATCCTCAGGCTCTGTTCCCCGAGAACCGAACATACCCGAACTTAGCAGATCCAAGTACCGAGCCGGCTCGGTACTTTCGCGCGCCCTCAGAATTGAAAACGAGGCAAAATGTCATTGTAAGGTCATCTGATCTGGAATCTCGTGAGCTTTGGATTCTATGAGTACCGCCCTCCATGGTGATCCAGTATCAGTTCACAGAGAAGGGGTAGCACAGTTCTTGGCAGTCTCTAGTGTAGTTGGGCAGCGTCATAGGTAAAAAAGAAAGAGTAGGGGTAGCAGTGTTCTTCAAAGTCTCCAGTGACATTCAGGAGAGTTCCATTGCTAATTGTCATTGCTGAAATACAAATAGGCCTGGCAGGCTTGGTCTTCAAAATCTTTGTTTGAAAGTGTATGAAAATAATATTGTGACCTGTGAGGTGATTAAAATTGACTGCAAATGACTTGAAATTAGTGTTTTTGAGGTTAATGATAATGTAGGGGGGGAAAAAAATGTGATTTTAGCTAAAAAAACAAAACAAAAATTTGAGAATAAAATCGGGATCCAAAGTCAAAACCAAAACACGAAGCTAATCTAGATCCAAAACCAGAACCAGAAAACGGGGGTCAGTGAACATCTCTAGTCTTAAACACCTGTCAGATAAGGGTAAGACTGTAAAGATAAGTCCTCCCAGCCATGCAGGGTCTTCAGAACAGTTCCCACTCCATATTTATAGAGATCTAAAGCAAGCTCCAGGCAGCATAGCATGGTTCTAGAGCTCACCCCCACAATGTGGTTTGGCCATGCTAAGGCTGCATGTGGGTGCAGGTGACCTCATCAATGCTGCATTGATTATTCAAGTGCCCCTAAATTATTTATTGTAAGACAAAATAAATGGAAGCTTATTTTTGTTTAGTTTTTTATTTCTTTTTTCTGTAATTGTCTAGAAATTCCCATATCTGTGATGAGAACAAATAATTTGAAAAGACAGTGACTCAGAGTACTGTGCAGCGTTTAGTAGGTGGGCTGATTCAAGGACTTTAGTAAGAAGCGCTGGCAAAGGTCGGTACTGTCATCAACAGCATTGAACAGACAGCATTTAAACATTCTTTTTGGAGCTTGTAGAACTAGTAGAAACATTCGCTGAGATGTTTGGATTTGAACACATCCATTGGGTTTTTCAACATTTTTATTGTAGATTGTTACAGCTGTTTTTTTAAATCATTTGTAGATGACTCAAGATACATGAATTCTAGAAACTCAAGCAAAAAGCGTGCACTTAAAGCCGTGACTAATACTAAGTGTCAAAATAGCTTTTGCCTTTTGATGAAAAACTCTGAGCTGTGTATTGGACACATGGTGCCCACTAGTACAACCCTACAGAATGTGCCCCCTCCTGTGTTTAGCGCTTTAAAAAGATGTCTGCAGCATGTTAGCAACCAGCTGATAAATATGTTTTTATTTATGTTACACGGTGCTGTACATTGACAGGATCATGAGATGACACAAACAAACTACGTACAACGACAGGAAACAGAAGGCAAAGATGGGTCTGCCCAAATGAGCTTACAATCTAAGACTTGTCGGGAACATATGATACAGAAGGTAATGGAGCAACAATTGCTGTGGAAAAGTGTGGATGGCTGTTAGACAGCAGCATTAGCTGTCTATAATAACAAATAATAAAGAAGTCATTGGCGATCAGCATTTCTGTGGTGTAGTACAGTTGGAGCGAGAGGAGACAGCAGAAGGCAGAGACAAGAAACATGAACCAGTTACTGTACAAATCTTAAGCCACTAAGCTGCTGGCAACCATAACTGTCCTTCACTATATATCATAACTGAGGGTTCTTCCGCTGCTGGTTCTAAAGGATGCCTTAGCATTCATGCTTCTATATAACTATGTTATATATTTCAGCATGACTATACCAGGTTGTTTCCTTTAAACAAGTAGACAGGCTCCAGTCCCAACTGGAGCCTTACTGGGTTAGTAAGAACTCAGACTATTCTATATACAATATGAACAGGAAATTCAGTACCGTAGAGGTGATTGGCTGCAAGAACTTACCTCCCAAAATTTAAATTAAAAAAAATATTAAAAGAGGAGATAAATCTTAAT